>NW_027472011.1:0-357816 GCF_965638725.1 Aptenodytes patagonicus
GTCCCGGCCGTGGGGCACGTCCCGGCCGCCCTGGCCACGGGACATGTCCCAGTTGCCCCGGCCCCGGTGCACGTCCCGGCTCCGGTGCACGTCCCGGCCGTGGGGCACGTCCCGGCCGCCCTGGCCACGGGACATGTCCTGGCCACCCTGGCCATGGGGCGCATCCCGGCGGCCCCGGTGCATGTCACGGCCGTGGGACACGTCCCGCACCCCGGCCGTGGGGCCCCGTTGGCCAGTCCCGTCCCCACGTTGTGGGAGCAGGGCAGGGGGTCCGGGAGGGGGGGTCCGGCTGACCCCCGCTCTTGCCCGCAGCTATTGATCCGGCCGACGACATCGAGGCGGTGACGGACATCCTGACGCGGCGGGCGGGGGGCCGGACGCCGGGGACCCCCCCGTGGCTCTCCCTCTTCGAGGGGCACCCCCCGTGCGCCCCCCCCTCCGGCCGGGCGCGCAGCCCCAGCCCCCCCGCCCGCCGCCCCTGGGGCCGCCCCCGCACCCTCTCTCTCGACACCAAGCTCAGCACCCTGAAGGGGCGAGGGTCCCGGCGGGCTGCCCCCCCCCCGCGCCCCTCGCCCCCTGGCTCCGGCTCCTCCAGCAGCGGCGGCAGCAGCCCGGCCACGGAGCACGACCCCCCCGGCCCCCTCCAGTCCCGGGTCTGAGCCTGGGGACCCGCAGGACCCTTGCGGGGGGGGATGGACCCCCCCGCCCTCCAGCCCCCAGGGCGGCCGTGGAGGGGTGACACCGCAGGGGGTCCTGCCCTGGGGTGGGTGCTGGGCCCAGGGGGGGGGTGGCTGGCGGCTCCCAGCTTCTTTTCTTGGGGAGAAACTGGAATTTCTGCCACCCTGTGCTGGGGGGGGGGTCATGGGGGCAGGATGGGCTCAGGGCTGACCCCTGCCAAAGGAGTAGGGGGGCTGTGTCGTTCCCCCCCCCCCCCCCCAGGGTGGGTCCTGGGGGCTGACTACCCCCCCCATTGCAAGGTGGGTGCTGGGGTTGCCCCCCCCCCCCCGCCCAGGGTGGGTGCTCAGGGCAAACCCCCAGGTACAGTGGGTGCGGGTGTAACCCCAGGGGGGTGCGCAGGACCCCCCCCAGCTCTGCTTTCCCTCACCTCTAACCCCGGGGGCCGCCTGCCCCGGCCCCCACTGCCACCCCCCACCCTTCCCGGGGGGGGGGGGGGGGGGGCAGCACCCCCCGGCAGGGACCAGCCCCGGCCCCCCCCCACCCCCCACCCCCCCGGGCCGGGGACCCAAAGCTGCCACCTCATTAATATGCATTAAAATTTATTTAACAGCCGCCACGCCTGACTGGGGGGAGGCTGGGGGTGGGGGGCGGGGGGGGGGTCCCTCTGCCTGCTCTGGCCTGGCCTGGGGTGGGGGGGGGTCTGTGCCCCCCTCACCCTGTGCTGCCACCGGTGGGGCAGGGGCTGGGGGCACCAGCTCCCTCCCAAAGCTGCTTATTGGGGTGCAAACGGGGGGGCTGTGGGGGGCTGCAGCTGCAGCCCCGGGGCTGGGGGGTGTGTGGGGAGGGGGCTGTGCTGGGGGGGGGCAGGGGAAGGGTCTGCGGTGGGGGGGGGCAGGGGTGTCCCGGGATGGGGGGGGGGGGGGGGCGGGTGTCGGGACTGGCAGCCGAGGTGCCATACGGGTTCCCCCCCCCCCCCCCTCCCCCCGAGGGGCTGCTGGGACCCCCGGCTACACAGCGTGGGGGGAGAGGTCCTCGTCCTCGGCGGGGGGGCTGGTGCCCCCGGGCAGCTGCGGGTGGGGGGCGTCGCGGGCCAGCAGCAGGGCGAAGCCTGGGCAGAGAGAGGGTTGGGGCTGAGCCCGGCGGGGGGGCGCGGGGGGGTACAGGGGTGAGGGGTGGGGTTGGGGGGGTACCTGGCTTGGTTTTGTGCAGGGGCTGCGGCAGGAGGATGCTGTCGCTGGGCTCGTCCCCCTGCAAGATGGGGGGGCCCTGAGGGGGTCCCCACGACCCCCCCAGCCGTGCCCGTCCCCCCACCCAGAGAACACCCCCCCCCCCCAGCCCCATCGCCCAGCCCTGCCCCTGCCTCCAGCCCCGTCCTGCCCCCCAGCCTTGACCCCACCCTGTCCCCCCCGACCTCGGCCTCCAGTCCTGTCCCGTCCCCCCCAGCCCCATCCTGACCCCCAGAACCAATACACCCCCCCCCCCCCAGCCTTGTCCCCCACCCGCCCCCTCCCAACCATGGCCCCCAATCCCAAAACCGTCCTCCCCCATCCTCAGCCCCCAGCCCCGCGCTGCCCCAGCCGGTGCCGTACCTCCCCCGGGGGGGGTCCCGCTCCCAGGGGGCCGGCCAGCCCCCCTGCTCGTGGCCCCCGATGCCGTTGTGCCCCAAATCGCTCCGGGCCGGCTCCCGCCCCGGCTGCCCCACAGGCCCTATGGGGAGAGGGCAGGCTGAGCCCCACGCCAGCCCGGGCAGGGGTCTGGGGTGCGAGACCCCCCCCCCCTCCTCCTCCCCCCCAGCCCCAGGCGGGGTGTCCCAGCCACCCACCTGGCTGCGGTCCCCCGGCTGGGGGGCTGGGGCTGTGTGGGGGGGTCCCGGTCTGGGGCATCGGGGCGGGCGCCAGCCCGGGCAGGGGGGACCCCCCCCAGGGGCTCAGGACCCCCTCGCCCGGCCCCGCCAGCAGCCCCGGAGACCCCCACGCCGGGGGGCTGGGGAGGGGGTAGGTGTCCAGGGGGGACCCGTCCTCATCCTGAGGGGTGCCGGGGGGGCTGGGGGGAGGCAGAGCCACAGCCTCCTTGGTGCCCGGGGGGGCTGCCAGGGGGGGCTGCCGGGGGACCCCAGCCCGGCAGTGCTGCGGGGGAGCAGGGGCTCTGCTCCACAAGTGCTGTCAGGGGACCCCGACCGGGGGGGGGCCGGGGGGGCACCCCGTCCTGGGGGGGCTGGTGGGGGGCAGGGGCCTGGCCCAGGCACGGCGGGGGGGACCCTGCCCTCGCCCCCGCCGGGCTGGGGGGCTCCCAGGTGGCGCAGGGAGGGGTCCCCCTCCCCGTGGGGCTGGTGGGGGTCCCAGTGGTGGCACATTGAGGGGTCCCTGTCCCCAGGGGGCTGGGGGGCTCCCCAGGGTGGCACAGGGAGGGGTCCCCCTCCCCGTGGGGCTGGTGGGGGTCCCGGTGGTGGCACATTGAGGGGTCCCTGTCCCCAGGGGGGTGGGGGGGCTCCCCAGGGTGGCACAGGGAGGGGTCCCCCTCCCCGTGGGGCTGGTGGGGGTCCCGGTGGTGGCACATTGAGGGGTCCCTGTCCCCAGGGGGCTGGGGGGGCTCCCCAGGGTGGCACAGGGAGGGGTCCCCCTCCCCGTGGGGCTGGTGGGGGTCCCGGTGGTGGCACATTGAGGGGTCCCTGTCCCCAGGGGGGTGGGGGGGCTCCCCAGGGTGGCACAGGGAGGGGTCCCCCTCCCCGTGGGGCTGGTGGGGGTCCCGGTGGTGGCACGTTGAGGGGTCCCTGTCCCCAGGGGGGTGGGGGGGCTCCCCAGGGTGGCACAGGGAGGGGTCCCCCTCCCCGTGGGGCTGGTGGGGGTCCCGGTGGTGGCACATTGAGGGGTCCCTGTCCCCAGGGGGCTGGGGGGGCTCCCCAGGGTGGCACAGGGAGGGGTCCCCCTCCCCGTGGGGCTGGTGGGGAGGGGAGGCTGGGGTCGGTGGGGGCTGGGAGGGGGCGCAGCCCTGAACGCCCCGGGGTGGAGGGGTCCGGGCGAGGGCGGGGGGTCCGGCCGGCGGAAGATGAAGGCCGACTCCGTCAGGCTGCGCTGGTACCGCAGGAATGGCCGCCGGGCACCTGGGGGACAGCGGGGGGGGGGGGGGGGTGTCGGGTCAGCAACCGCCCCTGCCCACCCCGGGGGGCAGAGACCCCCACCGCTGCCCCGCACACACACACACACACACCCCCCACACCCCCCCGATGGGCAGCGCCCACACGCCCGGACCCGGCATCGTCACCCCCCGCCGCCACGGGGGCACCTACCGGGCCTGGTGCCGAGGGGGGGGGCGGGCAGCGGGGTGCCAGAGGTGGACCCCGAGCGCTCCCGCTGCCGGAAGAAATCCCGCGGGTTCTGCGAGCGCTGGGAGACCAGGACGGCCGCCTCCTGCCGGCACCCAGAGACCCGTCAGCGGGGCCACGGCACGGCCACGGCCACGGCCACGGCCACGCGGCACAGCCGGGGGGGGGGGGGCACAACGGGGGCGCTCGGCCCCGGGGCACTCACGGCCGCCTTCTCGATGGACTCGCTGCGCCGGCCGCGGTCCCGCATGGCCTCCTCATGCTCCCGCTGCTGCTGCTCCTGCGGGGACAGGGCACGGCCGGGCAGCCCACGGCCCCCCGGCACCCCCCCCTCGGCGGCACCCCCCCCCCCCCCCCAGACCCCCAGACCCCCAGCCCAGCGCCCCGCTCACCCATCGCGCCTTCTCCTTCCTCCGCTCCTCCGCCTCCAGCCGCGCCTGCTCCTTCCTGCGAGGGCAGGGAGCGTCAGGGGGGGCACGGGGGGAGCAGCAGTTGGGCACGGGAGCCTCTGGGTCCTGCTGTGGGTCTCCGTGCCCGGAGCCACGTAGGATGGGGGGCACTGGGATGGGGAAGCTGGGGGTGCAGGGGGCTGGGGGTCCCACCGTGGGTGTCCACGGTGGGAGCCCCCATGGGGCTGGGGGCACTGTGGGGTGCAGGGGGTGGGGGGTCCCACTGTGGGAACTCATGGTGAGAGCGCCCATGGGGCTGGGGGCACTGTGGGGTGTGGGAGGCTGTGGCTCCCACCGTGGGGCTGGGGGCACTGTGGGGTGCAGGGGTGGGGGGTCCCACCGTGGGAACTCATGGCGAGAGCGCCGATGGGGCTGGGGGCACTGTGGGTGCGGGGGGCTGGGGGTCCCATCGTGGGTGTCCACGGTGGGAGCCCCCATGGGGCTGGGGGCACTGTGGGGTGCAGGGGGTGGGGGGTCCCACCGTGGGAACTCATGGCGAGAGCGCCGATGGGGCTGGGGCACTGTGGGGTGCAGGGGGCTGGGGGTCCCATCGTGGGTGTCCACGGTGGGAGCCCCCATGGGGCTGGGGGCACTGTGGGGTGCAGGGGGTGGGGGGTCCCACCGTGGGAACTCATGGCGAGAGCACCGATGGGGCTGGGGGCACTGTGGGGTGCGGGGGGCTGGGGTCCCACCGTGGGAACTCATGGCGAGAGCGCCGATGGGGCTGGGGGCACTGTGGGGTGCGGGGGGCTGGGGTCCCATCATGGGTGTCCACGGTGGGAACCCCCATGGGGCTGGGGGCACTGTGGGGTGCGGGGGGCTGTGGCTCCCACCGTGGGCACCCGTGCCGGGGCCAGGCCCGTGGGGCCCGTCCTGCGCCCCCGCCCTCACCGCTGCTCCTCAATCATCCGCTCCTTCTCCCTGAAGCGGAGCTCGCGCTCGGCCGCCTCCCGCCTCTCCTCCTCCATCCGCTCCCGCTCCCAGCGCTTGCGCTCCTCCAGCGCCCGCCGCCGCTCCTCCTCCTTGCGCTGCTCCTCCTCGCGCTGCGGCCGCACCGCGCTCAGCACCGGGACCCTCGCTGGCCTCGGCACTGGGCTCGGCACCGGGACCCCCACCGGGCTCAGACCCCCGGCACCCCCCACGGCCCGAGCCAGCAGCCGTGACCCCGGTCCCGGGGATGCCGGGGGGGGTCGGGGGGGGGGTCGGGGGGGGGTGTTGCCGGGGATGCACCCAGCACCCGTGCCCACCTGCGCCCCCCCGCCCCTCACCTCGGCCTGGGCCCAGAAGGAATCCCGCTTGGTCCGGCGGATCTCCAGCGCCGGGTTGGTCTTGCGGTAGTTGGTGCCCTGCGGGGACCGAGCCGGGGTCTCAGGGCAGGACCCCCGGGACACCCCCCCCCCCCCCCAACCAGGGACCCCCGGGAGGGCATCAGGAAGGGTGGGCGAGAGCCCCATCGTCCCGCCGGGTGCCCTCCCGGCCGATTCCCATCCCCGCGGGCATGACCCACACCCCCCCCCCCCAGGACCCCCCGCTCACCACCAGCTCCTGGGCATCCGGGGGGGCACCCTCCTGGCGAGGGCGGGGGCGGCAGCGGGAGCCAGCTGTGCCAGCGCCCGGCTCAGCCCCTCCTGCGTCACCTCCTCGGCGCAGCGGGCGCTCAGCACCACGCTGGCCTCCTGCCGCCGAGACAGGACAGCGTCATCCCCCGCCCCGAGCACCCATGGCCCCCCCCCCCCCAGCTCTGCTCCCCCCCCCCAGGACAGATTTGCAGCCTCCCCGGGGAATCCTGGCGCCATTCCCTTGCATGCGCTCGCCGGCTTCAGATGTGGGGCTGGCTCCAGATGTGGGGGCCAGATCCAGATGGGGAGCCGGATCAGATACAGGACCCAGCCGGATCTCCAGGGGCTGGGACATGGGAGCGGGGGGGGACGGGACGGCAGGATCCCACCGAGCAAGGGCAGGATCCGGCTGGGGGGGGGCGGGGGGGGGGGGGGCAGGGAGCCCAACCACAACCCCGGCTTGTCGGCCAAGGCTGGGAACTGGGAACGGCAGCGTCTGAGTCAGCAGAGCCAGGAATGCACCCGGCGCAGCAAGCAAAGGTCGGGGCTGGCCGGGATGGGGGGGAGGACACGGCGGGGGGGGGGGGGGGGGCGTGGGACTCAGTCCCCAGCCCCCATAAACTCACCTTAAAGAAGGCTCTGATGGCGGGCAGATGCCCGGCACACGCCTCACGTTGGGACTCCGGTGCCTTCTCCCCCGACCTGGCACCGGCACACGCTGCTTAAGCTGGCACCCCGCACCACGTCCCTGTCACTCGGGACCCCGGGTGGAGGGGTAGGATGCTCAGAGCCCCCCCACCCCCCCCCGCCCCCCAAGCCCTGCACTCACCCAGCTGATGAGGACGATGCGGTGAGCGCTGGTGCCGGGGTCTTGGACGCGGCACAGCCCGTACATGATGCTGGTGATGGAGAATTTTTCGGCCAGCTCATCCGGACCCCCGGCTACAAGGAGGGGGTGGTCAGGGGGGGTGGGCGCAGTGGGACTCCCCCCCCCCCCCCCCCCGCCGGTACGCCCCCCAGCCGCCCCAGAAGCGGGCCGGCAGCATCGCTCCCCGTTACCTCCGGAGTCCAGGAGCTTGAGGTCATGGTGCTTCTCATAGGCAAAGACGGCCCTGGGGGGGGGGAGAGGGGGGGTCGTGGGGGGGAGCAGCGGAGCGGCACGGGCAGCTGCCCTCATCCTGGCAAGGTCACCTGCGGCAGGCAGCGTGGCCGCCCGGACGTCCCTGGCCGTGGCAGGTGGTGGCCACCGACCCGCTCCGGGCAGCGCCGGTCGGCGGGTGCCCCCCCCCCCCCCCCGCCAGCCCAGGGCAGCAGGGCCGGTGGCAGTGGCTCTCCCGGGGGAGGGAGCTGGGAGCTGCCCCGGGGGAGAGCCTGGGGGGGGGCGGGGGGAGGCAGCCTGGGGACCTGCCAGCTCGGAGGCATCCCCTGTGCCCCCCCGTGCCGCCCGCCCGGGCTGAATTCGTGGAAGTGCCGCCGGCAGCATCCGCCCCGGGGACAATGGGGCCGCGGGAAGCGCCGCAGCGGCACGGCCCCCCCGGCCCCCCGGGCTGCCCCCGGCCCAAGCCCCTCAGGGCGATGCTGGCGTTGCCCAGCACCGGGCTGGCACCGCACACGGTGCCCGGGACCCCCGCCACTGGCCACGCAGACCCCGACCCGCTGGCCCCCGCCGGCCTCGTCCTCCCCCTGCCTGCCCGGAGAGGGGGGAGCAGCCCCGGCCCCCGGCTGTGTCGGGACCCCCTGCCTTGGGGCTGGGGGGCCGGGGGGGGGCTCCGGGGCTGGGGACCCCTCGCTGGCGGAGGCCCTGGCCGGGCATTCCCCACCGGCACTGCTGCCTCTTTGTCTCCGCATGGCTCCGATTACACACGCATGTGGCGGCACGCTGTGCTCCGCGCCAGCCGGGACACGGCGCGGCATGGCGCAGCTCTGGGAGCACGCGTGCAGCATGGCACGGCACAGCATGGCACGGCAGGGGGTATCACGGCACAGCATGGCACCGCATGGCACACCACGGCACGGCACAGCGTGGCGAGACACGGCAGGGCATGACTGGCTGCACGCGGCAGCCTGGCCGGCAGCAGGAACGGGCGCTGGAGCTGGGCCAGCCGAGCTCCGGCACCGCGGCATGCCGGCCGGGACAGCGGTTCGGGGGCAGAGGGCAGTGGCCGGGCGGCCGGCGGCCTTCCGGCCGAGCCGAGCGTGCCGCCGCAGGGCCGCGAGGCGAGGGGCGGCTGCGGGTGCCGGTGCTGGTGCCGGTGCAGCCGCAGTGCCGTCGCCCCCGGTCCCGCCGCCGTCGCCCGCCCCGGGCTGTGCCGGTGATGTCAGCCTGGCGGGGCGAGGCCACACCGGCCCAGGCCGCAGCGCGGGGTTTCGGGGGGAAGCCGGCTCCAGCCCTGCGCCCGCGGGACCGTCCCGGGACAGGCGCCCAGCCCCGGTGGGGCCGGGGACCCCCACGCCCCGGGGGCAGGGCAGGACCCCACTGCCCCCCGCGGGGGGGGGGGCGTGCGGCCACGCACCCCCCTCCAGTCGTGGGGTGCAGCCGGGCGGGGCACCCCGACCGCCCCGGGCACCCATGGGTGCCCCCGGCCCCTTCCTCGGTCCCGGCCCACCCGGGTCCGGCAGCAGGAGCCGGTGCCGGGGCTCGGCTGCCCCCCCCCCTCGCCCCCCCGGTGCAGCCCCCCCGGTGCAGCCCCCCCCCCCGCGCCGCGCCCCGTGCCCCGGGCGGCGGCGCCGCTCCCAGCCCGGCGGCGGCGGCGGCGGGACCGGGCGGGGCGGGGCAGGACCGGGCGCCCGGTTCCCAGCGCGGATCGGCGGGCGCAGCGGCGGGCGGGGCTCAGCCCCGGGACGGCGGGCCCGTCCCGGCACCCCACTCCCCGCGTCCCGGCCGGGACCCCGGTGCACCCCGGACCCCCCCCCCCCGCCCGCCGCGTCCCGGTGCCGGTGCCCGGTGCGTCTCGGATCCCCCCCCCACCCCCGCCCGCGCCCCGCTGAGCCCGGAGCCGCCGCCCGCCCTGCCCGTGCCGGTGCCCGCTGCCCGGCGCCCGTTCCCCTTCCCGGTGCTGGTTCCCGGTGCCGGTGCCTGCCGCCCGGCGCCCGTTCCCGGTCCCGCTGCCGGTGCCGGCGCCCGCTGCCGTCCCCAGCCTCACCAGTTGGTCCCGGCCCGGGGGTTGCCCACGTCCTCCTTGGCCGCCAGCAGCGCCAGCCGGTGCCGCTCCAGCCCCGGGGCCGCCATCCCGCGCCCGCCGCCCCGCAGCCCCGCGGCCCCTGCGCCCGCCCCCGCCCCCGCCCCGCCGCCCACGGGCGGGACCGGGCGGCACCGGGCGGGGCGCGGGGCGGCGGCGGCGGCGCCAGCCGGGCGGGGCGCGGGGACGCGGGGACGTGGGGCGCCGCCGGGGCCGGGGCCGGGGCCGGGGCCCGCCGCCCGGGAGCGACCGGGGCACCCGGCGCTGGGACGTGCTGGGACCCGCACTGGGACGTGGGTGCTGTGCAGGATCCTGCACCGGGACGTGGGTCCCACACCGGGATGTGGGTGCCGTGCAGGGTCCCACACTGTGACATGGGTGCGGTGCAGGATCCTGCACCGGGATGTGGGTGCTGTGCAGGGTCCCACTGGGACGTGGGTGCGGGTCCCAGGGTCCCCTGTGGGTCGTGGGTGCTGTGCAGGGTCCCACACTGGGACATGGGCGCGGTGCGGGATCCTGCACCGGGACGTGGGTGCCGTGCAGGGTCCCACTGGGATGTGGGTGCTGTATTAGGGTCCCACACTGGGACGTGGGTGCTGTGCGGGGTCCCATGCTGGGATGTGGGTGCTGTGCAGGGTCCCACACCAGGACGTGGGACCGGCACGTGGGTGCCGTGCAGGGGTCCCGCTGGGACATGGGTGCGGGTCCCAGGGTCCCCAGCGGGTTGTGGGTGCTGTATTAGGGTCCCACGCCAGGACGTGGGCGCTGTGCAGGGTCCCACTGTGACGTGGGACCGGCATGTGGGTGCTGTGCCAGGGTCCTGCACTGGGACGTGGGTCCCACACCAGGACATGGGTGCTGTGCAGGGTCCCACACCGTGACGTGGGCGCGGTGTAGGATCCTGCACCGTGATGTGGGTGCTGTACCAGGGTCCTGCACCGGGACGTGGGTCCCACACGGGGTCATGGGTGCCGTGCAGGGTCCTGCACCGGGACGTGGGTCCCACACAGGGTCATGGGTGCCGTGCAGGGTCCCACACCGTGACGTGGCACGGTGCGGGATCCTGCACTGGGATGTGGGTGCTGTATCAGGGTCCCATGCCGGGACATGGGTGCCATGCAGGGTCCCACTGGGACGTGAGTGCGGGTCCCAGGGTCCCCAACGGGTTGTGGGCACGGTGCCGGATCCTGCACCAGCACGTGGGTGCTGTGCAGGGTCCCACTGGGACGTGGGTGCAGGTCCCAGGGTCCCCAGTGGGTTGTGGGTGCCGTGCAGGGTCCCACACTGGGACGTGGGCGCGGTGCGAGATCCTGCACCGGGACGTGGGTGCTGTGCAGGGTCCCACTGGGATGTGGGTGCTGTATTAGGGTCCCACACTGGGATGTGGGTGCTGTGCAGGGTCCCATGCTGGGATGTGGATGCCATGTGGGGTCCCACACCGGGACGTGGGACCGGCACGTGGGTGCCGTGCAGTGTCCCACTGGGACATGGGTGCGGGTCCCAGGGTCCCCAGCGGGTTGTGGGTGCTGTATTAGGGTCCCACGCCAGGACGTGGGTGCTGTGCAGGGTCCCACTGTGACGTGGGACCGGCATGTGGGTGCTGTGCCAGGGTCCTGCACTGGGACGTGGGTCCCACACCAGGACATGGGTGCTGTGCAGGGTCCCACACCGTGACGTGGGCGCGGTGCAGGATCCTGCACCGGGATGTGGGTGCTGTATCAGGGTCCCACGCTGGGACATGGGTGCCGTGCAGGGTCCCACTGGGACGTGGGTGCAGGTCCCAGGGTCCCCAACGGGTTGTGGGTGCGGTGCCAGGATCCTGCACTGGGACGTGGGTGCTGTGCAGGGTCCCACGCCGGGACGTGGGTGCGGGTCCCAGGGTCCCCAGTGGGTCGTGGGTGCCATGCAGGGTCCCACACTGGGATGTGGGTGCTGTATTAGGGTCCCACACCGGGACGTGGGTGCTGTGCAGGGTCCCATGCTGGGATGTGGGTGCTGTGCAGGGTCCCACACCGGGACGTGGGACCGGCACGTGGGTGCTGTGCCAGGGTCCTGCACCAGGACGTGGGTCCCACACCGGGACGTGGGTGCCGTGCAGGGTCCCACTGGGACGTGGGTGCGGGTCCCAGGGTCCCCAGCGGGTCGTGGGTGCCGTGCAGGGTCCCACACTGGGACGTGGGCGCAGTGCGGGATCCTGCACTGGGATGTGGGTGCTGTGCCAAGGTCCCACGCCAGGACGTGGGCGCTGTGCAGGGTCCCACTGTGACGTGGGACCGGCATGTGGGTGCTGTGCCAGGGTCCTGCACCGGGACGTGGGTCCCACACCGGCACGTGGGTGCCGTGCAGGGTCCCACTGGGACGTGGGTGCGGGTCCCAGGGCCCCCAGCAGGTTGTGGGTGCTGTATTAGGGTCCCACACGGGGTCGTGGGTGCCGTGCAGGGTCCCACACCGCGACGTGGGCGCGGTGCCGGATCCTGCACCGGGGGGCCGTGGGTGCCGTATCAGGGTCCCACGCCGGGCCGTGGGGCGCCGTGAACGGCACCGCGGGACCGCGGCCAGAGGATACGATGGCCGGGCAGGGCCGTACGGCCAAGACGGGGGTGCTGGGACTGGCGTGGTGGTGGTGGTGGCGGGGTGTGTGGGGGGGGGTCCGGTCCCCCGTCCCGTGTGTGTCCCCCCCCCGCCGGCCGCCAGCTGCCCCGTCCCGGCGGAGCCACGCTCGGCCCGTTCCCTTATTTGGTCACCGCGGCCTCCAAACCCCAAAGCCCCAGAGAGGGAAAAAATTCGCGGCGGCTGGAAAATGGGGCCCTGGGGCTGGGGGGCGACCCCGGCACCCCCCCCCCCCCGCCCGTGGGGGGGGTGCCGGGGTCGCCCCCCAGCCCCAGGGCCAGGCACCCGTCTGCTGCGGCCACCAACCCTCCGTGAGCCCCTGCCCCCAGGGCCTGTGCCCACACCCTCCCCCTGGGGGGTCCTGGGCGGGGGGGGGGGTGGGGTGGGGGGGGTGTCCCCTGGGGGGGGGTCCCGGAGGAGGGCTGTGGGCTTTGGTGTGCGGGGGCTGGCACGGGCTGGGGGTGCTGGGGGGGGGAGCCCCAGGACCTGGCAGCACGTGGGGGGGGCTCAGGGTGGGACCCACGGTGGGAACAACCCGGCTCCCCCCCTCCCCCGGCTCCCGCCCTGGGCCCTGGGGTGGGGGGACCATGGGGCTGGGAGCGGTGCTGGGGGCACGGGGCAGTTTTGGGGGGACACGGGGCAGTGCCGGGGGACATGGGGCGGTGCTGGGGGGTGCACGGGGCAGTGCTGGGGGGGCATGGGGAGTTTTTGGGGGTACAGGGCAGTTTTGGGGACATGTGGCGGTGCTGGGGGGCACGGGGCAGTTTTGGGGGGACACGGGGCAGTTTTGGGGACATGTGGCAGTTTTGGGGGGACACGGGGCAGTTTTGGGGGACACGGGGCAGTGCTGGGGGGGCATGGGGCGGTGCTGGGGGGTGCACGGGGCAGTGCTGGGGGGGCATGGGGAGGTTTTGGGGGTACAGGGCAGTGCTGGGGAACATGGGCAGTGCTGGGGGGCACGGGGCAGTTTTGGGGGGACACGGGGCAGTGCTGGGGGGCACGGGGCAGTGCTGGGGGACATGGGGCAGTGCTGGGGGGTGCACGGGGCAGTGCTGGGGGGCATGGGGAGGTTTTGGGGGTACAGGGCAGTGCTGGGGAACATGGGGCAGTTTTGGGGGGGCACGGGGTGGTTTTGGGGGGACACGGGGCAGTTTTGGGGGGGCACGGGGCGGTTTTTGGGGGACATGTGGCAGTTTTGGGGGGGCACGGGGCGGTTTTGGGGACATGTGGCAGTGCTGGGGGGCACGGGGCAGTTTTGGGGGGGCACGGGGTGGTTTTGGGGGGACACGGGGCAGTTTTGGGGGGGCACGGGGCGGTTTTTGGGGGACAATGGGCAGTTTTGGGGGGGCACGGGGCGGTGCTGGGGGCTGTCGGTGCCGCCGGTGTCGCTGGTACGCACCGGGGCGCTCTGATGTCACCGCTTCCGCTGGCGCGTGCGGGCACCGGGGGCTCCCGCCGGCGTGCACGGGAGTCCCGGCCGGCGCCGGTGAGGCGGGGGCGGGCGCTGGCTGCACCGGGAGTCCGGCCTGCGGGGGTGGGCGGTGCCGCCGCTGCCGCCGCTGTCGCCGGTCTCTGCCCGCCCCGGTCCCCGCTCCCGGTGCCCCCCCGCTCCCTCCCGCCGCCCCCGCCGCGGGTGGGCGGGGCGCGGGGAGAGGGCGTGTCCAGGAGAGGGGCGGGGAGAGGGGCGTGTCCAGGAGAGGGGCGGGGAGGGGGGCGTGTCCAGGAGAGGGGCGTGTCCGGGGGGGCCTCCTCGGGAGGGGCGGGGCCGGCCGCCGGGGGGTGTGTGCGCGCGTCGGGGGGGGGTGTGTGTGTTGGGGGGGGGGGGGGAGGGGGGCGGTCACGTGGGCGCGGCGCCCCCTGGCGGCGCTCCTTTGTCCGCGCGCGGGCGGGGCCGCGGCGGGGGCGGGCGCGGATTGGCGGCGGCGGGGCGCGGCGGGGCGCGGCGAGCCGGGCGGCTCGGTCTCGGATTGGCGGGGCGGGGCGGGGCGGGGCCGGCGGGGCGGGGCCGGCGGGGCGGGGCGGGCGCGGATTGGCGGCGGGGGCGGGGAGGGGCGGGGCGGGGTAACGGGCCCGGGCGGCGGCGGCGGCGGCGGCAGCGGCGGCGGCGGCCCGGGGGGGGGGGGGGGAGGGAGGGAGGGGGGGCGGCGCTGAGCGCGGCCGCTCCCTGCGGGGCCGCTGCCCGGGGCCCGGCTGTCCCGCGCCCCGGCGGTGCCGATGGACCTGGACGTGGACTACGAGCGCCCCAACGTCGAGACCATCAAGTGCGTGGTGGTGGGCGACAACGCGGTGGGGAAGACGCGGCTGATCTGCGCCCGCGCCTGCAACGCCACGCTCAGCCAGTACCAGCTGCTGGCCACGCACGTCCCCACCGTCTGGGCCATCGACCAGTACCGCGTCTGCCAGGAGGTGCCGGGGGGTGGGGGGGGGGGGGGGGCCGGGGGGTGCAGCCTCCCCCGGGGCGGGGGGGGGGGGGGGTCGCCGGGGGTGCGGGGCCGGCGGGTGCGGGGCGCCCCCGGGGGTGTGTGTGTGTGTGTGGGGGGGGGGGGGGGTGGCGGCTCTGGGGGACCCGGTGTCCGCGGCCGTGGCGGTGACGGCGGCGCTCCCTGCCCGGGCAGGTGCTGGAGCGCTCCCGGGATGTGGTGGACGAGGTCAGCGTCTCCCTGCGCCTCTGGGACACCTTCGGGGACCACCACAAGGACCGGCGCTTCGCCTACGGCAGGTGGGAAGGCCGGGGAGCCCCCAGCCCCGCCGCCGGCCCCCCAAACCCCGGCCCTGCCCGCCCCGGGGGGCACGGAGCCGAAGGGGCCCCTTGGGCTCCTGCCAGCACCCGGAGAGCCGCTCTGGCA
This sequence comes from Aptenodytes patagonicus, assembly GCF_965638725.1. Classification (NCBI taxonomy): domain Eukaryota; kingdom Metazoa; phylum Chordata; class Aves; order Sphenisciformes; family Spheniscidae; genus Aptenodytes; species Aptenodytes patagonicus. Next base: position 14,644 of record NW_027472011.1, read on the forward strand.
CCCCGAACCCTCGGGGGGGCCGGGACCGCCCTCACCCCACCCCCTCCCCGACCCCCCCCCCCCCCCACACACACACACACCCCCGGCCGGGGGGGGCTGCTTTCGGTGCCCCAGGGGCACCGTGGGCCACGGCTCGGGCAGCAGCGGGGCTGTGCACCCCGACGGCCCCCGGCCCCAGGCAGAGAGCAGCTTCCCCTGGGGGGGGGGGGGGGCAGCCGGCACCACCCGTGCCGGGGCTGCCCGTTTGGGGTAGGGGGGCAGCCCTAGGGTGCTGGTTGGGGTGCCTGCCTCCCTGGGGGGCTGGGGGCTGCGGACCCTGGGCAGGGGTCCCGTCCCGGCAGGCACTGAGCCCCCCCCATGCCGTGGGGCAGAGCCGGGGGCTCTTTCAGCCGAGCAGGGGGTGTCCGGCCCCACAGGGCCCTTCCCTCGGGGGTGCTGGCCCGGCAGCGGGAGAAGTCCCCAGTCACCGGCCCCCCGGCCCCCCCAGGCTCCCCGGGCTGTAAACAGCCCCCCCGCCCCGTGGCCACTGGCACGTCCACGCTCTTATCGCCCGCCGCACCGCGCCAGCACCGCTCGGCAGGCTCTAATCTCCCCTCCGCCGGGGCCGGGGCTGCCCCGCGGGTTGGGGGCACCCCTGGCCAGGGGGATGTGGGGGGCTGCACCAGCCCAGGGTGCCCGAGGTGCTCGGTGCCGCCTGCCCTGCCGGGGCTGCCGGCTCCGTCCCCGCAGGGTGGTGGGTGCTGGGTCCCGGGCCGGCATCGCCCGCGGGTGAGCGGCGGCTCCCGTGCTGGCCGGGGGCCCGCGGGAGGCGGCGGGTGGCGTCTATCTTGGTCCTGACACGGGCCTGGCTCCAAACGTGCCTTGCGGTCACGTCTCGGCAAGGCGCAGACTAAAAACAAACCAGGTCTGGGGCCACGTGGCTGCTCCCAGCCGCCTTATAAGGCCCGGGGGCTGCGGGGACCTGGGCGCTGCTGGCACCTCCCGTGCGTCCCCTGTCACCTTGCCCGGGCAGGCTCCCTGAGCCGCTGGCAGTGCCGGCGCAGGGCTGGGATGGCACCGGCGGCGGGACGGCACCCTGCCGGGCCCGGGGGAGGGAGCCGAGCCACATGCCGGGCGCAGGGAAGGGGCTTGGGGTGGCCGGGCAGGGACGGTCCCTGCAGCCCTGCCCGTGCCGGGGACTGGCACCCGCTCTGGCGTTCGCCCGGCCGCTCTCCGTGGCTTCTCCTCGCACCCGCTCGCGTTTGGTCGCTGCCCCGGTGCTCTGCGGGGGTGTTTCTGGGGCCAGGACAAGCCCTGTGCCGTGCCGTGCCGGTCCTGTGCCGTACCCGAGCTGGGGCAGCCCTCGGCTTGGCTGACTGTGGTGACCCAGAGCCGGGTGCCCTTGGCTGCCTCCTCGGTCCCGGCTGCCCCCGTGCGCGGCCGTGGGGCTCCCCAGGGCCGTGGGGCAGAGCCCCTGCCGGGGCAGGCACGGGGTCCCCGGGGTGGGGGCAGCCGGCTCCAGCGATGGGTGTCCCTGGAGGGGGATGGGACCCCAGTGCTGTTCCCTGAGCAAGGAGGGGTGCAGGGGGTGGCTGGGGACGCAGGGTGACAGCGGGTCATGCTGGGGCAGGGCTGCCCTCACCCTCCTCCTCCTCCTCCTCCTCCTCCTCCTCCTCCTCCTCCTCCTCCTCTTCCTCCCGGCCGCAGGTCAGATGTGGTCGTGCTCTGCTTCTCGCTGGCGAACCCCAACTCCCTGCGCCACGTGAAGACGATGTGGTACCCCGAGATCAAGCACTTCTGCCCCCGGACGCCCATCGTGCTGGTGGGGTGCCAGCTGGACCTGCGCTACGCCGACCTGGAGGCCGTCAACCGGGCCCGGCGCCCCTTGGCCAAGTGAGGCTGCCGCGCGGCGGGCGGGGGGTGGCGGCGGGGCTGGGGGCGGATGGCGACCGGGCCCCTCCGCGCGCGGTGACGCGGCCCCGCTCTGTGTCCCCCCCCCCCCCCCCAGGCCCATCAAGCCCACGGACATCCTGCCCCCGGAGCGGGGCCACGAGGTGGCCAAGGAGCTGGGGGTGCCCTACTACGAGACCAGCGTGGTGGCCCAGTTCGGCATCAAGGACGTCTCGACAACGCCATCCGGGCCGCCCTCATCTCCCCGCCGGCACCTCCAGTTCTGGAAGTCCCACCTGAAGAAGATGCAGCGGCCGCTGCTGCAGGCCCCCTTCCTGCCCCCCAAGCCCCGCCGCCCGTCATCCAGGTCCCCGACCCGCCGGCCAGCCGCGGCTGGGGCCCCGCCGCCCTCTTCTGCACCCCGCTCTGCGCCGACGTCGTCTTCCAGCTGCAGGGCGGCCAGCGGGTCTTCGCCCACCGCGTCTACCTGGCCACCTCCTGCTCCAAGTTCTACGACCTCTTCACCCTGGAGGGGCCGTGGGGGGGCCCAAGGAGCCGGCCGCCCGCACCAAGAGCCTGGACGGGGAGCGGGGGGCCCTGGCCGAGGGCGCGCGCGCCCGCTGCGGACTTCGCAGAGCGACGCCGCCCTGCGGCCGGCGGCGGGGGACGGCGCGGTGCCCAGCGGCAGCCGCGACCTGTCGGCCTGGGGCGCGGCTTCGTCAGCTGCGCTGGAGCTGGTGGCGGACCCGGTGGCCGGGCGGGAGAAGCGGATGTCGGTGGTGTGCATGGACCGGCGGGTGCAGGCAGAGCCCTTCCGCGCCGTGCTGGAGTACCTCTACACCGGCGGGGCTGGACCAGGCTCGCGGGGACATGATGCAGGTGGCCACCATTGCCGAGCTGCTGGAGGTCTTCGACCTGCGCATGATGGTGGCCAACGTGCTCAACAAGGAGAGCTTCATGAACCAGGAGATCACCAAGGCCTTCCACGTCCGCCGTGCCAACCGCATCAAGGAGTGCCTGGGGAAGGGGTCTTCGCAGGTAGGGGGGTCCCTGGCAGGGGGGGAGAGGGCAGAGGGAGGGCCGCGGGCTGTGGGGCTGCCCTGGCCGGGGAGGTCACCAGGCTCCTTCCCCTCCGGCTGGGCGTCCCGGCTCCCGCAGTGCCCTGCGTGGAGCCGGGGTTCCCAGCCACCCCGATCTCCCTCCCTCTGCCGAGGCCATCATGGTCTGGGGTCCCGGAGCCCTCGTCCCTTCTCCGTGCCGTCCCCGGCACCCATGTGGCAGTGCCACAGTCCCCGGCTGGGTCAGCCACGGGGGAGGCTGCAGGCGGTGCCTGGGGTGCGTGTCCCTGGGCCAGCCGTGTCAGGGGCTGGGGTGGCCGAGGGGTGACCGTCCCCGTGTCAGGGGGCTGGGGTGGCTGAGGGGTGACCGTCCCCGTGGCAGGGGCTGGGGTGGCCGAGGGGTGACCGTCCCTGTGTCAGGGGGCTGGGGTGGCCGAGGGGTGACCGTCCCCCCACTAAGCCCGTCCCATTGCCGTCCCAGACGTGGTTTTCCGCGTGGACGACGGGGCCGTGCCGGCGCACAAGCCCCTGCTCATCGCCGGCTGTGACTGGATGATGGCCATGTTCCGGGGGGGCTTTCCGGGAGAGCTACGCCGCAGAGGTGAGGGGTCGCGGGGGGACGGGGACGGCGGGAGGGGTGTCCCCGCTGGCTCTGCCACGAGGCTGCCGGGAGGACGGGTGTCTCTTGGCAGCGCCGGCTCTGCTTGGGGGCTGGGGCTGGCTCGGACCCCCAGCCCTGGCATGTGCGAGTCCTGCTTTCCCTCTTGCCAGAGAGAAAGTGGGGGGGGGGGGCTGTGCCGAGGCGGGGGGAGCTGTGTGGGGCAGGCGCTGCCGGCAGCCGGGCAGGGTCCGTCCTTCCCGCTGAGCCCGTCCCGCTGCCACCGGCGGCTCTGTGGGCCGGGCCCCCCCAGACCCCCCAGACCCCTGTCCCATAGGTCTCCCTGCCCGGCACCAACTGCGCCTGCCTGCGCGCCGTCCTCGACTTCCTCTACACCGGCGTCTTCACCCCCACGCCCGACCTGGACGCGATGGAGCTCCTCATCCTCACCAACCGCCTCTGCCTGCCCCGGCTGCAGGCGCTCACAGGTGAGGCCCGGGCGTCCCCGTCCGTGTGTCGTGTCCGTCCCCGTCCCCCCCCCCCCCCCGGCCCCCATTGACGTCACCTGCCAATATGATGACGGCGCCGCGGGGACAGGGGATCGATGCGTCCCCAGTGTGTCATTAACGGGGTCCTTATGTAAGAGCCGGACGAGCCCAGCTTAGCCCCGGGGCGCAGCCCGGCTGCCGGGGCGCACGTCCCCGGCGTATGTGGCCCCCCCCCCCCCCCGGCGCTGACAGCCCCCCCCCCCCCCCCCCCCGCCCCCCCCAGAGCAGTACGCCGTGGACGAGCTGCTGCGAGCCTTCATGCAGCGGGTGGAGATCGACGAGCAGGTGATCATCTACCTGGAGATGACGCAGGTACGCGGGGGGGGGGGGGGGGCAGCCGCCGGCGCTGCCGCGGTGCGAGCCCTGCGGCTTGGTGGGGAGGGGACATGTGCAAATCCCCCCCCGGGGCAGGCGGTGGCGGGGTGCGGGCAGGCGCCCGTGCAGCCCCGCCGTGCCCCGCTCACCCCCTCTGCCCGCAGTTCCACAACGCCCGGCAGCTGGCCGCCTGGTGCCTGCACTACATCTGCACCAACTACAACAGCGTCTGCCGACGCTTCCCCCGGGAGATGAAGTTCATGTCCCCAGGTACGGCATGGGGGGGGGGGGGGTGAGGGCAGGGATGCGTTTGGGGGTGGTGGTGGGGGGGCTGTGCCACGCTCTCACGCGCCGGTGCCGTTCCCCCCTCCCCTCCTGCAGAGAACCAGGCGCACTTCGAGCGGCACCGCTGGCCCCCGGTCTGGTACCTGAAGGAGGAGGACCTGTACCTGCGCTCCAAGAAGGAGCGGGAGCGGGAGGAGCAGCTGCAGCGCAAGCAGCACACCCGCAGCAAGTGGTGCTTCTGGCGGCCCTCGCCCCCACGTCTCCTGAGACGGGGTCCGGCCCGGGGCTGCCCCGCTGAGGCGGGGGGGGGGGGGGGACGGACGGGACGGGACACGGGACGGGGGCACGGCTGGGCTGGGGGCCGTCCGCTCAGCCCCGAGGGCTGCTGTCCCCCCCCCCCCCCCCTCGGCCGCTGCCCGTTTACACCCCTCCCCGTCCCGGCTGTTTACAGGTGCTGCCCGCCGCCGCTCGCTGGGTCGCGGCCCGTCCTCCCCGCCGTGCCTTTCCCTGGCGCGGGAGCGGGGCCGTGCCGTGCCGTGCCGTGCCGTGCCGGCAGGGCCCCCTCCGCCCCGGCCAATGCTGGTGCTACCTCTGACCAAGCAGTATTGTGGGGCTGGGGGCGGGCAGGGCGCAGGGGCTCTGCCGGCCCCCTTCTCCCCCCCACCCCGTACCGGGTGCTCCCCCGGGCAGGGCTCTCTGGTGCCTGTATTTCCCCCCACACACCCGGCCCTGATGGAGGCGGGGGGGGGGGGGGGGGCCAAGCTGTGAGTGGGGCGGGAGGTGGGAGGGTGGGGTGGGCGCGGGGGTCCCTGGATGCTCGTGTGGCTGTAAGAGCTGCTCCTGCCCAGGGGGAGGGGTCCTCGTCCCCCCCCCCCCCCAAGCTCATCTCTTGTGCCTTGGACGGGCCCCTGCGTGGCCACGGGCTGCGTCCCTGCAGCGGGGGCCATCGTCCCTGGCCCGGGGGGGGGGGTCCCGGGGTCCCGGGCTGAACTGCACAACTGTTTTTACACTTTTTTACCCCCGCCCCACAAGCACACCGGCCCTTGGGGCCCCCGCCCCGGCCGCCCCAGCACTGTGAGCGGGGCTGCCCACGCCTCTCAGCATCGGCTGTTTTAACCTTTAATAAAGCCTTTTGTAACGGGTCTGGACTCTGCCCCCCCAGCCCCCCACCCCAGCCGTGGTGCTCGGCCATCACCCACCTGGCTCTTCAAACCCCTGCCCCCCCCCCCCCGAGGAAGGAGCAACACGGGGGGGGGGGGGCTTAATTCAGGTACATTTATCATGGGTGGGGCGAGGGGTACACAGCATATGGAGGGGGAGGGGAACAGGAATGTGGGGGTCCTGACCCATAGCTGGGGGGGGTGGATACACAAAAGCACACTGGGGGGGGGGTTAGCATGGGGGGGGGCTGACTCCACTTGGGGGGGGGTGGGGGAATGACGGGGATGCAACAGGCACACAGGGTTGGGGAGGTGGGGGGGGGGTCTGTGCCCCGTAGCTTGGGGTTGGGCAGCACAGGGGGAGCCGGATCCCCGGCCACAGCCTGGCAGGAGGGGCTGGGGGGCCGTGGGGGGGGGGGGGGGCAGCCTTTGGGCAGGAGCTCTCCCCCCTCCCAGGCTGAGCTCGCCTCTACGGTGCCAGGGCTGGGGCCCTCTGTGCGCCCCCCCCCCCCCCCCCCCCCAGCCCCGCAGGGCCTTGGCGGGGGGGGAGCTCGTCCCTGGGCTGCATCAGCTCCCGGCCACGGGAAGGGGCTGGGGCAGGGCAGCCCCAGGGGAAGGGGGCAAGTGCTGCTGGGGGGGGGGCCAGGGCAGAGCCGGGGGGAAGCCCAGGAACGGCATCTGCCCCCCCCCTGCTTCCAGCACAGCCTGGTCTGGGCAGGAGGTAGGGTCAAAGCCAGCCGGGGAGGGGGCGCAGGGCGAGAACGGGGGGGGGACGGAGCAGGGGGACAGCACGGCAGGAGCGTGGCTCCGCCGGCGGTGACCCGCGGGACTGTCCTTGGGGTGTCCTGCCTCTGCCTTTTCCAGCCCCGGAGCACAGCTGCGGCCCCGCACATCTGGCCAGCAGCCGTGGGGACGCAAGGTCCCACGGGGACCCCCCCCACGGCTCCCTGGGGAGGGGAAGAGGCTCCTCTCCTCCGCCCGGGTACCCGTGCCGCCCCGGGGGAGGGCGGCCCCGGCTGGGACCGGCTCCCGCGGCTCTCCCGGCCGGAGCAGCGTGTAGGACAGGTTGCCCTGGATCCCTCTCCCGTCTGAACAGAGCTGCCGCGGGGAAGAGGGGAGCCGGTTCTGCTCCCAGCCGCGCTGCCTCCTTCCCTCCAGAGGAAGGGCGGGGGGGCGGGGGACACAGGGGGGAGGACAGCGCCTGGCCCAGGGACCCGCTCGGGGTCCCGTGTAGCCAGGGCAGCTCCGAGCCCACGTGCCCCCACGCGTGGACGTGCCCCGCCGAGGGCAGGTTTGCTTCTGGAGCGAGCTCCGCTTTCGCACTGATTTCTACCCGCTGGGGGCACAGCCCTGTGCCGCTGCTGCCCGGGTCCCAGGGAGCAGAAGTCAGGGGGCTGTGCTGAACCCCCCCCCCCCTTTGCTTACGGTGCCTCGGTGCCGACGCATCGCGGTGCCGGGGTAGCCCGGCTCACCCTGCACGGCCCCGGCGCTGCCCCGGACAGACCCCGCAGCTGGCAGCCTACGCCCGGCTGTAGCGGAAGATCTCGCTTAGGTCGTAGCCGGTGACGGCGAAGGAGTTTCCCTCGGGGTTGCAGAAGCGGGCACCGCAGACCTGGGTGTCGGTCACACACTCGGCGTGGCAGTGCTCGATCTGCAGCGGGGAGAGGAGCCGGAATGGTGGCACAGGCTGAGTAAAGTACAGCCCGGCACAGCCAGAAGTTCGGGGACCCGCCTCGGGTCCCTGCCTGCCCGCAGAGGCGTTACCTCGGGGCAACAGGCAGGCAGGGACCATGGGCGCACGGCTGGGCTAGCGGGCCATTGCTCCAGCTTGCCATTTCATTGGCACAAGAACCACATCTTGGTCAGACGGAGCAGCCTCCCCAGCTTGTACCTCCACCGGTCCCAGGAGAGGAGCGGGGATCCCAGCGGGAGGAAAGAGGGAGCTGTGCCGCCCCGCGGCAGCTCAGACTGGGCCCGGCGGGGTTTCTGCCGAGCAGCAAGCCCCTCTCCGTGGCCACGGCACCTCACCGGAGGCTGCAGGACAGAGCAGCACCCGCGCCGCGGCCCCACGGGGCAGCGATGGCTTGGAGTGCCGCGTACTCGCCCCAGGCTCCCCACCGAGGGCTGCCGCTGCCCAGACTCACCTCGACGTCGTCGGTGTCCGGGTTCCTGCTGAGCTTCCAGACGTGAACAAAGGAGTCCTCCGCGCCCGACAGCAGCTGCAAAGGGAGCGGGACAGGGGCCGTGGGGACCGGGAGGCCGGAGGGATGCCACGGAGGTGGCAGCGCCATGTGCCGGGGCAAGGGAGCAGCCCCTGCCTGGCCATCCACAGGCTGCCACGCTCCAGGCCGGGGGGATGCCGGGGCGGGATGCCACGCGCAGGCCGAGGTGCCCCGGCGCGGCCAGCCGTACCTTTCCCGTCTGCGGCGCCAGGTCCAGGGCGTAGATCCATCGCGCGTGAGCGTTGACCTCGGCGCGCAGGAGGCCCGTCGCCGCCTCGTACAGCCGAATCTGCCCGTTTCCGTAGCCGGCAGCCACGATCCCGTTCCACAGCTTCACGGAGGAGCAGGTGCAGCTGGGCACAAGGGCACGTCTCACCTCCTCCCCTCCCGGCTGCAGACCCGCACGCTGGGGGCTGGTGCCGGGCGTCCCCCCTCCTGCCACCCTCCCATCCCTCGCGAGACGCCGACGCAGCCCGGCCGGCGATGTCCACCACCACCCGCCAACGGGACCCCCCGCTGCGTCGCTCCATCCGCCCCCTCGGGCTTACCCGAAGGCCGGGATTTTGCCGAGCAGGGTGAACTCCTCTCCCGCGCCCCAGACGCAGAGGGTCCCAGCGTCATCGGCGGTCACCAGGTCACCAGCCCCGTCCTGCGAAGCAGAGGCAGGTCAGCCTCCGCACTGGCACCGCTCGCGGGGCAGCCAGCTCCGCCGCCGGCAGCGAGCGGCTGACTCGCACCCGGCAGAAGGTTCTCGCTGCCCCAGTCGCCTGCGCCGCTGAACCTGCCGCGAAGCAAAGCCAGAGCCTGCAGCAGAACAAGCTTAAAGTTTAACGGCTCACAGAAACTGCCGACACGTTTTGTGAGCGAGCGAGGCTCGGCTGTGACCACACACGGGCACCGCAGTTCAAACGCGTTGGCGTTCGGCAGCGCTGATTACACACGGGATAAACTTCTAGGAAGAATCGCTGCGTCCCCTCCCTCTGCGCCCGAGTCTCGGCACTCTTCACCTTACAGGCACCCGGGATTTCACACGCCGGGCCCCGTCTCTCGCTCGCTAGAAAGCCTTTAACAACCCATGGTGCCAAGTCCGAGAGAGGCGCGTTAGAGGACAGTCGCCGCAGACAGAGGTGGATGGCGGAACAGCTTTCACCTAAACAGGCTCCGTATCCAGGCTAATTGGGAACCAGTTCTAAGCCATTAATTGTTCAGGGGAGTCCCAAACGCCGAGAAAGTTAAACGTAACCAACTAGAGAAAGTATAAGAAAGCGTCCTCGGTGGGAAGGAGGCAGCCAGTAACGAAGCAGCCAATTAGCGCGTCGGCAGAGATGTCAACCGGAGTGAGCCGAATGGAAGGAAGCCCCATCCTGGTCCCAGACTGTGCTCTGCAATCGGGTGAAGGTCTCTCATCTGCCACGAGAAAGGTGACCGGTACCGCTGGGTCGGTGACCTCCCTCCACCGGGCAGGGGGAAAGGCTCGTCCCTTCAGCCAGCGCGCAGGCACGGCTCTGCCCTCGGCTTCCTCGTCACCCCCCCCGGGCCTGGCTTGGGGAGGAGAAGCGGGGTCCTGTACCGGCAGCCAGCACCCCGGGACGGCTCCGGCGACACGGGCCATGACGTGTCCCGCGCCCTCCTCTCGGGGTCTGCTGTGGTAACCCACCGCTCTAACGGCGGGAGCGTTAACTTTAGCGTGGGTTTATTCGTGGCCAGTTTTGCTCGTTCGCTCTTGCACCACAACTGGCCTTCAGCTTCCACAGCTCTTCTGTGCTCCGGCACTCAGCCCGAGGGATCACGGGATACTCTGGGCCGGCAACGCGCCGCGCTCCCGCAGCCACGCTGCGTGCCGGGGTGGGGGATCAGCTCCTTCGCCACCTCTGCTTCGGCATTTGCGTCCCCAGAGCCGGGGTGACCAGGACTGAGGTTCAGTCAGCTGAGAAACGTGGTGGAGACCGAGGTGCTAAGGCGGCGGCGACCGGCTGAACGCCAAGGGAAACTGGGGCAGTGGGAAAACTGATGGGGCGGCTGCTCCCAGCTGCCCGGAACGGCCCTGAAATACGGCAGTGTACGAGTGCAGCGTTTTAAACTACATTTGACTTCAGCTTGCCTTAGCTCGAGACGCCACGCCGAGGCGCGGCAGGACGGCTCACAGGCTCTTTGGAGCGGGGGCCGAGGAAGCGGCCACCCCACGCCACCTCCTCCCCCAGACGCATCCCACCCTGACAGGGGAGATGCCCCTCGTGCAGAGACGGCCACAAAAGCCAACGTCCCCGGTGAAGGGAGGGACGGCGGAGCCACCCGCTCTCCTGCACCGTGGAGGGCGGCCAGCTCTGCCACCTGGCAGCCTCCCCAGACCTCGCCTGCAGCGGGGATCGGGCTGACCACGGAGACCACCGGCTCCCAGGCTGAGGGGCTGCACCCCGGGACCGGCTCAGCCACGCCAGGGCCTGGGTAAACCTCAGCTCCCAGAGCCGGCACCTGTGAGGCGTCCCCGAGCCGGCCGCGGGGCGAGGGGACGGCTGGAGTCCCCACCGCACACCCCACCCCTCCCACCCCCCCCTGGCACCAGGGACCCCACCGGCTCCTCTGGCCCAAGCGGCTGCCGGCAGCGCTGACCCCGCACGTACCGGAGCCTGGCCCAGCTCCGCCGCGATGTCGGTGATGGCGTCGCGGTGCTGCTCCAGGACCTCGCTCACCGTGATGTTCGTCCCTTTGGGGGGGATGTCAAACACCAGCACCAGCCCAGAGGACGTCCCTGCGGGCGGGCCGGAGGAGGCATCAGTGGGGGCTTGTCCCGCCCTGTCCCCGGAGCGAGCCTCCGGCGCTCGCCGTGCCTGCAGCCGGGCTCCTCGCTCCCCCCGGGGCCTGCTGCCTACGCGGGGCTGCTCCTCACAGAGCCCGGTCGCAGACCTGCCCCTCCGTCCAGCACAGAGAGCCGCAAGGCAAACCCAGCCCCTCCGGCTGACCCCACGTCGTTACACCGCCCCTGGGCCCCAGCGACGCGTACGCGTCCCCGTCCCCGTCCCCCCTCCAGCACCACCGTCCCTTCACGTCCTTCCCCGAACTCCCGGGCTTGGCTCACCCACGCAGATGAAGCGTCCCCCAGCTGCAGCGATCCCTCGAGCGAACACTGCTTGTGCTGAAAAGAAACCACGAGCTGGTCACGACCTGCGGCAGCTCCCAGGAACCGGGAGACCGTCGCGGCGGGCGTGAGGCACCAGGGTGCCCGTTCGAGTTTCATCTTTAGGGCTGGTCCCGCAGCTGGCCCGCTGGGTCCCTTCCGAGCCCCTTTGCAGCCCCCCGTCGAGCCGGGATCGAGGAGTCAGGGTGACGCCATGACCTTTTCCGGACCCTTCTGCTGAGCTGCCGTGCAGGACTGTCCTGGCTCGGTCCTAACCGGGTCCGGGAGCAAGGCCGCTGGGGGTCTCTAGGCCGGGAGGAACTGGGCCGCGCCACAGGAATCGCGCGCATCCGGGGAAGGAGAGCGGGCAGAGGGGCCGGGGGGCTCCTCGCTGCGCTCCCACCGCGGGATTTACCTGGAGGGTGCTCCGTGACGTCCAGCGCGTGCCAATAAACCATGATGGAGCCGTCGGACTCGTACATCTGGAGGGAGAAAGCAACAGGGCGAGGCCCAAGAGGGTGGGGGAAGTTCCTCTTATGGCTTCAGGCTCAACCGCTGCCCCAAGAGGTCTCCAGGAGGGAGCGACAGCTCTCTGGGTACGCAGCAGGACCTCCAGAAGGTTCCCCGCGCCCCCAGGAGCCCGGCTGTCCTCACAGCGACCTCATCCTCCCGGCTATTGCGACTCCGCTTCCCACCCTCCGCGGAAAACCCCCTCACCTGGATCCCTTTCTGAGAGGTCAGCACCAGCAGGACCCGCGACGGCAGGACGCACCAAGCGGCCTGGAAGGGAAGGAGGCTCGGCAGGAGCCGGGAAGACGGGGCAAAAGCCCTCCCCGCCTTCCAGGGGAGGGACAGTCCGCAGTCGCCCACAGAGGCGTGCGTGTTTCTGGCTCCCGTCAGGGGTTACAGGAGGCGGGTCCCTGCCGTCCTCGGAGACCCCTCCAAGGTCTCACAGACCTTCTCAGGAGGCTCCTTCCCTCTCCCCCTCCCCGTAACCGGCACACCGCGGGCTCCTGCTTCTGTCCCGGCAGCTCTACCGCCGCGTGCCACTCGGCTGGGGAGGCCCTTCCTCCCCGCTCCGCAGCTCCGCTGTCTCCCCCCCGCGCTTGGCAGCCGGCCCCTTTGGGCCTCGCGGTCGATGGGCCCCATCTACCCGGGTCAGAGCAGGCTGGCACCAAAGCACAGGCCTCCGCTGAGGCCAAGACACCCCGCCGGGGCGAACGTCCTCCTCCCTCGGGGCACGGAAAGCCAAAAGCAATAGACCGAGAGACGACGTCAGGGCAAACCCCTGGCGCCCTTTGTCACGCTGCGCTACCCCCCCGTCCCGCTCCCACCGGCCCCGGTGAGCCCGCCGGTGGCACCGCGCTCCGTGCAGCTGTCCCTCCCCGTCGCCACGTCACGCTGGGAGCCGCTTATCGGTTTAGGGGGTCGCCCCGGCCCCACTTTGGAGGCAGCGGGGCGCAGCTCACGGCCCAGGCTGTGGGACCTGCTTTCCGTTAGGCTGCTGGGGGGGGACGGGGGGACGGGGCAGAGCTGTCTAAGCCACCGCGTATCGCGGCCCTGCCGGTGTCGGGTCCGCTGGAAGGCTGGCGGCGGTTAAGGAGCCCGCCGGCTCGCTCCCTCCCTCTCCCCGAGAGCCCGGAGGACCCGTCGGCCCAAGGCGGGTCGCGGGCGGCCCGGCAGCCTTTACCTGGGTGAGGACGGAGGTGCTGACGGCCATCCCGCCCTCCTTCGCCCGCAGCTGGCGGTGGCAGAAGCCCGGCCCGTCATCGTCGGCGCTGACCACGCTCAGGCTGGGGCCGTGCACGGCGCCGAAGCAGGCCAGCCGCCGGCCGGCCGGGCGCAGCACGCTGAGGTTGTTGTACAGCGCCGCGCTGCTGCTCCTCAGCGGGACGCTCTTCTCCTTGCGGTACATCCTGCGGGGGCCACGGCAGCTCCAGGGGGGGCCGGCCGCCCCCCCCGACCCTCCCGCTGCCCTCCCCGCCCGGGTCCCCCCCCGACCCTCCCGCTGCCCTCCCCGCCCGGGACCCCCCCCCCCGACCCTCCCGTTGCCCTCCCCGCCCGGGGCCCCCCCGACCCGCCCGGGACCCCCCCCCCGCCGCTCTCCCACCCGGGCCCCCCCCCGACCCTCCCGCTGCCCTCCCCCCCGGGCCCCCCCCCCCGACCCTCCCGATGCCCTCCCCCCCCGGGACCCCCCCCCCGACCCTCCCGTTGCCCTCCCCGCCCGGGGCCCCCCCGACCCGCCCGGGACCCCCCCCGCCGCTCTCCCCACCCGGGCCCCCCCCCGACCCTCCCGCTGCCCTCCCCGCCCGGGTCCCCCCCCGACCCTCCCGCTGCTCTCCCCCCCCGGGGCCCCCCCGATGCCCTCCCCGCCCGGGACCCCCCCCCCCAACCCTCCCGCTGCTCTCCCCGCCCGGCCCCCCCGCCGCCCCCGGGGCCTCCTCCCCGCTCACTCGCTGTCCGCCGCAGCCATGGAGACGGCGGCGCGGCGTGATGACGCGAGCGGGCGGCGCGGCGGGGGCGGGGGCCGGCGTTGCCGTGGAGACCGGGACGCCTCCCGCCTCCGGGGGAGGGGAGATGGCGGAGGTTGGGGAAGGGGGGGGGGGGGTACGGCCGGGGGGACCGGGGGAACCCCGGGGGGGGGGGGCCGGGGAGACCCCGGGGGGGGGGGCGGGAGGAGCTGGGGTGTGCTGGGGCGTGGTGAGTGGGGATGGGCTGGGGTGTACCGGGGTGTACTGGGATGAACTGGGGTGTACCGGGGTGTATCGGGACGAGCTGGGGTGTACCGGGGTGTACTGGGATGAACTGGGGTGTACTGGGGTGTACCGGGACGAGCTGGGGTGTACCGGGGTGTACTGGGGTGTACTGGGGTGTACCGGGACGAGCTGGGGTGTACCGGGGTGTACTGGATGAACTGGGGTGTACCGGGGTGTACTGGGGTGTACCGGGACGAGCTGGGGTGTACCGGGGTGTACTGGGATGAGCTGGGGTGTACCGGGGTGTACCGGGACGAGCTGGGGTGTACCGGGGTGTACTGGGGTGTACCGGGGTGTACTGGGATGAACTGGGGTGTACCGGGGTGTACTGGGGTGTACTGGGGTGTACCGGGACGAGCTGGGGTGTACCGGGGTGTACTGGGATGAGCTGGGGTGTACCGGGGTGTATCGGGACGAGCTGGGGTGTACCGGGGTGTACTGGGGTGTACTGGGGTGTACCGGGACGAGCTGGGGTGTACCGGGGTGTACTGGGATGAACTGGGGTGTACTGGGGTGTACCGGGACGAGCTGGGGTGTACCGGGGTGTACTGGGGTGTACTGGGGTGTACCGGGACGAGCTGGGGTGTACCGGGGTGTACCGGGGTGTACTGGGGTGTACCGGACGAGCTGGGGTGTACCGGGGTGTACTGGGATGAGCTGGGGTGTACCGGGGTGTACTGGGGTGTACCGGGGTGTACTGGGATGAGCTGGGGTGTACTGGGGTGTACTGGGGTGTACCGGGGTGTACTGGGATGAGCTGGGGTGTACTGGGGTGTACTGGGGTGTACCGGGACGACTACCGGGATGAGTTGGGGTGTGCTGGGGTGTATCGGGTGTATCGGGGTGTACTGGGGTGTACCGGGACGAGCTGGGGTGTACCGGGGTGTACTGGGATGAGCTGGGGTGTACCGGGGTGTATCGGGACGAGCTGGGTGTACCGGGGTGTACTGGGGTGTACTGGGGTGTACCGGGACGAGCTGGGGTGTACCGGGGTGTACTGGGATGAACTGGGGTGTACTGGGGTGTACCGGGACGAGCTGGGGTGTACCGGGGTGTACTGGGGTGTACTGGGGTGTACCGGGACGAGCTGGGGTGTACCGGGGTGTACTGGGATGAGCTGGGGTGTACCGGGGTGTACTGGGGGTGTACCGGGGTGTACTGGGATGAGCTGGGGTGTACTGGGGTGTACTGGGGTGTACCGGGACGAGCTGGGGTGTACCGGGATGAGTTGGGGTGTGCTGGGGTGTATCGGGGTGTATCGGGGTGTACTGGGGTGTACCGCGGTGGGTTGGGGTGTCCTGGGCGTGCTGGGGTACGTTGGGGCGCGCTGGGGTGGGTTAGGGTGATTTGGGATGTACTGAGGTATATCGGGGTGGGCTGGGGCGAGCTGGGGTACGGGGGGGGGGGTGCCGTGGGGAGCACCGGGATGCCGTGTCAGAGACACCCCTGCCTCGGGACGGAGCACGGAGGCTCCCCCCGCTCCCCCCCGTACCCCGGTGTCGCTGCTGGCGTCGGGGAAGCAGGGACGACCCCCCCCCCCCCCCCCGGGGCCGCCCGCGACGGGGGGGGGGTTGTCTTGTCTCCGGTCCCCTTTCAAGCCGAGGGGGTCGGCGGGCCGTACCCACCCCGGGCGCGGCGCGGCCCCGGGGCCGTTCCCGCCTTACCCTGCCTCGGGCTGCGGGGGTGCCCGGGCCGGGGGCTCCCCCCCCCCCCCCCCCCCCCCCGCACGCCCCCCGGGGCACCGCGCGGAGGAGAGGCGGGAGCTGCGAGGGCTGCCGTGTCTCCGTGCAGAAAACGACCCCCCGGGAGCGGGCGGCCCCCTCCAAAGGGACGGGGGAGAAGTCCCAGCCGCCCACCCCGGCCGCCGCCCGAGCCGGGCTCGTCCCCGGGCGCCTGCCGCGGGCGGAATGGCTCTCCGTGCTGGCGGCCGAGCGGGCGGAGGGGGAGGCCGGGGACATCCTCGCAGAGCTCTGGGCCGCCTGATGGACGAGTGCTCCAAAGCCGAGGCGGCCCGGCCAGGTGAGCGCACCCACACCCTGCTTTTTTTTTTTGGGGGGGGGGGGGGGGGGGTGGTGTGTGTGAATCCCGGGCGCCCGGGGGCGAGCGCGGGTCCCCGGCAGCCCCCCCTGCTCCGCGGCGTGGGACGGGGCCGCGGGGTGCCGGGGGGGGGGGGTGGGGGTGGGGGGGGGCTCAGCCCCGGCTCTGCCCGCAGAGCCTGCCCTTCGCCCTGGGCCGGGCGCGGGACGCCCTCCTGCGGATCGTCCGCTGGCGCTTCCCGGCGAGGGACGAGGGGGAGACGGGCCCGGAGGGAGACGGCGCCTGGCGGGAGGACGAGGAGCCCCAGCCCCGCCACCCGGACTCCTGGGCGCAGGGCTCCGTTCCCGTCCTGCGCCTCCGTCCGTCCCCGCGCCCGGCAGAGGTGAGACGTGCCCCCCCCCCCCCCCGCCGTGGGACACCCCCCCCCCGCCCCCAGGCAGCCGAGCTCTTCCCTTCCCCCGCGCCTGGGGCCGGGGTGGGCGAGCCCCGTGGGGAAGGGCTGAGCTGGGGCCGCGGGACACCCGCTGAGCCCGGCGGGGGGGGGGGGGGGGGGTGGGGGGTGGGGGGTGTCCTCCGGTTGCACGGCCCTGGCAGGGCACAGCCTCCCCCGAACACCCCCCGAGGAGACGGGGGGGGTCCGTGCTGAGGTGGGCAGCGGGGGAGCACGCGTGGGAAGGGGGGAAGCGGGGAGCTCTGCCTTGTTCGTTGGGGCTGCCCTGGGAGGCGTTTGGTTGTCGGCGGGATGGTTCCCTGCTCCGGGCGGTGCCGAGGGCCGAGCCGTCGCCTCCCGCGGGTGAGGAGCAGTCCCCGCACAGCTCCCGCGCACCGAGGGGTCCGGAGCTGCACCCTCTGCCCGTGCTGGGCCAGGGCGGGCAGCGCCGCCGGCACAGAGTCACCCCCATGGGGCACCTCGACACCCCTCGCCCACACCAGCGTCCCCCTTTGCCCCCTCCCGGGCAGGTCTCCGGTGCGCGGGACCCGCGCCAGCGCGGAAAGCAGGACACCCCCGCAGCGGCCGAGGCCGGAGGTCCCCCTGTGCCACCCCTGCGTCCCGGCCAGGTCCCCGCCACCGGCGCCGTACTGCCCGTGCCAGGGCCGTCCCGCCCGGAGCTGCTGCTGGACGAGGTGGACATCCCTCCCGGTCCCCCCGATGGAAAACCTCCCCGTGCCCGGCCCCCGCTGCCTCGGCCAGCCCCGCTCTGCCCGGTCAGGCCACCGGCACCCTGCCCGCCCCAGGGCCCAGCCGAGCCCCCGGGGCAGCCGGAGGAGGGACGGCGTCCGCCACGGTCATCCCACGGGGACGTGGAGGGGAGCGGTGCGGCGGGGGTCAGCAGCCACAGGCCGCCGCTGCTGCCTCCCTCCTGCACCAGCCTGGTAAAGATCCGGCCAGGGATGGCCCCGCGCGGCACGGGGGCGAAGCGAGAGGGGTCTGGCACCGTCCTGGGGGTCCCCAGGCTGGGCTCCGGCAGCCGTCCCGAGCGCTGGATCAGGCCCCAGGTGGAGGTGCTGGACCCGGGTGCGGAGGCCAAGCCGCCGGCGTGTCCCCAGGGTGCCCGCTGGCGCAGCCGGGGGCCGGAGCTGGGCAGCTCGCGGTTGCCCCGGGGGCTGGTCACCGTGGCGGGGGGACAGCTCCAGCCGCCCCCCCCGGGGTCCCTGCAGCCCCCAGCCCCGTGCCCTGGCAGCTCGGCTCTCTGCTGGACTCCGCTCGGCTGGCCCCCGGCGTGACCATCAGACAGGGTGGCAGCGTGAAGCACGGGCTCTGCATCCCTGCGCACGGCGAGGAGGAGGAGGAGGAAGAGGAGGAGGAAGAGACAACGGGGGAGGCCAAGCGGGACCTCAGACCCATCCGCCCCGACGTGCCCTTCCCGGCCATTGCGGCCAGGCAGGTCACGGGCGATGGCGAGCGTTGAAGGCAGCGCACCCGCCACACCGCCCCGGGGCCCGTGAGCGGTGTGCGGGGTGAGCCCCCCACTCGGTGCCAGCCCCCCCCCTCGTCCCTGTCGCCCGGGGAAGTCCTGCCTGGCTCCCCGCCGTGTCCCACGCGTTTCCCACGACCGGCCCCGCTGCTCACGGCAGCCCCAGTGTGAGGGCGCAGCCGGGCCGGGTCCCCCCGGGGCTCCCGATGTGCCGTGTCTCCGCTCTGGCAGGGCAGCCACCGCTCCGGGCAGGAGCTGCGGTGCTGTGGGGAGGCTGGCGGTGCCCCGTGGGCTTCCTCCCCGTCCTCCCCCTCGCACCCCGGGGAGCAGACCCGCCTGCTTGGCCCCCGATCCCGGAGCTCATCCGCTGGAAAACCGGCTCCAGCAGCTCCGTGGCTGGGTGCCCGGCTGGGTGCTGCCCTCGCCCTGCAGCTCGGCGCAGCGGCTGGGTGCTCGAGCTCCGGGAGAGACCCCCTGTCCTAGGCTGGCTCCTTGCCCACTGCTTTCGGCACGTTTCCGCCTGACCCTGCATCCCCCGCGAGTTACCGCCGCGAGCGCCAGGTCCGGCCCACGGCAGGGCACCGATGTGGCGCCGCGGGGCAGGGTGGGCTCTCCGGCTGTTGGCGAGGCCAGGAGCTCGGTGCCCTTTGCAAGCTCTGCTAAAGAAGACAGAAATAAAATAGAGAGTTTTCTGTCGCTCGGCTCTCGTCCCCTGCCGAAGACCAGCCCTGTGGCTGTCACACCGCGAGCTCCTGCACCGGAGCAGGGGCCGGGAGCACAGTCCGCAGCAGCCCACGGAGCCGCCAGCCCTCGTCACAATTCACACAACAACCTGCCATCTGTTTTTCGTGCAGCCCGTACCCTGCCGCTGATTTGCCACCAAACAAGAAACGAGAGGGATTTAACGGGGTGAAATGTCTGTGTGGCTTTACCCCGTGAGCTCTCCCTGGGGTCTGCCGCTGCCCCGTGTCCCCAGGCTGCGGCGCTGGCCCAGGTCCCTGCCCTCGGAGGCATGGCCACCTCCAAGCCGCCCTGCCTGCGCAGCCCAGCCCGGGCTGCACCTCGGTGCAGCCAGTGCCTCCGGCTGTGTCCCTGGCGGGTGTCCCCGGCTCTGCTCCCTGCACCCAAAGCCACCGGGGCTGGCGGGGCCGAGCCACCGCAGGGCTGTTCGCCAGCTCCAACAGTGCTCTGGCTGCACAAGCACCCCAGTTTTTTCTATAAAGAACCCATTTTTGGCTGTGACGGTGTGGGGCGATGCTCAGGGACAGCTGAGCTCAGGGACGGCTCGTCCGGGGTGGGAGCCCAGTGCCGGGGAAACACTGGAGGCTTTCGAGGCCGGAGTGGCCAGGGAACGGCAGCAGCTTAGAATCGCAGAATCATTTAGGTTGGAAAAGACCGTTAAGATCATCGAGTCCAGCCGTAGCTTGGGGCCAGTGAAGCTCGTCCAGTGCCGGAGGCTCAGAGGCTGCGGGAGCCCCGGGAAAGCTGGATCCGTTCCTGGGGGAAGCATCTGTTCAGCCGCCGAAACCCCCAGAAGGGGCCGGCCGGGAGCGTGCCCGGGGAAGGGCCGTGCCTGCGTCCCCAGGCTGCCAGCCTGGTCGGGAGGACGGGGACCTCGAGTCGGGGCTGCACCGGCGGGACGTGGTGGGCAGGGTCTGCCTGGACGCCCACCCTGCCGTGAGGCCACCCCCGGGCTGCAGCCTCCTCCGTCTCCCGCGTGCTCTGGGTGCAGCACGGCACCCCGGGGTCCCTCGCTGGGGCTGCCCCCCGTCCCGGTGATCCCCTCCGGCAGGTCCCTGCTCCTGCAGGGCCGTGGCTCCAGCCCTGGCTCGTGGACAAGTGTCCCCGTGCGGCGGGACGGGGACCTTGGGGCTGCCCAGTGGGCATCGCCCCTCCTGCAGCCGCTGCCCCAGGGCTGGCGGGGGGCTGCCTGGCCGGCGTGGGCGAGCAGCCCCGGGGTGGCACAAGGGACGCGTGGCTCAGCCTCCTGCCTGCTCTGTCCCTCCCAAGGTACGAGCCCAGCGAGCCACTTTCCTGCCGGCTGTCCCTCCTCCGCTCCCGGGGGCTCGGGGAGCAGGAGGGGACTGTGCCGTGCCAGGGCTGCCGGGCTGGGCGAAGGTCCTCGGCTGACCTCCGGCCCCAGCTGGACTCTGTCCCCCAGCCACACCCCGGTGCCCCAGCCGGACCCCGCACCCCAGCCATGGAGCTGCTGAGTGCCTGCAGCCACCCGTGCTGGTTCCTGCTCACGCTGCTCTTGGGGCTGCTCCTCTGGGCCAGGAGGAGACGTGCCTGGGACCCCCGCAAGTGTCCCACCGACCTGACGGGCAAGACGGTGATTGTCACCGGAGCCAACAGCGGTGAGCGGGGACTGGTGGCAGGGGAGCGCATGGGCTGCAGGGGTCGGGGTGGGGCTGGGGGGGTTCAGGACCATCCGGCTGCAGGGCTGCGGGGCGGGGGAGATGCAGGACACGGGTGCAGGGCTTGTGGGTCCTGCCTGGCCGTGGGACCCTGCCACCCTTCTTTTGTGTCGGAGCCGGGGGAGGTGGCAGCTCCCTGCTCCCCAGGGATGGAGAAGGGGCCGGGGGCATGTGCGTGGGTGATGGCATGATGCCACCGTGCTGTGGGGCAGCCCACAGGGGACACGGGCCCCCCCTTCTCCAGCGGCTGAACCACAGCCCCTGCTTCGGTGGTGCAAACGGCTGCGGGAGTGGCCGGTCCCTGGGCGTGCACGATGCGCTCCCGGCGCCCCGTGCCCACGGCACATTCACGCCGGGTGCCCTCAGATGTCTTCTGCACCGCACTGACCACCGGCCTCTGTGCCACGTGCTCGGGAGCCGGTCCCTGGCGAGCCACCCCCGCTGGCCGGCGTCCTCTGCCCAGGAGCAGCTCTGCCTCGCTGGGCTCTGGCCAGCCCCGCGCCCGCAGCCCCTGCCCAGCCGCTGTGGCCAGACTCTGCCCCAGCCGGGTTAATGACTGACAGCCAAGGCCACCGCGCTGCCGGCTGCCCCGGGCATCACGTTGTGCCGGAGCTGCACGCCGGGGACGGGGTCGCTGCTCCCACCTGCGTCCTGCTGCAAAGCAACGAGGTCAGGGCCGGCACAGCCGGGGGCAGCGGGGCCCGCGGGGCTGGGGATGCAGCGGGGCCCGTGTGTCAGGGTTGGGGTGTCCCCTTGCATGCAGGGCACTGGGGTGTCCCCCTGTGCGCCCAGGGACAGGGTGGCCCCACATGTGCTGGGTGCCCCCCCCCCCCCCCCGGTGCCCGTCATTTCCCACCGTGCGGGAGCACTGATGCGGAGCGGTGCTGGCACAGCGTGGCTGGGTGGGTTCGGTGGCCGTGGCAGTCGTCCTGCCCGCGTGGTCCGGGCTGAGCCACTGACCGAGCTGCGGTGAGCTGCCACTGCCAGCTCCTTCCCGCACCTTGCGGTGGCCGTCCTGCCTTGTCCCTGTCCCCGCACAGCCACACTGCGCTGCAGAGCCGAGAGCCCGGCCCCGGGGTACCTGCCCCACTGCCCCCCCGCTGCCCTCCCCGGCTCCCTCACTGGGGCACCCTGGGTTCGGCGCTGGGCTCCTGGCAGTGGCTGAGCTGCCCGGGACAGGGTCCCCCTCTGTTGTCCTGCCCTGCTCCCGGGGCTGCCCGGACCCTGGGGACGGGGGCACGGACCCCCGGGGACCTCTTGCCTTGGGGACCCGGCGGGGATCAGCCCATGCCCGCTGCGTCTGCTGCAGGGATCGGCAAGTGCGTGGCCCTGGACCTGGCCCGCAGGAACGCCCGCACCATCCTGGCGTGCCGGAGCCGGGAGCGAGGCCAGGCGGTGGTAGAAGCGATCCGGGTGGCCACCGGCAACCCCGCGGTGCTGCTGCGGCTGCTGGACACCAGCTCGCTGGCCTCTGTGCGTGCCTTCGCCCAGGCCGTGCTGCGGGAGGAGAAGCGGCTGGACGTGCTGGTGAACAACGCTGGCCTCACCGGTACGCACCGGGGTCGGGGTCAGGCGTCTGCCAGCCCCGTCCCAGCCCCGGCCGGGGTCCAGCTCCCCGTCCTGCTGTGGTGGGCGATGCCTGCCTGGCTCCCGGCCCCACGGCGCCCCGTACTCCCCTCTTCCAGGGCTGCCCTTCGCCATCACGCCGGAGGGGCTGGAGCAGACCTTCGCCACCAACTACCTGGGCCCGTTCCTGCTCACCAACCTGCTGCTGGGTGAGCGCAGGGGCTGCCGGGGCCGGCGGGCTGTGGGGACCCCTCCCTGCTCACCCCCCCGCTCCACGCAGACCTCCTGAAGGCGTCGGCGCCCGCCCGTGTCGTCAACGTCTCGTCCTTCCGGCACAGCGCGGGCACCGCCGACGGCCGCTACCTCACCGGGCAGGAGCGGCTCAGCGGCTCCGACGCCACCTACAACAGCACCAAGCTGATGAACGTCCTCTTCACCGCTGAGCTGGCACGGCGCCTGCAGGGCACAGGTGGGTGCCGGGCCGAGCCGTGCCGGGCCATGCTGTGCCTTGCCGTGCCAAGCCATGCCGTGCCATGCCACGCGGTGCGGTGCCGTGCCATACAATGCCCAGCTGTACCCCGCTGAGCCACACTGTGCCATGCCGTGCCGTGCCGTGCAGCTCCCGGGGAGGGCTGCACCCTGGCGCCGTCTGCCCATCCCAACCACCCTGTGCTGCTGCGCCGTGACAGAGGGGCTGCACGATGGGGCTGAGGGGTCTTGGCCCTGGTAGAAACTCCCCGGGACCCCCCCACGTCCCCCGTGGGTGGGAGAGCCCTGGCCAGGGGTGGCCGCGTCCCTTGGGGTGGCCCCGGTGCTGGGGCACAGAGGAGCCCCCGCTCCAAGACTGGGCTCGGGGCTGCTCCCAGTGGGATGGCAACGAGGGATTCGGGCCCCGGAGGCAGGGACCGGGGCGGGAGCAGGGTCCTGCCCGTGCTGGGGCCCCCGCAGCCCCCAGCCCTGCCCCCCGGCGCGGTGCTGACGGTGCGGCTCGGCAGGGGTGACCGCCAACGCACTGAGCCCCGGCGTGGTGAGCACCAACATCATGCGCCACTTCGGCTGGGCCGTCCGGGCGCTCTTCATCCTCATCCGCCCCTTCATAAAGGTGAGTGGGGGCAGGGCGGGGCCGGATCCTGCCTGGACCCCCTGTCCCACGGCCCCAGCGGCGGCGGGGTGGGCGGCTGGGCCCCCTCCTCACCCCCCTTCGCCCGGCAGTCAGCGGAGCAGGGGGCTGCCAGCACCATTTACTGCGCTGTCTCGGAGGAGGTCTCGGGCATCACGGGCAAGTACTTCGACAGCGACTGCGGGCTGGCGCTGCCCTCCGTGTCCGCCCGCGACGCCGGCCTCGCTCGCAAGCTCTGGGAGGAGTCGGAGCGGCTGACGGGGCTCACCGACGGCCCCCGGCACTGAAGCCGGCGGCAGTTCTGCCTGGGGACATGGCGGCGGCTGTGCCACCCGGCGCTGCCAGCCGCTGTGCCGGGGTCCCCACAACTCCCTGGGACACGGAGCCGGACGCTGCCAGGGGGACGCCGGGGCCGGCGCCATGCCAGCGGGGGGCAGCCAGCGCCGGGGTGTGGGGAGCTGCCCCAGCCCCAGTGGTGCCAGCACCCTGAAGCACAGCAGAGGGGGGTGGTCACCCTGCCTGAGCCAGCCCCCGCAGCCCCTTCCCAAAAGAGAGAGCAGCCACGGGGCCCAGCCACGCCAGGACAGCCGCCGGGACGGGGCATAGACCGTGCCGCCGGCGGCAGTGTAACTCCTTTATTAAAGAGCCCGGTGCAGCCAGCGCCGGCTACTCCCAGGCGATGTCCAGGTCCAGCCGCTGCTTCTGCACTGCCTGCAGGAAGCTGTCGTAGTCCCGCCGGTGGATGTCCCGGCAGCGGGACAGGTCCAGGCGGCACAGGCGGCCCTCGGAGGCCAGCAGCAGCCACGCGGTCCGGCTGGACACCCAGCTCTCGGCCAGCGAGAGCTCCTGCAGCTCGAGCAGGGGCGGCCCCGGCACCGCCAGCACCGTCTCGAACACCGAGTCCAGCGGGAACGGGATGCTGAGCAGGTGGAGGGTCTGCAGGCGCGGGGCGCGGCACAGCAGCGAGGCCAGCGTGGCACGCAGCGCCAGCCCGTGCTGGGCCGGGAAGACGCCGGCGGTGCTGGCCAGGGCCAGGGAGAAGCTCTGGAGCTGGGGGAGGCTGTGGGGCAGCAGGTCGGTGTCCCAGCGGAGCGGCTCGGCCGGGGTCTCCCCGTCGGGGTCGGCGTCCGTCGGGGCGTGCAGCTCGGCGCTGAAGGTCTGCAGGCCGGGGCAGCTGGCGAGCAGGGCGGCCAGGGAGAGCTCGTCCTGGCAGCAGAAGCCGTGCAGGGCCAGGGTCTGCAGGCGGGGGCCCAGGCTCCGTGCCAGCGGCAGCACCTCCGCCAGCACCCGGCCCCGCTGCCCGGTGCAGCCCAGGGTCAGCCGGGCCAGGTGGCCCCAGCCCAGCAGCTCCCAGCCGCCCGCCGGGCCCGGGCTGTCCCCCAGCCACACGCCGGCCTCCTCAGCCTGGGGACAGACGGCGTGGACGGCGGCCAGGGCGGGCTCCTCCACCTCCTCCACCCGCCGCAGGGGCAGGGTGAGCTGGGGGCCCCCCGGGGCAGCCCCCTGCCGCCGCGCCAGCTCCTCCAGCGAGGGGAAGCCCTCGGCGTCCCCCGTGCCATCCAGCTGCCGCCCGTGGAGGAGGCGGAGGGCGTCCGGCACGGCGCCGTGGGCCAGGAACTCCAGGCGCGGCAGGGCCAGCAGCAGGAAGGCCAGTGCCGCCACCATGCCGCCGTCCCCCGCGGGCTCCAGGCCACGGGCCAGCAGGGTGCGGAGCGCGGGGCAGCAGAGGGACCGCGCCAGCGGGTCGTAGGCCAGGTGCCGCAGGGCGCGCGGGGACACCTTCTTGCAGCGGGACACGTCCAGCTCCTGCAGGCGCCGGCAGCAGGAGCCCACGGCCGAGAGCACCTGGACGTTGGCCTGCGTCGCCGCCAGCCCCAGCCGGCTCAGCTGCGGCAGCCCCTCCGCCAGGTCCACCAGCACATCCGCCGACAGCCGGCTGCAGCCGTGCAGGTCCAGGGAGCTCAGGCTCTGCCGCCAGCACACGGAGCCCCCCTCAGCAGGGTGGGACGGAGGGGACCCTGACACCCCTCTTCCCCCCCCCCTCCCCCAGCACCCACCCACGGAGGGTGGGTACCCCCAGCCCCACGGGGGCGCGCGCCCCCAGCCCCGCTCACCCAGCCCCATGGGGGTGCACGCCCTCAGCCCCGCTCACCCAGGCCCACGGGGGCACGTGCCCCCAGCCCCGCTCACCCAGCCCCCCGGGGGCGCGCGCCCCCAACCCCGCTCACCCAGCCCCCCGGGGGCATGTACCCCCAGCCCCGCTCACCCAGCCCCCCGGGGGCATGTACCCCCAGCCCTGCTCACCCAGCCCCCCGGGGGCGCGCGCCCCCAGCCCTGCTCACCCAGCCCCCCGGGGGCATGTACCCCCAGCCCCGCTCACCCAGCCCCCTGGGGGCGTGTACCCCCAGCCCCGCTCACCCAGCCCCCCGGGGGCATGTACCCCCAGCCCCGCTCACCCAGCCCCCCGGGGGCGCGCACCCCCAGCCCCGCTCACCCAGCCCCATGGGGGCGCGCACCCCCAGCCCCGCTCACCCAGCCCCATGGGGGCGCGCACCCCCAGCCCCGCTCACCCAGCCCCCCGGGGGCGTGTGCCCCCAGCCCCGCTCACCCAGCCCCCCGGGGGCGCGCGCCCCCAGCCTGCTGACCTGGCAGCGCAGGGCGACGAGCTGTCCGATGGCGTTGCTGACGAGGCCGGGGCAGGGGCGCAGGCTCAGCTCCCGCAGGTGAGGCAGGAGGAGCAGGTGGAGCGCCGCCCGCGTCAGGCGCCGGCTCTCGCCCAGCAGCCGGATCAGGTCCTGCACCAAGCTGCCGGCTGCGGGGGGCCGGGGTTCAGCCGAGAGAGCCCCAGCACCGCTCGCTCGCCCGTCTTCCTCCTCCTCCTCGCGGAGGGTGTCCCCGGACCCTGCGTCTCACCCAGGTCGTTAAAGGGGCCCATGACGAAGCGGAACTGGTACTCGTCCAGGTAGTTCTCGCTGTAGTCCTTCACCCAGACGCTCTGCATGTGCCGGGCCAGGCTATGCAGGCAGAGGCTGCCCAGCGCCGGCACCTCCTTCCTCCTGGGCATCTGGCTGCTGCGGGGGAAAGGGACGGTCGGGCACGGTGCTCCCGGCCAGCCAGCTCGGAGCTGCCCACGGGCCCCAGCAGGCACCGTGACTTGTCAGGGCCCCAGTTTATTTTGGGTGCGCTTTAACCGTTTCCGCAAAATTGGTTGAGAAAATCCCGCCCCAGTGCGCGTGGCCTCAGCCAGCCCGGCTGTGCCGCAGCACGGCCCGTGGCCGGGCGTCTGCTCTGCCCGGGGCTTGTCTGGGGTCAGTGAACTGCGCGGTGCCGGTTTCGGTTTCGCTTGGCTTCGTGCGCCGGCATGGTGGTTTACCCCCCGGGGGAAATCCCACCGCGACCAGAGGGGACTAACCAGCACGGTTCACTGCGGCACCGCGAACCCGCCGGCAGAGCGGAGGAGGGAGCGGGACAAACAAACTACCCCAGCAGCCCCCTCACCAAGGGGGACGCCCCAAACGTCCCGGCAGGCGGGTCGGGCACCGGCAGCCGGCCGCGGCGGCACCGAGGCCGGGAGAACACGGCGCCAGGAAAGGGGCAAGGTGCTGGGAAGCTGGGGAGAAGCGTTAATCGCGGTGCTAATTGGGACTGGCGACACTTGGGTAGCGGCGCTGCGTTAGCATCCCTGCAGTCGGACGAGAAACGAGGGGCCGTATCTCGACGAGACGACGAAAGCGTCGGCCGGACTAACGCCGAATCCCGGTCCCTGGATCCGTAAACTCGGGGAAGACGCCCCGGTGCAGCCAGCGGGCCGGGGAGAGGTTAACGGGGCCGGGGAGGGCTTCGGACGTCCCGGTAATTGGGGAGGCTCCCGAGGACCCGAGAAAGGCAGAGATCGGCCCTGCCCCGCGAGGGGACCGGGAGAAGACCCCCCCGGGAAGCCGCACTCCGGGCGCGCAACGGGCGAACGTGTGCCGGGAGCAGCCGGCACCGATGGACGGCGGGCAAAACCCCCCCACCCCCCCCCGCCCCCTCCAGCCGGTGGACGGCCACGGTGAGCGGGGCAAGGCGGGAGGGCGGGGGGACGCGTCGCACCGTCCTCACCTTAGCAGAGCCCTGGACGCGGCCTCCCGGCGGCAAACCGGCGAGATGCGGGCGAGCTTCGGGGGCAACGGGGGCGGGAAATTCTCCCGGGCTGCCGGGACCGGAGCGTTGTCACCCCACGGGATCCCTCCCGGGATCCCCACCCGCAGGGATCCACAGCGGGGCCGGTCGCCGCCAGCCCGCCGCCTGCTCCGCAACCCCCCGCCCCCGTCGGCGTGGGGCTGCCGGCCGGGCCGACCCGGTGCAGGAGGGGACGGACCCGTCCCTCCGGCGGCACCGGGCCGGGGGGGGGGGGGGGGGGGAGGCAGGCCCCTCTCCGTGGCACCGGGGCCTGGGCCGCCGCCGGGACCAGCCCTCCCGGCTCCCGCGGGCACCGGGCCTGGGCCGCTGCCGGGCCGGGACCACTTACCGGCGGCTCCGCGTCCCGTCCCGCTTCTTCTTCCTCCTCCTCCTTCCTCCTCCTCCCGCCCGGCCCGGCCCAGCCCGGCTCGGCCCGGCCCCACCTCCCCGGCGGGCGGGACCCGGCCCCGCCGTTACAGGCGCCGGCGGCCCCGCCCTGCCGGGCCACAAGGCGCTCCCCCCGCCAGGCCGCCCCGCCGCGCTGCGGCCCGGCCCGGTCCCCGCCGGGACCGGGCAGAGCCCGCTCCGCCTCCCCTCGCCGGCGCCGGGGGCCCGGCCCGCCCCGCCGCCCTCCTGTCCCTCTCTCCCCCGCCATAGCGTGCCCTCCCGTACAGCGCCCGGCCGGCTTCGCTCCCCTCGCTGCGCATGCGCGCTGCCGGGAGGCCCCCTTCCGCCCTTCTTGCCCCCCGGGTGCTGCCCCGTGGCGGTGCCTGACGCCAAGCTCGGCCGGCGGCGCGGCCGGGCGGTGAGGCGGGGCGCGAAGGGCAGCCCGGAGGGGCCTGGAGGGGGCCTCGCGGGCGGGCGGGGGCCGCTGCCTTCCGAGAGCGGGAGCCGGTGAGCGGCGCTGGGGAGCGGCCGGGCGGCAGGTACCGGGCGCGGCCTCGGCCGGGCGGGGGCCCCCCCTTCGGGGGTGGGGGCCGGGGCTCCTGACGCGGGGAGGGAATTCCCTCCGCCCCGGTGCGTGTGTATTTGGGGGTGGGGTTGAGGTGCCGTGTCGGTGCCGGGGTGCGGAGCGTCCCCCCCCCCTCCGTGGGGGTGTGTGTGAGGGGTGGTCGGTGCTTGGGTGGCGGGGGTGTGGCCCCCCCCCCCCGTGGGGTGTGTGTGTGGTTGGGGTTGGTGCTGGGGGGGGGATGGACACACACGTTCCCTCCCCTGGGCTGGGGGCGCTCCCC
Organism: Aptenodytes patagonicus; assembly: GCF_965638725.1. Lineage (NCBI taxonomy): Eukaryota > Metazoa > Chordata > Aves > Sphenisciformes > Spheniscidae > Aptenodytes > Aptenodytes patagonicus. Next base: position 43,019 of record NW_027472011.1, read on the forward strand.
CACTGGAGCGGAGGCCGAAGGTCGGTGCTGGGGGACCCCCGGCCCCGTGGGGTGTCTGTCGGGGGAGGGCGGTGCTGGGGGACCCCCGCCCCCGTGGGGTGTCTGTCGGGGGAGGGCGGTGCTGGGGGACCCCCGCCCCCGTGGGGTGTCTGTCGGGGGAGGGCGGTGCTGGGGGACCCCCGGCCCCGTGGGGTGTCTGTCGGGGGAGGGCGGTGCTGGGGGACCCCCGCCCCCGTGGGGTGGCTGTCCGGGGGCTGGGGGACCCCTACCCCCACGGGGGGGGGGGGGGGGGCTGTCAGGGGGCGGTCGGTGCTGGGTGGGAGCACTCGCAGGTACGGAGCAGGGCTCGGTCCAGGCTCTGCTGCTCCCCCCCCCCCCCCCCCCCCCGTGGGGTAGCTCAAGGCTCCCCATTGCCTGGGCCCCCACCACCGCAGAGGCAGGGAGCAGCTCTGCGGGGAGGGGGGCGCGCCTGCCCCGGTGGGCGCTGAGCCCCCCGCCCCGGCGTAGCCGGGGGGGGTCCCTGCTGCCAGCACCGTGCTCGCACAGGCAGCGCGGGTCTCGCAGCGGTGCTGCCCGCGGCCTCGCTGCAGGCAGAATCTCTGTTCCCCTTCTCCGCCCTGGAGCCCCCCCGGGCCCCTCGGTGGGCTGCAGCGCGGGCGGGGGAGGCTGGGCAGCCATTTGCAGTGGCACAAGCACCTACGGCCGTGACAGCATTGCCCAGCGGCGGGGGGCTGGGCGGTTTGGAGGAAGGAAACCTTTGCAGGTAACGGCCTCGAGACCAGCGACTAAGCACGCGAGCCCTCTGTAGAAACAAAGATTCTGTTTTATGCAGCTATTTCCAGCAGCAAACGTAAAGACAGACGGGAGCAGGTCCGAGAGGCCAGCGTGCCTTGAGGAACGTCACAGAAGCAGAGCTCTCTGCGTTCAGAGACACTCGCATTAAACACTTTTTTTTTTTTTTTTTTTGGGGGGTGGTGGTGGTGGAAAGTAAGCGTCGTCTTTCACTTTGATCAGCTGCTGTTTGTAGCGACAGGTTTTGGGGTTTGTTTCCAGTGTAATTCACCTTTTTCCTCAGTGTGGTGCTGGAAACCTTCAGTCCGTCTGAGAGGCGGCGGCTGGCTTCCTTGCGCGGGGTGTGGCGGAACAGTTTCGCAACGGGCTGGTGCGGGATGAGGGAATCTGCACCGTAGGAAGAAAATAACACAGTCACTCTGGATTGCCTGCGGAAACTCCTCTGCTAGTACAGTAAAGACAGAACTCGTTTTGCGGTCGTAACGGCGTTAGCTTTAAACGTTCGCCGAGCTGTAGCTTCTTGAGTGGTTAAACATTGGAAGAGGCTGCCCAGGGAAGTGGTGGAGTCCCCACCCCTGGAGGTATTTAAAAGACGTGTAGATGAGGCGCTTAGGGCCATGGTGTAGTGGGCATGGTGGTGTTGGGTCGACGGTGGGACTCGATGGTCTTAGAGGTCTTTTCCAACCTCAATGATTCTATGATTCTATTCTTGTTTGTGAAACACGAGAAGAATCTCGCTTCCGAGCAGAGCGTGGTTTCCACCCCTTCCCGGCAGAAGCTGTTCTGACCTGCGAAGGTTTCCGTGCTGGGGGACGGGAAGTGCGTGCAGAGAACCTGCATCTTCCCCATCCGGACGGGATTTTGGTTCTAAATTAAAGCTTGAGCCAAAACGTTACTAGAAATGAAGAGAAGATTTAAAAAATAGCATTTAGGAAGGACCGTGAGTTGCACAAGCTGAAGGGGTCAGCTATTGGGTTGGAAAAACTTGGATTTGGAGGAGGGGCGGGAACGACTCAGCCTTTGGATAATTGATAAGTGGGCTAATTTGCACGTGTGCATGATGGCTGTTTAGTGGCCAAGAAGGAAAGCAGAATTGTTACGGCCAGATATTTTCTTTCATCTAGTCTAGCGAAGGTACGGTATAGCTCTTCTGGCTAAGAATTCTGTCTGTTGGGTACATGAGAGTGCAAACTGGAGCCCGCAGTTAGTCAGCAGAATATTTGAATAATCAAATTAAGACTGGGCCACGTACCTCGGTTTGTAGTCCGTGATGTTGTAGGTTGTGTGTGAAGAGCTGCGTGTCTGCCCGCGTAGAACACTGGCACTCAGCGTTGCTGTGTTTAATCAGTATCTCGAATTTTTCCGATCAGCGCGTTCGCTTTTGCGTTCGAAGGAATTAATTCTCTCCTCTGCAACGCGAGGGACGCGAGCCCCGCGTTTGGACACAGCTGGAACGCTCGTCCCGAGCGTACCGTGGCTGCGGCGGTACTGCCTCGCTCCGCGCCGCTGGCACTGCCGTGGTGCGGCCCCACGCCTGCGGTGGCCTTGTGCTGGGGCGGCGGACGGCGGCGGACGGCCCCGTGCCCCCGGCAGTGCAGAGAGGTGGATACGGAAAGGGAGAGAGCCGTGTCTTTGCTCCAGGGGTACAGCGGTGCTCCAAGAGGGTGCGAACCCTCGGAGGGGAGACCGGTCCCGGCGCTGCCGTGTTCCCTTCCCGGAGGCACCAGCGTGGCACCCGGAGGCACCCTCTTCCCTTCTCGCCAGCGCCGCTGCCCCCTCCGCCAGCCTCCCCCAGAGGAGCTTCCCAAAACATTTGCCGGGTGCGTGTGAGCTGAGGGCCTGCGCCGGGCTTTCGCTATCGGATGGGCCTTTTACCGCGCCGAGGCGGTAAGTTTCGGGTGGTGACGTGTTGCAGCTGAGCCGTCTGGGGGTCGTCCCCTCCGGCTGCACCCAGCGGCTCTGCCAGACGCGAGCCTCTACGGATTCTAAACCTCTTCTCGATAAAGCAAGTCTGTCTTTGTGGCTTTGCTGACAATAGACTGTGTCAGTAGATCGCGGCTGGTTTCACAGACGGGTTAAGCTCCTGCAACGTGCGTCAAGCGAAACCTCTCTGCGCGTAGACTCGTCGCATTCTGCAGCGTTGCAGAGGCGAGCACGGAACTCGGCACAGCGCTTTTTGTTTTCCCTTTTTGTTGACAAAAACCTCCCGGTCCCTTCGTGTTCGGCACAAGAGGTTCCCTGCGCCTGCCCGGTGGCGCTCGCTGACATTAGCCATTGACTTCACCAGGGAGGGCTGGTCTTTAAATAGGATGCGGGTGTTATGTTTGGGTTTGGTTTTGGGTTGGTTTTTTTTTTTTTAAGATCTTGTCAAGGTCTCGCCGTGTGACCTTGGACCAATTTCTTCTTTCCTTCTCTTTCTCCCTCGGTTCCCGAACGTGAAGCTGAGACTGCCTGTGACCTACTTCTCAGGCGCTCGGGAGGGGGTTCTGCTAAATTGAACGCAAGGCGCTTTTAAGTTCCTTTGAAATGTCTGAGGGGGAGCAACGAGCAATTTTTATTTGTCTGTTTTTAACAGAAGGGAGGCTTCGGGAGCTACAGCAGTGGGAGCTGAGGCTTTCCTTCGGGTGTCGTGTTGTACTGACGCACCGTAAAGCCCCAAATCCCAAGCGGGACGTGCGGAAGCTGCATCGTGTGGGCTGTTGCACCCGTTCCTAAGGAGTTTGCAAGTCTGTCTTGTTTGTTTGAAAAATACCTAAAGGATGCAGAACAGTAGGGCAGAAGATGGACGGTAAACACGCAGGGGCTGTCGTAGCTAGGCACGCGGCTCTTCAGCTTGATCTTCCCCTCGGCACAATGAGGAATGCCCTTCTGCCGGGTTGGTTTTTACGGATTGTGAAATGGCTCGCAGCTAGTGCCACCACAGAGCGGTGAGAGGTGGCGGCGTGCCTCGCTGTGGGTGCCCTCAGCTACCTGCCCTCTGAGGGGAAGGGGGGCTTGCTGGCCAGGAATTCCGTAACAAGTGGAGAAGTTCGTTAAGGACGATACTTGCTCAGGAAAGAAAGCGAAGGCAGCTGTAGAGATGCTGAAATGCACCAGCTGCTTTTCCAGCAGTTGATCAAAGTCTCACAAGGAATAAACGGTTTTGGTTGCTCTCAGTCTTTGAGCAGCAACGCAGAGCGGGCGTATATTTAAATCAGCTTTTCCTGGTACACGTAAACCCAGCGGAGGCTAAATGACATAGACGCACCGATGGCTGGGACTCGGTGGCGGTGGAAGGGTGCTCAGCTGTGAAATAATGAATGAATCGTTTCGATGGAGATGAGCTAAAATCGACTGACCTCCTCCTGCTACCGGGGAGCCGGGGCTGGTCCGCAGCATCCTTCGCTTGTCAGTCCGTTGCCGTGGTTACCGCCTCACGGCAGTGCTGCTGCTGTATCAATTGCAATCCGGCGAGTCGCGGTTTTAGCTAAAAAGAAAATCATTAAATTTGTGGTGTAAGAAACGTCAACCGGAGCGTGCTGCCGCGTCCTGGAGCGGCGGCTGCCTGGCTTGGCTGCGGCTGCAGTGGTGCAGCTGTGCAGGGCGCAGGCTCGCAGCGCCCGCCCGCCGGGTCCTAGTGCCTTGGATCGATCCTCGCTTGGGAAATCGGGGTGGGCGCCCTGCGGCGAGCACGGCGCCGGGCTCGGGCGACGGCTGCGTCCCCTCCTCCAGCGGCCCCGGGGCTGGCGTCTGGTCGGGTTGCACCGGACACCCGCTTCCGACGGCTTGTTTTTAAATAGGCGAGGGGTCCGGAAAACTTTCTCCTGGCGCTTGGGCGGCGGCGTGGCCGGCGGCAGGAGAGCTGCTGTCGTGTCCCGGGTGCCGTGCCAAGCACCGGGGCGCGGGGGCACGAGGTTTGGGTGCGTTCTGCTTTCTCATCCAAGGTGTCGCCTGTCCCTGCAAGCCCCGTCTCTTATCGTCAGGCAGTCGTGGTTCAGGCACCAAAACGCCTTGGTTTATGTTGTTTGCGAGCGACACAGGCTAAGGTGCTTCATTTTAGGTGGTGAACGCCTCTGACGGAGGGAGGGTTGCGTGGCGCTGCGTGGTCAAGCGCCTGCATTTACTGCGGTCTGCAGCAGCCCCAGCTGCGGGCGAGAACCTTCCTGTGCTGTAGGCGTACGGGGACAGGACGAGCGATACTCCGTGCTCCGAAAAGATCACGGTCTAAATATAAAATGGGACACGGGCACGTGGAAAGCATGAAGAATTTATGGGGCGGTACTGGTCAGCGTGGTGGGCTTCAGTCTCGCTATAACGGCACAGTATCTGTCATTCCTTATTGGATGTCATTGCAAAGAAGAACTTTAATTAAGGTTTTTAATGGCTCAGCAGATTTTTCTCTGTATTATTGGCCTCAAATGGGTGGCTCTTGGGAGACAGAACTAAGATTGTACTCCTACTAGCAGTGCTGGAGCAGGAGCTGGAGTTGAGATTTGCTCTGGCTCTTGCACCAGCTACAGGGCTAAGATTTGCCTTTCGTGCGCCTGCCCGTAGCGCTGAACAGCGTCGACGTTCGTAACCCAGAACAAACTTGGAAGAGGAGGGAGCTGGTACAGGTATAACTGGGCAGATCAAGTTCTCCTTGCAGTCCTTCCACTTCTCGGGCGAGAACAGAAAAGAACCCAGGCTGACTTTCAGGTCACCTGGGGGAGTATGCATAGCTTAGAGTTTAATTAAAAAAGTCTTAAACTTGGCAAACTCGGTCTGGATTTATATTGGCACAATACAGACAGAACCCTGAAGTGTCGTTTTTAGAATTTACTTTCTGAACAGAGGTTTGGTGGAAGACTAAGCTGCTTATAAATCAAAAAGAAGCTTTGCTGAAGCAATTTCATGGGGAAATGTGTGTGTATATATTAAAAAAAAAAATATATAAAAATACACTAAGATGGCATTTTCCTCTTCCTAAATAAATAGCGGGGGGTTTTCTGAAGTTTTTTAAACTTCCTGCTCAGTTTTCTTAAACTGAATAAGCTGTTAGTGTTGAAGCTACTTGCCGTGTGGACCGTTTCTTATCCCGGATTTCAGCAAAAAGTCTGAAGGTTTTAAACTGAGTATTCCTTGCCCTTTTTATGATAGTTTATCTGTAATGGTGAGTATCGCTTCGAGAGTTTGGGCAGCTGCCAGGCAATCATTGTGGGTCCTAATAAAGCTATGGCTGCGAACGGCCTGCGGGGTGGCCGGGGTCCCTGGGGAGGAAGGGCGGTGCGGCACCGGTGACGTTCCCGTAAGGGCTGATGCGTGGAGATCCGTTAACGTTTGCCGCTTTTTTTTTTGCAGGTGAATGAAGATTGCCCCAAACTCGGGCAAGAACGACCTTGGTGTGTGAAGTATGCCCCGAGCTGATCTAGTTCAGTCCCCCGTGCGGCTACACGTCTCCTGAGATCCCCTGAATTGGGTTTGTGAACAAACACACAGGCAGCTTTTACGGTACGTGTTATTGCCTAGAAAATTCCTAAATGCCTGAGAAGGGGCAGCGCTGGGGTTACGGCTCGCTGCCCTCGTCCCTTCCCTGGAGTGCCGGCCCCTGCCCAACGCACCACCTTTGCCTGTCCTTGTCCTTGCTCTCGAGTCTTGTCTTTTCAGCACCAAGGGTGCAAGGAGGTCTGCTAGAACCGTCCCTGCTAGGGGCGCACAGTGCCCTTTTATGACAAGAGATTTTCATGTCGGTACTCTGAGAGGTGAGGTTGGGTCCAGAGGCACCTGGATAATCTGCTTGCCCAGCAGCTGATGTTGCTTGGGAATAAACTACGCCCGTGCTCCGTCAGAGGCCTGGGGTTCATCGCGTGCCGTTGTGAGACGAACGGGGCAGGAGCTGCCCTGAGCGCAGCTGGGGATCGGGCAGTACGAGGTGAGACCGTGGTCTGTCTTAAGGCTGACATTTCCTATGATTTGCTAAACTAAATTCGTTAAAGGATGTTAAAACAGTAAATTTATTTCAGAGCTTTAACGTGAATCGGATAATTGGGTATGTTTTTGTGGGAAAGGGGATGCGGTGGCTTCTGGTAGCTGTGGCAGCCTCTGGAAGTGCCAGGAAGATTTATTCATCTTAGGTATTTTGTTTGGTTGGAACAGCAGTTCATCCAAAAATGACGGTGTCTGAGTTTGGGGAAAAAACTAAATTGTTTTCCTCTCTGTAGAGCAGGCTTTGGGCCGAAATCTACTGGCTCTACAGAGGCTGCAGCAGCCAACAGCCAGCTTCACCTTACGGATGTTTTTCTTGTTTGCGCCGATTGCTCAGGACTGTCTCAAAGTGCTTTAATTACGTGTGTATGTAATACGTAGATAAGCTCTACGTATCCCCGTGTAATGCAGTTTCAGTTAACTAATAAAGCTACTGTCTAACCTTGGCTTCTTGTCTTTCCGTCAAGTTTTAATTTTCATCCAAAGTCCGCGTAGTAAATGAGGAATGAGAACGGAAAATGGTGAACGGTGCTGCCTAACTGTTAGGCCATGAAATGGTGCCTCCTTGAGGGTGTCGATATCGTATCCTCCTGGTCGGCAAAGCAGTGATTTTAACGCTCAGCCTACATCTCTTCACAAACTCATTTTCAAAGGCTCTTGCTTTTTTCTTTATGCTTACTTCAGTGTGGGTTTAGGAAATCTCAACGCAAAGGGCTGGAGTTGCTACGTTTTACGTCCTTGTTGTGGTCTGGGGCTGTAAAGACCCTCCAACGCTGCAGCCGAGCAGCCCCCACCTCCTGACCACGGAGTTCCAGCTGTGAGGGTGGGAGGAGGAGGATGGGGAGGCGCAGTGCCTTCGGGCAGACCACAGACCCGCCGGTAGAGTGGGGAGAAGCAGGGGTCCGGGCTCGGAGACGTGTCCTCCGTCGTCGTGTGGGTATGGGAAGCTGGGGTCCCTGAGCGGGAGGGAGCGCAGAGCCCTCGCGTGCTGCGGGGACGGTGGTCCCCGGGTGGGCTGGGATCCTGGCAAGCCCGCTCCAGCAGCGTGCGTTGGCTCCCAGCGTGGTGCTCCCGGCCGGCCGGCAGCCGCAGCAGGAGGGGAGGGCGGCAGCGGCTGCTCCCCCGGGGCCCCGCGGGCTCCGGGTGCTGGGCTCCGGCGCTTTCGGGTGCTGGGCTCCGGCGCTTTCGGGCGCTGCTGTCGGGATCTCTTTCCTGCGTCTTGCCCTCGGAGGGAACAAGCGTTTCTTGCCGCTGTCGCAGCTTTTCCCTGGCGGCCGCCTGGCCGCTGGCTTTGGGGAACAGCCGGTTAGGGTGGCTGGGGGGGTGCTGAAGTTCGGCATCTCTCGAGGGCAGGTGTCTTTGGGCGGCAGAGGTGCTCCGTCGGCACCACGTGCGGGTGGCTCTGCTCTCGTTCTCGACCTGTTTCAATAGCTGTAGGATTTCTGCGTTCCGTGGGAAGCTTTCAAGGGGCTCTGGTGGAGCATCGCTGGCAGTCGTTGCCGTCTGCCATAGTTCCAGCCCTTCTGTAGCGCTGCGTGTTTTAAGAGGCTCTTCTGAAAATGAAGGCAGGTTCCAGCCTTGGCACTGTAGTGACGAGGAGGGAGTGTGCTCTGATCGCTGTGAGCTTGCCCATGCTACAGCAAGTAGCTTGAATGTTCTCTAATGTTTTAATTTAGCTTGAAGTGACCTGAAATTGAGGCTTCTTCCCTTTTCTTTGTTTGCAGCTTTTGTATAGGCTGTGGAGGCTTAAAATTGTCATGGACTTATTGTCCTTGGGGTTAATCACAGGCTTGTTTTTAACGTAAGATGTTTTCAAGTTTTGCATAACTGTTTTTAGATTTCCAGTGAAACTATAACGAGTCCCTAATTGGATATTAGAAATTCAGTATGTGTTCTTACTGGAAATACCTCCCTTGCATACTCCTTCGCGTTGCTTCATTCACCCGGGTTTGATTTCCATCACTGCTGCGTTTGTGGGTGACACTGTGGGGAAATGGGGCAATTTGATGTAAGTTCGTTCACGGATGCCGGCGGCGGGAGCTCAGGCGGGTCTGCGGTGCCCCACCGCCTGCCGGTCATTAGGGTACCGGCTGCTGAGCTGACTGGTGGAGCAGGCTCTGTGGGGACGCTTCGGGGGGAAGAATTGTGTGTGCATGTGGGGAAAAATTCCCTTGCGCTTCAGGTTTAACGTGGAAAACTCTAGGACTGGGGAGGAGGGAGAAATTAGCCGTGTAGCATTTGTAATTTTCTTTTTAAATGAGAAAATACTCTTCCAGCTACAGCTGGTCTTGCTGGGAGGAAAGCCTTCCTGATATTCACTAGTTTTTTGCTTGTTTCAGCATATATCCTGTTATTCCTAGGGCTCTGCAGGAAGAACAGCGGTAAGTTCCCGTCCCTTGAGAGCGGGCAGTGTCCCATGTCACCCGTTCCCAGGCCGCTGCAGGACTGTTCCCCCTTCTGCACTTTCTAAAGTCCCTGTGAAATTCTGTGGCTGTTTCCCAGATTTCTTCGTACTTAGAGGAAGGGTTTCTTTTAACTTGACTTCCCTGTTTGTCGTTCCAGCCCCTCCTTTGAATGTAAACACCGCCGTCGCCCTGCTGGGGTTAGCAGCCTTCAAATATTTGTGCAAGGTGGCTGTGCCCTCTGTTTGGCCAAGGGCTGTGTCCACAGTTCTCGCGCGTCTCGTGCCGCAGCCAGCTGTTCCTCTGCCTCTGCCCCAGCCTCCGAGGCCCAGAGGTCACGCAGGAACGCAGAAAAAACCTTTGCTATTTAGATTCCAGATTTCCTGAGTCTGTCCCGTGCCTTGAACCTTTTTCCCCTCGTATTAAACTAAACGTGGGAAAGCAGCCCGAATCAGCGCTTCCCCCGGGGCTCCTCCCATCCCCCAACACCATTAACAGGTTTCTCTTCGTACCGGGGGCGCAGCTCCGAGTTACCCTGCGATCGTCCCATCCCACGCAGGTGCTGATCTGCTGACCCCCGCGGCGGGCAGCCCCTGTGGTGGGTGACCCCCCCGCGGCGGGCAACCCCCCCGCGGCGGGCAGCCCCTGTGGTGGGTGACCCCCCGCGGCGGGCAGCCCCTATGGCGGGCAATCCCCCCTGTGGCGGGCGACCCCCTGTGGCGGGCGACCCCCTGTGGCGGGCACCCCCCCTGTGGCGGGCGACCCCTGTGGCGGGCGACCCCTGTGGCGGGCACCCCCCCCGTGGCGGGCGACCCCTGTGGTGGGCAACCCCTGTGGTGGGCACCCCCCCCGTGGCGGGCAACCCCCCCGCGGCGGGCGACCCGCGCCTTGCAGGAGCACGGTGGGTCCCCCGTGCTCCAGCGGCCCCGCCAGCCCCCCGGCTCCTGCCCAGCCGGGAGGTTTCCTGCCCCTGCAAGCCCCGGCTGAGCAGGAGGGACGGTTGGCCGTTGGGGCAGCTCGCTGGCAGACCCCTCTCGAGCTCGTTTGCCGCTGTTGCTCCGGGGCAGACGAGGGGCAACCTCTGCTCCCGAGCCGGGGCTGAAGCCGAGCTGTGCGCGGGGCTCTGCGGTCAGGCACCTGCCAGGCTTCCAGTCTCCCGGAGACTCCGAAGTGCGCCGCTGCATCTCCCGGGCTGAGGGAAGAGGTCGGGGCTTGCCTGGCTCTGCAGGGGTGCAGCCAGTAGATAGCTCCCTCGTTGGTAAAATCCAGTGGACCTTGGCTAAAAAGGAAGGGGAAAAAATACCCAACTAAACAGAGCCGATGTAGTCCGTGCTGGAGAAGAGCATGGCGCACTGTCTGTTCTGGGTCAGAGCGAAAGTCCGCCTTGGCCAGGAGCCTGTCTTAACGGTGGCCGGTAGTGGCTGCAGAGGAGAAGGATATTAGAAAAAAGGTGAAACACGGTGATGTTTTCTCCAGCGTAACCTCCCGGGTTCTGGCAGTGAGTTGCTGGAGACTTCTGAAGCCGGAGGGGGTACTTCCACCTGTGGTTAAAAGCACTTGATGGATTTCCTAAAAGGGAAAAATTTGGGTGTAGTATTTATTAGAGAGGAACCAAGAGAGTCGTAGTCTTGGGAGGCCGAGCGGCGTAGGGAGCCCTAACGCCTGCACAGTCCTTGTAGAGGAATGAGGGGAAGTTGACAGAAAGGGTATTTTTAGCCTAGGGATTTTTTTGACCCGCAACTGTTGGATTTGTCTGCGATGTGAATGGGAGACCCCCCCGTGCTCCGAAACCATCTTCACTGCCGGGGGCCGCAGCAGCGATGCCTCCTACCCCTCCTTCGTTTCGTTTATGGATCAGTGCAGGGGGGGGGGTACCGTGATCCTCCTCCCAAAGCGGTCGGCCTTGTTCGTATTACGGTCGGTAGAGAAAGACAGAGTGACCTGATCTGGGACAAACCGCCCGCTTCCGATCAGCCAGCACGTCCCCGTCTGGTCTTTTCCAGCTCTCTTTGGCGCTGCTTTGCATTCCTTCTCCTCTGGTGATCACTGTGGTTTGGCCTGTCCTTCTCCGGGCTAGAGGTTTTCGTGAAGAGCTTTGGGAACCTTCGCCTGGCAGGTCGTGCAGATGCCAAAAATATTTATAACGCGTGGGAAGGCTGATGCTGAGAGAGGCTGGAGGCCGGGCTCCTCCTGCCGCGCTGGCTGAGCCGCACGGGCGCAGGGCTAGCTGAGCTGATGCTAGTCTCGCTTTTTCATTAATTTCATCGTGCTCAACTAATTTTTGGTTGTGTTTGACTTGGGTTTTGTTCAGGTACTGCAGGGTTTGGCATCTGCCGTCCTTGATCTCTCCCAGAGCTGGCAGAGTTGAGGGGAACGGGGAGATACTCTTGCCTTTTTGTAAGTTTCTCGGAGACTTTTGGGTTGGATTTCTGTGTGTGTAACTGTTTCCTTTAAAGCAGCATAGAGAAGGGGAAAAATGACTTCAGCTCAGACATCCATACCTCTGCAGAAGACTGCAGTGACGGACAGGTTCTAACTTTCCCTTCGTGCTGGCCGTCTGGAGTAAGGTGGAGTAGGTTTGTTGACTGCAGCGGGCTTCTCTAATGGATGGTTTAACCTTTGCTTTGCACGAGAAATAGAATTGTCCTTTGACAAAAGGCCTGTAGCTTTTCAAAGCGGGCTCATGGAGCTGCTGGAGCAGTGGCAGGGTTTTCCCGTCCGGCGGGGAGTCCCTCTCCCCGTTTGCCCGGCGGGTGCGGTTATTTTCCCGTTTGCCCACCCCGGGCAGTTTGTAGCCCTCTGGTGATCAGCGGGTGTCTGGGGGTTGCTCTGGTTGAGTTCTTGGTTGTTCCCGTGATTGATAAAGGCCTAGTTTCTAGTTGAGTTTGTTGTTGCTCATCCCCGGGTGCATGCATCTTAAAGTTCGTTCCCTTGAATGCGACCGCTGTATCCTTGAAGGCCACCTACTTCGTTCTGTAAGACGTTCTGGTCTTCCTCTGCCTGACTGTGCCAGCCCCTGGTCAGTGCCATGCTCTGCTTTTTTGGTGTGTATCTGTGGTTTCAAGCTTTTCTGACTTACAGTTCCTAGAGCGAAATTTCAGCACAGGTGCGGGCATTAGGACGGCTGATGCGAAGCTTGCATTTCTTGTTTGCCTTTCGTAGAATACTCGGGAGTCATCCGCAGCCGTGCAGGAGATAAGGGACCAGAGGATACGTTCGTTAATACACGTGTTTTTCAAAACTCAGCCCCCGTATTGACCCATCACGAACGTCCCTAGCAGGTTCCTCTTCACCCTTTCAAAAACTTCCCGATGACGTTGGTTTTTCCCTTCAGGTAGTTCATCGCCTCCTTTGCGGTCGCTGCAATCAGGTGCTACAACAGGATGCAAACAGTCGTAAAAATTCATGGTGCGGCCCCCGTTTCGGAGACGGCCGCGTGCGTTGGCGTCCCGGGGTGGGGGGGGGGACGGGACGGCTGGGCGCAGGGTCCCAGGCTGCTGGTGGGTGCTGGTGTCTCGCAACCGTGGAGGAAGCTGCAGCACAAGGTTGGCTGGGCACGGTGGCTTGCCAAAGCCCCTCCGTTAGCCCCGCTTGCCGTTTCACAGGCAGCAATTAGCGCCGCAGACAGCTCTGAGAAGAGGGGCTGATGACTTTAATTAGACATCTATTCAGATCAACCGGGGAAGGAGCAATTATTGATTTTAAAAAATGCCCCCTGATTAACTCTTTGCTCTCCGTGCCTCCCATCTGCCTGCGCCGCGCGCTGCGGTTGCGTGCGCACCTTTACCTGGCGGTGCCGTACGCGCCGCGGGGTGTTGGGGAGGCAACCTGCATCACGGCGTTATTCTTCCTCAAACTTTGCTATGGAGGGACGCGGTGCCAGGGGAGACGGGAGGAGCAAGGTATGGCTGATGGGGGCAAACCTTGGCGCTAGGCAAGGGGGGGGGGGGGACAGGAGGGAGCGTGGGCGGCATGCCGAGGGGTGGCATGCCGAGGGGCGGCATGCCGAGGGGCGGCACGCCGAGTGCTGCTGCGGTGGTGTCCAGGGGCGTCTTGGTTGGCTCCGGGCGGGAGGAAATTCGGGTGGTCCCTGCCCAGCACCCGGCGGTGGGCGCTGCCCGCGCGGCAGGACAAGGCGGGAGGAGGCTTTGTCCTTCCTGGTGCCCCGGTGCGGGTGGGCGAGCGGCGGCCGTGCCGGGGGCCTTACGGTGGCCCAGCCGAGGCCGGTTGGCTTTCCTCCTGCGGCTCCGGCAGGAGCCGGGTAGCGTTAGGACCCAGCGAGCTGGCAGCGCCGGTGACAAGTCTGGAGCAGCACTAGCGCAGAGTAGTCTCCATCAGCTGGGCTGGATTTTTGTATATCCCTGTATTAAAGAATCCTCTGCCAGAAAAGGGCTTTTTCCCCTTTCTCTGCGACCCCGCGGAGCCTCGCCGGGGGGACACAGGGATGGTTAGATCGGCTGGAACGTGAAAAACCTCTGATGACTTACTGCTGGCCATGAACTGAGACCATTATCTAAAAATAATAAATCTTTAAAATAAAGAGAAAAGCCAGCGGCAGCATGGCCCAGAGCAAGAGACACACATACAGCCGGGTAAGCTGGGGGCAGGGAAACTTATTTACAAACTCCTGGCTATGCTGTTAGATAATATTGTAATGTATCTTAATGCTATCTGTTGCAATGAAAAATATATCTATTTTTATACTGAAATCTAGATTGTGTTTCCTGTGCTTTCGTATTTCTGGAATTTGATATCTTCATCACTAACAATATCTGTTATGATATACGGTGGGTGGGTAAACAGTCTGAATTATATTAGCGGACGTGTCCTTTTGATTTAAGTTAGTCTGTCTTTGCTGTTAATTATCACTGATAATGCAATGAGGCGTCAGCTGAGCCTCCGGTGATGACAGAATCTTTCTAGGGCTTTTCAGCACGAAGATTCGGGGATGTTTTCCTTTCTGCATCGTGTTTTTCCTTCCTCTTTGCTTATTTTCCAGGTTGCATGGTGAGATACTGAGCTTCCGAGTGCCTGAAAATCATTTCCAGGTTTTACCATATTGCAGTTAACCCTGGGCTGTGCGGTGGGCAGCAGAACCGGAGCCGGGCACCGGCCCTACAGCGAGGCCTTTCTTTGGAGTTTCTTTCTTTGTCGTTTTGTTCTTCCTCGCCAGCGTGGTGACATTGTGTCCCAGACACTCGCTGTTTTGGGGACCAGGCAGCGCATTTTCGGCGTCTCTGTTACTCGGTGCTTGCCAACTTGGCAAAGTGCTTTGTAAACTCCCGGGCCAGTTGCAGGGGCGGGAGGGCTGCGCTTCGGCAGAGCCGGGGAGGGCAGACCCCTTCCCACCTCCCCCCTTACGCCAGGTCTGTGTCCAGCCCGGGGGCTGCCCGAAAAAACCCCGAGGAGGAGCGTGACCTGCGACTGCTCTGCCTGCCCGGGCAAGGGCGTTGTGCGAGAGCACCGAGCCCGGAGCCGCCCGTCGCTGGTGGGGTGTGCGTGTGCGAATCGGTCTCTGGCCGGAATGATTTGCTTGCGTAGTCACAGGCTGCTGAACGGAGCGGCTGCCGTTCAGAAAAAGGCTCGGGGCTGCCGGCGATAGCGTGCGGCTGGAAAGTTGCTTTACCCACCCTGTGCAGGGTCAAAGTGTGTTTCCGTGCGGGGATGCGGCTGCGGAGCGCTCCCCTGGGCTGGGAAATGGTGTCTGCGGGCGTACGAAGGCAGACTGCTCTAGCTGCCAGGACTCTGTCTTTGCTAGATGTTGCTGTTTTCAGCGGGGGGGAGCGGGGTGAAGGAGGTGAAATTTCAAACTGAGTCTTGACAATCCTCTCCTGATAGCTGCATTGAATTTCGGTCAGGCAGGACGGCAGCTGTGTCTCCTGGAAGCAAGCAGGCTTATCTGCGTTTTACTGAAATTGCATTTTGAAATGGGTACCGCGGGGACCAGAGCTGCGCCAGCCCTTCTGGCGGGGCTGGACCGGCTGGCTCTCCTGGCGGTGTCCGTACGAGGGTTTCGGGGGCGTGTGGTTGTACGGCAGCACCGTAGTCGGTGTCATTGCAGTCAGAAACACCCGAACCGTTGGCGTTTGACTTCTTGCTCCCCAGCCTTGAGCACGATGAATCCAGTCCCCCGGCGGGGTTTGCACGGTGGGGGCTTCGTCCTGGCTCATCTGCAAGTCTGACGGCGGCAGACCCGCGCCGCTCCGGCTTCTGCTGGGTGAGATGGCAGCCACCCCCACCGTGTCACCGGCTGACGGGTCCGCTCTTAATCCTGGGGTAATCCCCTCCTTTCAATAGGGACGGTATGGCAGCACCACACGCTATCTATTCGGTAATAACTAGACTTAACAGAAACTAGAGTTATTTCCAAGGCTTTCCTTATTCCGGCCGTGTTGGGTCACGTCTTGCATTTGAGGCTAAGAGCGTTTTAGCCTGCGGTTGTGAATCTCGTCACCGGAGCTTTTCAGCGGTGGTTGCTGCATTCAGGGTTCGCCTGAAACTTTTGATCTGTACTTTAAATGACAGTTTGAGGTTCAATTAGTCGTATCTGCACGGAGGGAGGCGTCCCTGTGTGCCGGCGTAACGATGTGAGTCTGGCTTCTGGAAGGAATACAATAAATATTCCTTGGGTTATCCGCTATAATGGAGCGAAACACTGAAACCGTCATGCTCAGATGAAACATGGTAGTGACCCAAATCACGCTGGAATCACAAGCCACTTGGAATTGCATCCATTTTTTCAGTGACTAATAACCAGTATCCTCAAATAACTGAGGAAATGGTCTGTAAACGTGTGTAATAGTTTAAACAGGGGTAAAAATGGGAAAACGCCGTATTTCTGAGGGGTGCCAGGTAGGCAGTTGTGCGGAGCAAAGTCTCCTGTTACTGCAGCAGGCGGGCAGTCGAAGCGCAGCCCGCGTGCCTCGCACCTCGCCTGGAGGAGGTTTCTTCTCCAGCCCTGTCCCTGCCTGTCCGGTGAGCGGGGTGAGGAGCTCCTCCTGGGCCGGTGGCTTCCTCCGAGCCACCCGCCTAAGGACTGTCCTGCCGGAGACCGGCGACGGCTGCTCCGGTGGGTCAGCGTTCCTGGTTGCTTCTCTGGCTGCCCGATCCCCACCGCCTCCCCTGTGCCCCTTCTCGGGGCTCCCGAGCTGGCCGTCGGTACCCTGCGGCGTAGGTTTGGGAGAGTGGGGGGGAGGAACGCTGCCTCCGCTATCAGAGTACGCCGATTTCTCATTTAATGTAATTTAGCAGCTTATTCACCCTTTAGACCATCGCTGCATGGGAGTGATGACTGAGCTGTTACGAATTGCCCGCACTGATGCTTGCACAGATCTCCTGAGGGCTCCTGCCTAATTCGGAGTCTGTCAGTGGGTGAGCGGCCTCGGGGGGGTGACTCTGGCCTCGTGTGCGTACCCCTTTTTCTCTCCTCCCGTGGGCTGGCGTCTCTGGGAGCTTCCTACAGCTCTCTGCTCCTCTGTCCTCTTTACTCACCATCAGCATATCACCACCTTGCCCAAAATTCGGGTGTCCAGAGCACCGGTGTGGCCTGCTGGAAAGGCTGGCGTGACCAGAGAGGATGCTCACGCCTCCTCTGTTCATTGGGCACTGGCAGAAGACGACCCGTTGGTCACTGGTGGCAGGGGAAGAGTTCCCGAAACTCAGCCCCACCTGAAATTTTGTCTGTCGGTTTTCCTGGAGTCGGAGCCCGCCAGAGCCGAGGGCAGACCCTGCAGCGTGTGAGGTGCAGCTCTCGAGACAGGCTCCGCTTCTTGGGAAGCGATCAGCGAGGAGCTGGCACGTTGTGCTCTCTCTGGAGACCCGAGGAAGTTCTGGGTTGCGTCACCAGCTGCTGTGTCGGGCTCTTGTGCCCTGGTGTCCCCAAGGGTGACCGTCCCCAAGTTTGCTGTGTCTCTCGCCCCCGCCTCCTTCCTCCGCAGCTGGTAAGGGACGGTGACCGCAGCCTCCCCGGCCCACCGCCGGCCTGGCTCTGCTCTTCCACCTCTGCTCGGGACGGCCATCGGGTGCCCAGCCCGCGGTCATCTGGCTGGCAAGGTAGATGGGAATGCGCTATTTCCAGCTTGGGCAGTTTCTCTCCTTTTAAAATCTGAAATTGTGGTAATCACGTTGTTTTGAGCCTTCATGAGGATACCGGTCTCGGGTTTAGCCAGGCAGATTAGACGCTGGCTCGTCCGACAACACTGGAGAGCTGAGGCAAGATGGAGTCATCAGAGAAGTCAGCTTGATCCTTGCTTCAGCCTGACATACCGACAGCAGTGCGGGTCACGGCAAGCTGCAACGCGCGAAAAAGAAAATACTGATCCTGGTGCGTGGTCCTGAGGCAGGGACAGCGGCGATCCCCGGCCGGGGAGCTGGCCCCGTGGCTCACCCGGCTCTGCAGCTCCGGGTCCGAGTCGCTGCTTACGGTTTTGGTCAGAGCAAAGCTGTGCGTGTTACCTACGCTGTGCTCCCCGGCACTGGGGGAAGAGCGTGGTGAGCTCCTGAACTTAAGACCATGGAGATGTCGGTGAACGGCGCGCACTGTCGTCCTGACGTTGGAGCAGTGCAACTTGTTCTACTGTCTTACGTCTAGTTAATTAGAAACAAAAGTTAGAGAGCCGTCGCCTTAAGAGCATGAACGTGTTAGAGGCTTATTCTGCGCTCTCCCTTCTGTCCTGGGTGTTAAGGATTCGCGAAATGTTTCTGTTAAAATTAGCGCTGATTGACAAACGGACCTTCAGCGCGTAAGTTTTGATGGATTTCTGTATTGGCCAGATTTAATTGCAGAACGTACAGCGCTACCGTAATGTTATCTGTGCTCTTTAGAGGCATAGTTTGGTGTTAAGCTCAAGAAGAGTTACTGAATTCGAGAATGGATATCGCAGCAGCCGCGTGCGTGTTTAACGGGATATCTGAGCGGGGTGGTTGGTGCGAGATCTGCTTTGATGCCGAGGAGCGCGGTGCTTCTCAGTTTGAACTGCAGCGGGTGGCGCTGGGAGAAGCAGGTGAAGCCCCTGGTGCGACGCTGGTGACCTTGTGGAACGATGGCTGAGATCCTGCCCTAAAAACAAAGACGTGTGGGTGAAGGTCTGCGGACATTCCGTGGGAGCATGCTGTGATAGCGCTGTACTCTGTAGACTTGGCCTTTCTGCTTGAACTCTGTGGTCGTGCAAAGAGCCTTTCCCAGGAGTAGGAGGCGTTTCGGTGTTGATGTGAGCTGGGGGAAATGTTCCGTTTGTTCCCTTTGTAATGGCCGCGACCGTACCCGTCACCCCACCACGGCGTCCGTTCTGAACTGCTCTGCCCCTAGATGGGTGGCAGTCTGTCCTTCCCCTTGAGAGGCGGATGGACTTGGGATGGTCCTGTTTCTGGTGGGTCCTGGGAAGTTGCAGCCGTGGTGCAAAGCTGCCTAGGGTGGACCTCACTGAGCCCCTTCAAGCCCTTTTCTACCCCTCGTGCTGTGTCCCAGCAGGCTCAGGGAGTACAGAATACTCACGTACCTTCACAGGCGTTGTAAAGTAGAGAAACAGACCTTTTTTTTTTTTTCAAGTTAGCACCACGTCCACCCTGCTGACCCACCAGAACTCCCTCGGTTAATGCAGAAGGGCCTTTTGTGTGACCACAGAGTGACGGAAAGATGTTTCATCATTGCATCAAGTTGACCGCATAAGGATGTGTGAGCTCGGGCTCTGCACCCTGATTTATCCACCGTGTGATTCGGAGAAGATCGTAAAACTTGTAAAAACTGCTCGTAGGAGGTGGGGGGCCGAGGTGCTCTTGTGCAGGGGCCGCTCGCTCGCTTCGGGCTGCCCAACTGCCTGGGGAAGCTTGGTGCCTCCTGCTCAGGATGAGGAGGAGGAGGAGGAGGAGGAGCACATCACAGGCAGGTGCTGCGCGTTGCCCGGATCCTCCGAGCCCCATCAACCCCCTGCCCAGCCGGGGCTCACGCTGGCTGTCCGTATGCGGAATGGGAGTGGAAGCGTGTTTGAGCCGGCAGAGGTTTCCTACGAACGGTTTCAGGGAGCTGCACCGATCCGTGCCTCGCGTGCACGTGGCTTTACAGGAGCCAGACCGTGTGCCTCGCGTCTGCCCGTCTAGGAATTTCATTCTCCCCAGTGACGATTGCACCTTCTTTTACAGGCAAGGCTCTGTTCTCAAACTCCCGGGCTGCCCTTAACTTCTCTACCTATTCTTAGCAGACTTATTTTTTTGTTCTTTACTCTCAAGTGGGGCTGAGCAGTAACTTACGTTGGGAAACTTACTCACATAGGGACATGGTTTAGTGGGCACGGTGGTGTTGGGTTGACGGTTGGACTCGATGATCTTAGAGGTCTTTTCCAACCTTAATGATTCTATGAAATGCTTGCTATGAGTGTATATGCAAGTTATGAATTTTCCTTTTTAATCAGTCTTATTGTTGCCATTCTATTCAGGATGGGTTTTGTATTGGTAGGAGTTGTCTTTTAGATTCCCCGAAATCACGATGCGCCAGTGGAGAAGGAGCTTCTGGGCTTTTGAAGTGTGATTTGTACCCTCTCAATTTTGTGAATAGTGAGTGTCCCGGTTTCAGCAGGGATAGAGTTAATTTTCTTCCCAGTAGCTGGTACAGAGCTGTGTTTTGGATTTAGGACCAGAACAATGTTGACAACACAGCGGTGTTGTAGTTCTTGCGGAGCAGTGCTTACACTAGGCAAGGGCTTTTCAGCTTCCCGTGCTCTGCCGACTGAGCAGGCTGGAGGTGCGCAAGAAGCTGGGAGGGGGCACGGCCAGGACAGCTGACCCAAACCGGCCAAAGGGACATTCCATACCATGGGACATCATGCTCAGTACCTAAACTGGGGGAAGAAGAAGGAAGGGGGGAGACGTTTGGAGTGATGGCGTTTGTCTTCCCAAGTCACCGTTACGCATGATGGAGCCCTGCTGTCCTGGAGATGGCTGAACACCTGCCTGCCCATGGGAAGCAGGGAATGAATTCCTCGTTTTGCTTTGCTTGCGTGCGCAGCTTTTGCTTTACCTGTTAAACTGTCTTTATCTCAACCCACGAGTTTTCTCACTTTTACCCTTCCGATTCTCTCCCCCGTCCCACCGGGGGGGAGTGAGCGAGCGGCTGGGGGGGGCCGAGTTGCCGGCTGGGGTTAAACCACGACAGTGAGGTCCCATTTAGGAAGAGGAACTGGGAGACAGGGTTAGGGCGGGACGCCCGCCTGGGGCAGGACACTACTCCAAAAGCTCCTTGGCGAGACGTTGTAAGCAAAGTGTGTTTGGAAAAAGTTATTCTGAAATGCTTTTTTGCTGATATTACAAATTAAGGACTTTCTTGGGAAGGGAGGACGCTCTGCACGAGAATACCATGAAATTAATAAACTTCCTATCTGTTTTTTAAAATGAAACCTTATTTGATAGAATTACAAATTTATAATTTGAGACTGAAAACGTGTGTACCTACTTTTGCCAGATTTAGTTGCATTAACTTTCGTCATTCAGCACTAATGAGATCGCAGACGAGAAGGATGTTAACGACTTGTTTTACTACTTTCTTGTGGTGATGCATACCCATATGTTATTAATTGGCTACTGTGTTAATTATGGCATCTAACTAATGACTTGAGTGACAAACCAACCCTGAGACTGACCCGCGTTCATACAGGCCGAGGGGAGTCACGAGGCAAACGAAGACAGAACTTTTTCGAGATGTCGCTATCGTTAACGAGATCCATTATCTGGAGCTGAAATATCGTTAGACAAACCTATTGTCTGGAGGTGGAAAGAGGCTCGCGGGGCGGCGGGGGCTCGCTCCAGCGACGGAGCTGCAGGTCCCGCGGCCCTCCCTGAGCCTGACAGCCAGGACTCGGGTGACGTTTTGGATTGCGTGCTCACGCCTTTCCTGGAGTACGGAAACGCACGTGGATCCGTCGGCTCTGTCCCTGCACCAGCCTCCCCCGTCCCTGGGCTCGGCACGGGCGGCCGCGGCTCTGGTCGATCGAGGGAGCCTGTCCACGCCGCTGGTGGGACTGCGGGTGCCGGCGCCGCTGGCTTTAAATCCGGCGGACGTGGGCAGCAAAGGTGTCGTGCGTGGACTGCCGGGCAGCTGAGGTCCCAGCTGGGCTTACACAGACCCGGTGAAGTCCTTACTGCGCCCCTTTCGCTGCTGGCCCCACTTGGGTAGGCGAGAGAGCAGCGTTGCTTTGCAAATGCTCTCGCCCCGTTGGGATACAGGCAGTGTCTGCAGGGAGATGCTCTCTTCGGTCTGGGCAGGGCTTTGCTGGGAAAGAAGTAGGGAAGTGAGGGAAAGGAGCTAAGCAATAGCTAACGCTAGTTTGGCTCTCGTTTTTGACCGACGCAGTGTTTCGGCCCTAAGGTACGCTCTTCTTAAGCTTTTTTTTTTTTTTTTAAAGCGGTTTAATAGTGCTTTGCAGACTTTAGTTCTCTCCTTCTGAAGCGTGCAAATGTTAGAGATGGGAACGGATGCCAAGGGCCGAATTTCCTTGGTTTTACTGACCAGCAGCTTTGGGTGAAACTCTGTTGTTCTTGGGACAGAAACACAGCGATGTGCCAAAGCCAGCCGACACACTGCAGGAGCAGGCGGTACGATGGAAAAAGGGTCCTTCGTCCGGGCTCGGACGCGTCGTGCTCATCGCAGCTAAGTGCCTATCAGGATTTCTGGGGACGCAGCAGCTGGGACAGCTATCTATATACGTGTGTGTTTATTTTTTTAGGTCAACACCCCCAGTACTTTAAAGCCGTTTTATGTTTATGACTTGGAGGCTTAGTCCGAAGCTGATGCTGCAGCGACAAATTACCTTCCAGCGCGTACCGAAAGCCATTTATTTACCCAGCGGAGGTGACCTGGAGGGCTGAGCTCGCCTGCGGGCGCCGGGGCGGCCACGCTCACCGGGGTACGGCACCGCCGCCCTGGGGCGAGCAGGGGGCCGGATTGCCTGGGAGGGAGGGAGGGAGGGACGGACAGGCGCCCAAAATAAAGGACAGAAAATACCCGCGGCCCCTTCTCCTGGCTGTCCGTGGGCGCCTCCGGAGAGAAAACTGGGGATCCTAGGGCATTTTCAGTTGTTTTACCATGTGAAAAGTAACCTTCAAATGCTTTGCCTGTGTGACTGTGTGCGTAGGGAAGAAATACAAAGCCCTCTGCCTTATTTGCTAATGAAAATGCTAGAACTCATTTCAAATGAATCTTTAAAAGGGAACGCTACCTGAGTTGGCATTTTTTTTCAGGCTACTCAGCAGATTTACAGTAATTTGCATAATTTTGTGTTTTGCTGTGGTAATGTAAATTATTTTCGTCTACCCTTTCATACCACTGCAGAGAAGAATGCTGTGCTGGGTCGGGAAAATCGCACATCCTGGAGGCTTTTACCTGCATTTTGATTTTTCCAGTTGCTTGACTGCAGAGCAGAGGCTTTCTGGTGCCAGGACGGCTGGGGTGTGAAGAGCTTGCCAGGCGCTGATCTGCATGATGTTTTCACCAGGCTTTACTGAAAGGGAGAGCGTTAGTTACTTTCTGCTGCACTAATTGGGTAGCTCGCTGCAGTCTCAGGGTGGTTTGATGCAGGGAAAAGGTCTTTTCTTTCTGTTAAAGGACTGCTCGCCCCTCTGTAGGCATGGAATGGAGTCACTGTGGCAGAAAATCGGTGCCGGAGCATATTGCGAGTGAAATGTGGTGGGACTTCCAAACAGGGCGATAAGGCGATTCACTCGTTTGACTCCGCTGCTAATTCTTCGGGGATGGGCTCTGGAGACGGTTTGGCAAGGAACAAAGATGTGCTGCTTTCTTTATTGCGCATCTCTGCTTCATAATTTGTAAAACAGGCCCTGAAGAGCTTTTGTAGTTTAAAAAAAAAAAAAAAAAAAATCAGGAAATTCTTCTTCCATGTGAAGTCCCAGTTTTTCTTCCCTGGAGGATTTATGCGACTGCTGGCGAGGAGGAAAGCGGCGCTGAGAAGGCCGGTGGTGCGCTCGTCTGCTGTGGCTCCTCCGGTAATTGCCCCAAACTGGCAAATCTGGCTTAGGAGACTCCTCACCTCCACCTCTGCTGCCTTGTCCCTTCCTTGTGGCGGGCGTCGTCTGCCCGCGGCCGCATCGAGACCTGCTCGAGAGACGGCGTTTTTAAAGTTGGTTGGGGCAGCGCACTGGGGGAGGTCGGCCATCCCCGACGGAGAGCGGGCGAGAGGCTGGGGGGGGAAGGACCTCAGGAGCCTCGTCAATTGGCTTTGCTGTCAGAAAAGCTGTAACGTGGAGCCACGCTGTATCTGATCGCTTAAAACTCTAGGTGTTTTGGTTACTGTTAGTATGTGCTTTTACTCGCATTATGCTTTGGAAAGGAAGCAAGGAAGACGAGCTCTCCCGCAGCTCCCATCCAAGTCCTCTGCAGAAAGCGTTCCCCAGACGCCCACGTGCAGCCCACGACACTAAATGTGATGTTGCTGCAGCAGAAACGGTGAAATACTTGATTTTTTGAGGCCGGCTTATCTGCTGCTGCTCTACAGACTGACGCTATAGAAAAATAAAAATGAAATCATTTGAAAGGCGAAAGCCGGGCAGGGTTTATCTCTGCTCCGAGGCTCTCGTCCCACTCAGCGCAGGCGAGGGGTTGGTTCCTGCAAGTCGTGTGGCTCGTGCTCCGCTCCTCCTGAAACATCCCCCTGGGCTTTTGGCTGCCAGTTCCTGCCCCCGGCTGCCTCCCTGCTCGTGAGCGTCCGCTCCGGCTGGCACAAGCGTTTCTGGGTTTGTCCTGCTTCGCGGTCCGTGCTCCTGTCCTGGCCAGTGCAGCTGTGAGAGGGTGTCCGGGAGCACCTCCAGAAGTTAACCTGGCAGGCGTGCCAGTCTCGTGATTTGGAAAGTCACCCCTGCAAGCTGAGCCTAAGCTGGAACGTGTCGGCATTAAAATAACAAAAATCTAAACGCTGCGATTGGGGGGAAAAAAAAAAGGCTCTGCAGGACTGGAGCTGAACTTAGCCGCAGGACGACAGCGTGACGCTTTGACCTTACGAATTAGCAGTAAACCTGCCTGCTTTCTGTTAAATAGGTACATTATTTACCAAATCGGCCGGAGACGACGCTGTGATGGTACAAGTCCGGCATCTTCAGTTTATAATCTTGCTTCCTTACTTCCTCTGTAAGCACGTTCTGTGTTTTAACCGTAGCCGACCCGTGTTGAAGTCGTGCGTGAACACTCCTAGGATGGATCGTCCGCCATCACGCAGCTGTCAGTACACGTGTCAGAGCCCTTACCCCCGGGGCAGCGCGTGTGCCCGGGGAGCCTGGCCACGAGGAGAGCCGTGCCCCGCTGCCGGCAGGTGGTACCCGCAGGGGTGCAGCTCTGATTTCCAGCCCGTGGCGTTTCACACGCCTGTAGATCTTACCTGGGCCGCAGCCGCCCGCGGCCACCAGAAAGGGAAAATGGCCAGTGTAAACCAGGACGGATAAAAAGGGAAGCGGTTGGTTTTTAAAATCGCTGAGCAGGGAGCTTTCTGTTCAAATGGTGAATCTTGCTTTGCCTTTAGGCTTCTTGTTTTCTTAGAGTTTTGCTCTCATTTTTTATAACAAGGGGGACATGTTGATTTAAAGCTGCAAGTGTTTTGCAGAATGTTGTTGCTAGTCCTTCTGACAGCTGAAAGGATCCAGCATTTTGGTAGACATTTATTTGAGTATGTAGCGTAAGTTTTTAGATTTGAGGTCTTGGTTTTGTTTATTTGCTAGAAAATGGTGATTGATTTTGTTTTTTATGAAAAGCTTATTTTGTGCTTTTCATTTCTGCCAATTGTATTTGGATGACAAGTGGAATTCAGTTTTGTGTGGAAAACTGGCGTCACAAAAGCTCCTGAGCACGACGGGTATATTCTGCCTCCAAACCCAGTACATCAGCATGCAAAGGAAGGCAATAATTTGTTGGTTTGTCTGCTAACAGTGGTGATTCGGGTTTCTGCGTGTGCCAGCCAGAAGCTTTCAAAATACCCTTGGTTCTTCGTGCAGGCTGAAGCCTACCTGCTGCTGCAACTGCTGAAAACCCCGCTTGGCGTCTGGCTGCTGCTGCAACTTCTCTTTGCATCCATCAGCTCGCGAGCACCCTTCCTCAGCTGTTTTCTGCGTCGCGGTTTGGGGGAGTGAAAGCAGCCTTCTGTTCTCATCTGAATAAAGAGTATATTCTTTCACTTAAGCCAAGCCCAGCAGCAATCAAAACAAAATATTTCCTACACAATAAACAGAACTACTGGCAAGCGGGGTGATGTAAATGCCAAACGTGCTTCATTTTAGAGGCCGCTGTAAGGACAATGCCGCAGTGTCGGAGTGAACTGCGGGACTTAAACTGAGCAAGGCAGTCAAACGTCCCCCTCCCTTCTTAACTGTATTTAAAAGCAGTAGCCTTTTAAAGGCGTCAACATTTGAGGAGGGACTATTAGTATAGCATTACTTTTTAAACAATTAAAACTGTATAGTTAATTTAGCTCTATGGCAATATAGCATAAACTTCATCTATTTTACCTGGGCTTATTTCAGAGGAGGAGGCATTGGGGGTGGGGGGAAGATCCCAACGCCTCGCTTGTCTGGCCCCCCCTTATAAACTTCATCGGTCTTTCTTAAATTGTGGTGGTCTCCAGTACCTTAATTGAGTTCCTCACACCCATCACCTTACTGATGCTCTAAAAGAGTTGATCAACGTGGTTAACCGTACCTAAAGAGAGAGGTACGTATCAGGGATGGCAAGCTTGAAATCTAATGACGCACACTGAAATTTAAATGTGGATTAATGTTTACGATGACAATGCCTTGAAAGCTTGATGAATTTACCACCGATATTTTCTGCTCATCAGCATCCCGATGGGAAGCGCTGTTACAATCGGTACCCCGGAGTCCTGGCGCAGAGGGGGGGGTCTCGTGAATGCAGTGGGAAACTGGTGTGGGTGGGTGGTCTAACTCGGGCTGGTGCTGGGCCACCAGGTCCTCTTAAATCCTGGCAATAAAACGGGGTAGGAAAATAAACTGCATCAGAAATGGGTTTTCTGTTCCTGAGCGTGTAATGCAAGAGCCTGGAAAGCTGTGGGCAATTTCTGATGTGGTGAAAAAAGGACGGAGCAAGTATAGCTGAAGGCAAACGTGACTGCGCCAACATCTGCTGCTTCACAGTTTTGTTTTTTATGAGTTTTTTTGGGAAAAAAACCAAACCCAAACTTATAAATTGGGTTTGTGAGTCCAGTGTGTCTATTAGAGCTGAAGAGTGGTAGTTAATGGTGGTTTTGCCACTGTTTGCGATTCCTGTTTGGCAGCTGTAACGGAAGGAATTACCTTTTGCTGGCTCCCGAAAAGAAAGGGCGGCGGAGGTGAATGGGGACCCACCCCTCGGGCTGCGGGTGGCCCCCTGCAGAGCCCGGGGTGTGAGGGGTGCTGGAGGGGACGAGACAGCCGACGTCCGAACCGTGGGTCCGTCTGTCTGCACCAGCTGTGTTTAATTTGCTGTGCTTCTCCTCTCTGTCGTCAGGCATCCAGCACCGGCACCAGGATGAGCGTGGAAGCGAGCAGCAAGCCCCTGAAGGTGGGCTCCAGGGTCGAAGTCATCGGGAAGGGGCACCGCGGTACCGTGGCTTATGTCGGTGCCACCCTGTTTGCCACGGGGAAGTGGGTCGGCGTCATCCTGGATGAAGCAAAGGGCAAGAACGATGGGACCGTGCAGGGCAGGAAATACTTCACCTGTGAGGAAAACCACGGCATCTTTGTGCGGCAGTCACAGGTACGCTTCCCTCTGCGCGTGCCCTGCGATGGCCTCTGCTTGCCGGGCTCGTCTCGGGCATGTGTGGCTCGTGGGTTGCTTGGTTAAATAGAGGAAAATGGCCCTTTGCACCCTGACGGGGAGAGATAAAAGAAGTTCCCTTCGCTCCCAGAGAGAGCAATGTTTCTGGGACTCTCCATCTTCCATCGTGTGAGGGAACAGAACAGCTCCACAGACAGGCAGAAGCCTTGCCCGGAGGCTGTGCTCCTGCCGGAGCTGCGGTTTGTTCCAGTCTGA
Organism: Aptenodytes patagonicus; assembly: GCF_965638725.1. Taxonomy (NCBI): domain Eukaryota; kingdom Metazoa; phylum Chordata; class Aves; order Sphenisciformes; family Spheniscidae; genus Aptenodytes; species Aptenodytes patagonicus. The sequence continues at coordinate 70,169 of NW_027472011.1, forward strand.
CACGCAGCTTCTCTGCACGTTTCACTGAGTGTTTTGATTAGCCCAGTTTATGGGGTCATCGTGAAATATTTTCAGATTAATTGGGTGAAAAAAAGCTCGGTGAATTCCAGAGAGCGTGGAATGGTTTTATTTTGCCTCCAAAAGGAAGAGTAAAGTCTGCCTGCTGTCTGCTGCCTCAGAGAGTTACCGGCTACATCATCTGTAGGAGTCAAAGTTTGGGACCAATATCTGGGTGTTTACCTGGAAGTAAAGTCAGAGAATTTTAATTAAATAATGTTTACCTCGAAGTATATAAAATGCGTCACTCGGGTTTAGTTGTTGAGCTTTTGCGATTCGTGTACAATAGGTAGGAACTAGGAGCTTGTTTATGTGCAAACAAGTCTCTTCCATTTTAATTTCCTCCGTGTAATCTTCAAACGGCACAAGCGCGGAAAAGCGATGCTGCTCTTGAGTCCCACAGCTTGGTGTGCTCCAAGCACGATGTCACGGTGAGAGATGTTCAGCTCCTCTCCTCCTGCCTCGGCACAAAACGACTGGTTTAGGTTCGACCCTGTAGCATCTCGGCAGCAGAGCGGGCTCCTTTCCACTCCCGCAGACCCTCCTGCTGCCCCACCAGACGTGGTGGCTCGCTTCCAGGACGTTGGCAACGGGCGGCTGAGGAAGCGTGGGGGAAGCTGAACGCGAAATAAGGGGTTTTAGGAGCAGGAGTCCTGGGGGTGGATCCCAGCATCCTCCGTCCTGGCCATCAGAAGGGCCTTCAGGCCACGCGTGGTCAGAGGGCTCACCGATGAGAAGTGAATGCTCTCTGCTGGCTGTTTCGCTGGGACTCACGGACCTGGCTTCCTTGGTCCGTCGCTCAGCCTCGCCTGCCAGCTGGAAAAGTAAATGAGTAGTTTACAATTAAAAGCTTTGGTCTGCAGGACCGGGACGCACGGCTCCCAGACCGGGTGGCTGGAGAGGAGCTCAGCACACAGGGCAGCCTGTTGGCAGGTCTCTGCCCGTCAAGCACTCGTGAAATCCCAGCGCTGGCAGACCAAGGGGGGGGAATACGCAGGCAGCTACTGTGCTCCGGGCGTAGCGTGGCCCTCTGCCACCCATCGGACGTCTGGTGATGTGCAGCGGTACGAACGTGACCCACGGTGCTGGCGTGGGCAGGTCAGCGTTGCTGTGCTCGCCTGGGGCCTTCGGAGGAGCTTCCATCTCGTCTGCTGGCGACGGCAGGGTGGCGGTGGAAAGGTTCCTGTGTACGGCTTCGCATGGGGGTGTTTGCGGGTCAGACTGAAGGGTGCTCGGTAGCGTCTTCTCCTGGGACTCGAAACCTGCTGGGCTGCAGGAGCCGGCCCGAGGGAGCTGTGTGCAGGAGGGCTGGGGCTCGCTGCGGGGTCCGACAGCCGCCTCTCGCTGCGCTTCCCCTTTCTCGCTTTGGTTTTGGAACGGCTGGGGGCTTCGTCTTGCGTGTCCCCAGCTGAGGAGCACACAGTTTGCTTAAAAATAAGCTGCTCTTCCACGGCGATGGTAAGTAGTTTGTCTCTGCCCGCTCTCCCCCGCGAAAGAGCAAATCCCTGGTGTGCACGTGCAGAGAACGTGCACCAGGGCCAGTAGCACTGACCGTCCCTCTGAATCTGAGACCTGTGTGGAAAGGTGAACTTGGTGAGCACAGGGGAGCGCAGTCTTTGAGGAGCATATCCAGCACGGATTGCAAATCGCAGCGGTTCCTGTGCCTGCCTCGTGCAGCAGCCGCCGAACGGGCGCAGGGCCACGGCTCTGCTCTCCGGCCTTTTTCTCAAGCTCTTGCTGCGGAGCACGGCTTCCCAGGGGACTTCCAGCACGAGGGCTTAGCGAGCCGGTCGGTCAGCCTGCACCAAAACAGAGGACCAGCAGAGGTGGTGGAGGAAGCTGCCCAGGCTGTGGGCGGCCGGTCACCTAAGTGACCATTACGGTTTGGGCATTAATTTTTCAAGAACCGGCTTTAAGATATAAATGGAAAACGGCAGGATTCCCTCTCAGCAGAGTTAATGCTCTGCTTGTGCTCTCCGCTGTAAATCTGTCTACTGCTTCCTCCCGTATTTCATTCCTAGGTCTCCCCAGCATAGCGGGTGGCTGTCCTGTGGTTACGCACGGTGTCAGACCACTGGATGTCAATAATACATCATTTTTTTTGGGGGGGGGGGGGGATTTGTAAATGAGAAATGCCTTTCTCATTGCTTATGGAGCGGATCACCTGCATCAGTACAAGCACATCTTGCTAAACACTTGTAAAGTGTTTTTAAGAATTTCCAAGATTAAGTAACTTTCTCTTCTCCCCTGCATTTAAAAGTATATCTCAAAAAATGAGCACCAGTAATACCAGCATCAGTAAAGCCTAGCGGTGTTCTTAGTCTTTTAATTTATTGTGGCGTTTCAGCTCTAAAAATGTACTGATGGGAAAATTTCAAAGATTTTAGGTAAATTTTTTTTTTCCTATTTCGTGCAATCATCAAAGTAGATCCCGCACAGGGATTTGATGCCGTGCTTTAGCTATAACTAAGTGCTCATCTCCTGGGGAAGGATCAAGCCCATGCGATGCATCTGCTCCAGGCCGCTCGGGTTATTGCCAGCTGCGGCGGCGGTGGGCGTCCCAGCAATGCCTCGCCTTGCTGAAAGGGAAGCAGAGAGCCAAAAGAACTGAAATAACCACCAAACCATTTCTCACTGCTACGCCCGTTCGTGAAGCAGCATCCCACGGGGGAGCAGGGTGGGTATCTCCAGCTGAGTCGGCAGAGAGTTTCAGGGTGGAGACCCTTTAAGCGTGGCAGCTCTAGGGACGTTAACGTCTCCTGGTGGAATCGCCGTCCCGTAGCCGTCTCGCACCGTCCCCTCGGTGTCCTGGCCTCCCACCCGCAGCCTCCTGGGTGTCCTGGCCAGCAGGAGGGGAGGGAAGGTGGCTGCGGCAGAGCTGTGACGGAGGCACTCGCCGCCTCGGGCTGCGGGACTGAGCCGGGGGTGTTTCGGCTCGCCGTGCAGAGGGTGGGTGCCGCGGAGGGGCTGTTGCCTCTCTGCTTCTGGCCATCCCCTCCCTGCTTGTCTTCCAGTTGGCAGAGGGCTGGAGCGCTGCTTCGAGCAGCCGTGTCAACACGGACGGGCGTTTCCGACCGAGTGTTTGCTCGATATCTTTTGGCAGCCTTAACATTTTGCTTGCCCGGGACTTGTATTTGGGCTAGTAATTTTGAACGTGAGTGTTCTTTTATGGTGTGTGGAAACATTATCACTGATTTTGACATCAAGTGGAGCTGCTTTTCTGCTCCTGCTTGGCAGAGGAGCTCATCAGCTTAAATCTGCTGCTGCAGGACATCTTGTACCTTGTTGCGCTTCTCCAGCCTGACCCAAAAGCAAGCCCTGTTCTGGTTCCTGCCACCTTCTTCTTGTTAGCCGTCTCCCAGCAAGTCCGGTGTTTCCACCTGAGTCGTACCTGGTGAGGAACCCCGAGACCGCTCAAGATCCCGCCCTCGGTTTGGATAAACTCCTGTGTGTGACCTGGTGCAGCAGATCCCCCGGGACCCCGCTTCCGTAGTCCTGGGGTCTGGTTTTGTCGTGCTGCTGCCTTTAGTGAAAAGTTGTGAAATTCTGTGCGCTGCCGAGTCACTCCGAAGATCGGGTGCGCCTGGCTGTGCCAGATACCCACTTTCAGCAGGATCCGAGGGGCACTCGCCTCGTCCTCACTTTTAAAACCGTGGTTTGAGTATTCTCAGCATTGGTGCGGCTGTCGTGATTCCTGTGGCATAGTCTTGCTCAGTCTCTGTGCTTCTTGTAATTTAAGAGTATGGTCCTGGTACTTGGGCATCTTCCCGAAATGGAAACTGTGGCTGACAGGTTTACAGATTATTTTTATTTTTAAACTGAACTCCCAGGCTTAAGGTTTTCACGGAATGGATCAGGCAAATACCTGTCAGGAAACGATTCAGGCAGTGTTGATCTTCTAAGGTGAAGGGATGGCTCTCAAGAAGTGATCTAATCCTTTCCAGCATTGTTTTCTATATTTATCAGGCAAAAATGTGTGCAAAAATAGGTAACAAAGAGATAGCCCTAAACCTCCAACCCTTAGGTAGCTTAACACGGCTCAAACCTGAAAGTATTCCTGTCTGTGCCTCCTGGGGTTCCCTAGAGAGCTGGGCCGCTTCCAGATTGTAAAACCAAAACAAACCCCCCTCTGTTGGCTGCGCTGCATTTTGAGTCACTGAAGTTCTCTGTTTCGGAGAAAAGCGGTTTTCCTTATGAAGAGAAAGAAGAGTTTTAAAATAATTTTTGCTAAGACCACACACAAAAAAAATAAAAATCGAGCTTTCTGTCAAGTGTCAGTAACTTAAAATAACTGTCAGAGCAGGGTTCGCGAACTGATCGCTCTGTGGAGTGATCATGGAACTGTTGAAGATGTTCTGGGCTGTCGAATCCCGAGTTTTGACTTTATTTACTCCTTACGTGAATATTCTTTATTCCCTATGTGAATAAAGAATATTTTGGTGTTTTCAGGAAGCCTGTGGAAGGAGGATGGTCGGATAGCTGAGCGTGAATGACTAAATTAAAGATCTGTGCCAAAAAAATGCAGTCTGCGCTGTTTAAATCTGCTACCGAAACGGACCTGTTTTCTGATCACATTCTGCTTATGGGTTTTTTTGGTTTGTTTGGGGTTTTTTTGTTTTTTTTTGTTTTTTTTAATGATAGTTGTTATACTTTTTCCAGATCCAGGTCTTTGAAGATGGAGCTGATACAACGTCCCCAGAAACACCAGAATCTGCTGCCTTGAAAGTCCCCAAAAGAGGTACGGCTGGTCCGTTTTGCCCCGAAACCTCCTCTCTCCCTTGGTCTGGACCAGACGAGGTTCCACTGCCGAACGGGCGTCGGGGTCCCCACGCTGGGGAGGTGGGCGCCGGCTGCCGAGGGGTGATAGCCTGTATTCCAGGGCTCTGTCCCTGGTTCGGGTACATGCTCACCTCCCCCTGGCTCACCCGCCTCTCCCGTTGTCCTCTCTGCGAGGTCCTACGTAGTCTTTGGCGATCACAGAAGGAAGCACCGCGTGCAAAAGCTGCTCCAGGCAGTTCTGTCCTTACCGTGAAAGTCTGTCTGGTGGGAAGCAAGTGGGAAATCCTTCCTGGAGGGGTGGGAAATCCTTCCTGGAGGGGTGGGCACGTGGAAGGAAGACTTGAACTGCTCTGTCGCTGTGAAATCGCAGCTTACAGGTCACCGGCCGCTCGAGGCTGTGCCTCGTTCCCACATCTCTGGCAGTGGACGCCTTCCGCTTGGCCTTGAGCATTCCTTCCACTTCTCCCCTTGCCAGGCCGCTCTGCCACAGCTCGCTTTGTTTGGCACCTCATGGGTTGCTCTTTTTTTTCTTCTGACAGGCTTGCCTTCCTTTGAGGTCTGTTTTTGTCGAGTATTTATTTAGTGGTGCGCTTAGGGATCCTAGGAGCTTGCGGAGAAAGCTCTGGTAGCTTCCTGTCCTGGACGGTCCGTTGGCAACGTGTGCCAAGCTGGGGATTTCTTGTGTGCGAAGCGTTTGTTGAACACATGCTTAACGGTTCAGAGTAGGGTTGGGTTTTTTGTTGTTGGTTTTTTTCCCTCTCCTAGCCAGCAGAAGTTAAAATTCCCCTTTGTTTGGCAAAATGAAATCTACCCTTCAGCTGCACAAAACGTGCCCGAAGGCGTCAGAAGGGGGTGATGATTAGCCCGAGAAGCGGGGTGTTCCCATGAGACGTTAATTTTGTCGGTCCCATGAGCGGAAGGGAAATCTGAATTGGCATTCACGTCCCTTGGCATTCTGCCTTCACCTTCTCCTGCAGGGAGCTCCGGGCCTCCAACAGCCCGCTGCCGCTGCGGAGAGCTTGGGTTTGGTACAGCCCAGCCACTTTAATTCATCTCTGCTTTGGATCCGCCAATTAGCGTGTGCAGCTGAACAGGGAAACATTTAAAGCGAGCCAGTTTTAATTTAGGGGTGGGGTTTAATGCAAAAAAAAAAATGGAAACTCTTCTGCTTAGTATACTAGCGTGAGTGGTTTTTTTCCCAGAGTGCTAGAAAGCCCAGCCTTTCATGTGCAACTTCAGCCTGTTCTTTGTATGTACTTGATATCAATAGTAAGTGAAAATATTCCTTCATGTTTATATGATCTTTTCACTTTTTCTCAATTCAGACTTTCCAGCTGAAAATTCGGTTTTCCTTGTCACAGTTCTGTACTCGTTGAGGATAAGGTGCTTGCGTGGAGCTGTGCAAGCATTTTTTTTTCCCCGCTGCCTCTGTAGGTCTGGGCTTTCTGGATGTGTGTTAGTGGACGTCGCCCCTTTGAGCGCTGAACCTGTGCAAAAGCCACAAGCCTTCCAGCGCCGGGAGTCTGCTGTCGTTCTTCTCATCCCTCAGTTATTAGGAGCTAGGGAGAAAAGACAAGTGCTCTTTAGACCCTCACTTAACATCCTGAGAATTCAGTAGCAGCTGGTGCTTCCTTGAGCCGGCAGACGGGAGCGAAGAGACCAGAAATACCTTAACTACATGGAGACGGGGTAGCCTTGGAAAAAGCAACGAACCAAACCTCCGGGTTTAGCGTGGCTCTTCAGCAAATGTTGCTGCCTTTTAATTTCACTACATCTGTGTGTGCCCGTACGATGAATCTTTAAATCCTGTGCCATCTCCCCTCTCGTTATCTGGAAGTCTTTCCAAGGCTCTAATCTCCGCTGTCTACTGCAGCGTTGTCTCTGCTTCTTCTAAAACCCTTGTCTGGGGCGACCAGCAGTGCCTGCAGCATCCGGAGGTGTACGGCTGCTTACAGCGCGCCGCTGCGACACTTTCAGTACCGTCTCTCCTTTCTCAGTACACGCTGAGGTTTGTTGTTGCTGCCCAGCAGCGTTCACTGAACTTCTGCGGTGATGCTCTGGCCCCTTTTCCCCAGCTGCTGTTTCTTCCACTCAAATACAGAAATGAATAAAACACAAGCGGTTCAGGCTGCCCCTCCCGGTGTGCAGCGTCGGCGTTGCTTCCTCTGCCCCTTGCCGCTCAGAGCCCATTTCAGGGCGGGAGCCCGCGAACGCCATGCAGGAGGGGAAACGGGTGCGTTTAGCTCAGGTTTGGGGGTTGCAGGATGGGTGTCACCAGCGTTTCCCACTGCTGTCTGCAGGCAGCAGCGCGGCTGGCCTTGAGTACCATGAAACGCACACACGAGCTGGAGTCAGTCGTTGATGGTTGAAGTGGTGAGCGAAGGGGTCGTGCCAGAGCAGCGCCGGGTCGGGACAGGCAGCAGCGGCGCGGCGGGCGGACGCTGGCCAGGTCCGGGGGGGCCAGCCCCCTCGGGGTCCCGCGGCGGGAGGAGAGGGAGCCCAGGCAGGCAGGCTCGGCGTTGGCCGTGATGCTGGTTGGTAGGGATGCAGGCGCTGGGATGCGGCTGCTTCCAGGGAGTTTCCATGGAAACGGCAGTGCCGGCTGCTGCAGTCTGACTGCGGCGGGTGACGCAGAGATTGCTCTTCCCATAGATCCAGCACCTTCCTCTCCCAGACTAGCAGAGGTGTGAGGTACGCAGTGGAGGCGGCTCCTCTCTTTCGTTTATGAGACGCTTCTGCAGCATTTACTGTTGGGGTGATCAGTGCCACAGCTGGAAATACTGAACGCTGGTGGAATTGCAGCTGGGAGAGGAGGGGGCAAGCAGCCCCCCCCCCGTGGCTGTGAGCTGCTCGTGGACCCACCAGACACCCAGAAATGGAGCAAAGGATGTAATTTAGCCAAACCTGCAGTGGTTACCCGCATCTCTGATGCACATAAGCCAAGATCATGCAATCTGGTTCCTCCACACTCATGTACGTGGCACTCACTGTGCTGTCCAACTGTGCACACCGATAATCCAGAGAGCAAGGGAGGAATCCTGAATTCGGGGGAGGCGGGTTTGTTTGAGCACTGGGGTTTAGCCCGGTGCTGACACCTGACATCCAGGCTCTGTAACGGGGTGCTGCTTCGGTCCTCTGTTGGGATGATGAAATGGGAGCAGCTCCTAACAGCCGGCACCCCCCCCCGAGTTTAGTGACCTGGGGGAGGCCAGCGGCTGAATTGTCGGCAGATGTTCCCGGTGGCCGCCCATGCGTAGGAGGTTTGCTCTCTGAGAAGCGGGAAGGACCTGTCTGCTGAGCTTGAGACCTGTCGGGGCTGTGGGCTTGGGGCTGCGGATGCCCCTCTCGGGGAGGTTTCCTGGGCTGAGGCGGGGAGCAGAGCTGCAGCCGGTCAGTTTGGGAATGTTTCTGAGTGGTCTCGTGTACATCTACCTCGTGCGTGTTCAGATTCCTGACCGCATACGGACCGGGATGGAAACCTTTTATTTTGCTGCCTGAAGTAAATGGTCTCTGGACCTGTATTTCTGTTGATACTCACGTTAGATTCTCATTTGGAATCCAGCTGATCGGATGTGGTCGTATGGACAGCTAGACTGCCGTGCGTTTCCGATAGAGAGCGCGCTCTGAAGGTGACTCAGGGTTCTCTGAATGGCAGTGATTTAACTCAAGAAAAGCAGCGTAGCCTGACCTAGTTCTGATGCGTGTGTCTGAATGTTTGGCTTTCTCAAACTGTGCCAGCGGGTCTAATAAGGGAGTCCCTGTTCCTCCAAACCCGTACCCCATTGTACCACCGTTTCCTGGTGTATCCAGAGCTGCACGGTCTCTGCTTCACGCCCGCTTCCCTAAGAGCATGGGTAAATGGTCCTTTCGCTATGCCTCGACACTTGCTGGACTGCAGAGACACTTGGTGTGCGGGTCGGGCCAGAGGCGTCCTTTGGGCCAAAGCTCATGGTTCTGTTTCTGTTTTCCTTTACAGATTCCCTGGACGCCGCCAAAGCCAGCAAACTGGTGAGTGCTGAGCCTGTGACTCTGCAGGCTGCTGAAACAAATTCCCTTTGCAGCGTATGATTAGTGGAAGAGGCAGACTTGCACGTGCTGCTCTTCATTTTTCTTTTTATTAACTTCTATCACCTCTCTAAAAGCTCCATTTTTCAACCCTGCAGGAAAAGTGCACGGAGACACACGCATACACCGAACGTACAGAAAGGACAGAGTTTTGCCAGCCTGTCTCTTATTTAGTCCTTTTCAGTTCTGTGCTCTGTAACAAAAATGCCCATGGTAAAGTGCATTTCTTCTGAAGCCCGTGGGAAACAAGGCCGTATAAAAAGTAATTTTCAACTAATGACCAGAAACCAGTAAGTTACTGAGGAATAAAACCCCAGCACGGTTTCCTGTATTACACGTTTTATCCAGGTTCAATCAGTATTGCACCATTCACACCCTGCGTGCCCCTTGGCTGTGTTCCTTTAAATAATGACCCTTACATCCTGCAGGAAGAGTCTACTCCTCGGGATATTTGAAATTGGCTTTCTCTGACTTATACGTACGGCTTACAGAGAAACGGTGTATACTTCTGAGTATCTTTATCCAGGAATCTCAATGGCTCTTGAGGCATAAATGGGTACATGTTGTATCCAGAGGTGATGGGTGTTTCCTAAGGAACGGAAGATTGGAGCAGGTACCCATCTTCGAATACTTTTGACCCCAGACAAGCACAATTAAATAAGTACTTAAGGTTAAAAATGCAAAAACGGCCACGCGTGTGTATAGAGACCGAGGAATCCGTGGTGGTGCTGGGCAACACAGTGAGTTTGGTTTGTGCGTGCTTTGGGATAGAAGCTGGATGTTTCTCAGGGACAGACTGGTCCATCTCGCGCACAGGCAGCTGTGGAAAAGAAAACAGCTTACCTGGAGATAAGGGGCTTCTCCACGTTGCGTGACACCTGCGGTTCTGCGTTAGGGCAGCTTGCGAGCCCAGTCTCATGCCTTGAAGTTTCAGATAATTTCCAGGAGCGGGAAGACTTTTTTTCCCCACCTCGACGCAGAGCCGTGCGCTGGGTCCTGGTCAGCCTGTGCGGCGTCGGGATCTGGCTGCAGCTGGAAACGGGCGACGGGCCAGCACTTCGAGGTGCTCCGGGGGGTTAATCGGGCTCAGGTGCCTGGGAGGTTGTGCCTCGCCTGCACTCTGAGTCAAGCTGACTGCCAGAATAGAAGGTGGAGGAGAAATTCCCCATCTCGTACTGAAGGGATTTGGAGAATTTTGCAGGGATTGCCTTTTTCTGCTGAGCGGGGCATGACTTACCCACCAGCGTGTCTGGTCCGATTGGCCTTTTCCATTGCAGGGCCTCTGGCACTGGTGGCATCTTTTCCCCTTGTGTTCTCTGCCTGTGACGCATAAGAGTTAGTCTCCTGGTTTAATTATACGCTGGAATTAATATGCGAGTTGCTAGGTGAAACTGAACAGTGCGCCTTGTAAAGGAGGTCAGACCAGACTACCCTTCCTCAGAATAAAGGCTGCAAAAGGGAGTCGTGAAGCGTTGGAAGAAAGAATTTTAAAATTGTTTTAGAATGTTTGTACTAAAAGACAAATATAATATTTATGAAGTGAAAAAAATCTTAGCGTTCATGAAATCAGGATGCTAAAATAGTAATTGTTCTGTAAATTCTTTATGCTGCTGACATTCTGAGAAGGTTGCAGGAAAGGAGATGAACCAAAAGGGCTTGCACCCAGCACGTTTAAGAAACCCCAGATTAAATATCTAATGGTACCTTCTGCCCGCAAGCATCACATTTTTTTTTCTTCTGCATAAGAGGTTGAGAATTTGGTGCTGGCCACTGTCGGAAGCAAAACGTTTTGGTAGACGGAGCTCCGTGCTGTTCTGGGCTGGGGATGCTGCTGCTTGACATGCTGCTGTGCTGTGGGGCATTCGGTCTGGTTTGTCATCATGGAAAACGCTAGAGTTCAAAATTTAACATCCTGCCACCTTTCAAATACTGATCGAGGTGTGACAGGCTGCCGAAGGTGACTTGAGTGATGCCACTGTGATGGGCATTCGCAGATTTGTCTTCTGCCTTGCGTGTTGGAGACAGGCGAATTCGGGCTTTGCTGTTTGCCTGCCTGGATTACACAGCTCCTCCCAGGAGCTGCTGTGGCTGCCGCGTAGAGGCGTGGAAATTAGGTGCCGGAAAGCGCTTTGAGCCACTTGCCCAGTATTTCAGCCCAAACAGGTATCTTTGTTGAACGTGCGGCTCGCAGGCTGGCCGCCTGTGGAACGCAGGGTCCGCAGAGCGGGTTGGGGTTAGTCCTGCAGGTGACGTGCCGACACCGGTGAAGGGTCCCGGTTTCCTGCGTGCAGGTCTTGATCAAACGCTGGGGAGTCTGGCTTCGAGCCAGCGTAACGGCAGGCTGCAGAAGGGAACAAAAGCAGCTGCCGCCTCTTGAGGCGCTGCCGGTGCCAGGCAGAGAGCCTGCTCCTTCCCGAGAGGCTGCAGTGACGGGAGGCAAACGAACACCCGAGGTTACAGTTTTACCTCGTGCAAAGCCTGAGTTCTGGGGCAAGCGTTCTCCAGCATCGCTTGGTAACCTCAGCGCTCTTTAATAGGTCTGGATATTTGCTGAAGGTGATGCCGAAATGGTTTGTAAGTCCAAGCAGCAAGAGTCTGGGGAGGTTAGGGTGAGTAACTCCGGGGGGGAATCCTGTCTTGTGGTGGGTGAACCCCTCTGCGTGCAGGCTGTGGCGTTAGTGGAGCCTGAGCAGTCCGGAGTGGAGAACTTCACGGCAGCGTGACAGCAGCCTGCCCCTTCCCAAGAAGGGCTATCTCCTGCCCCTCGAAAACCAGCCGAGCTCCCCAGACCCCGAGGTGGCTGCAGGAGAGCGCTGCAGTTGGTTGTGGTCCTCTCGATCCTTTTTTGCCTTATCCATATGTGCGTTGGCTTGACTACATAGTGACCATTGCCACAGTTTGTCTAAAGAAGAGCTGCTATTTTCTCAGAGTAAAACCTCTGCCGCGCAGTATTTTGGGTGATTTCCATCTTGAATGCGTACTGCTGCAAAAGGTTCCCCGCGCCTCCTTCGAGACCATCATCCCTGGCGCCCTCTCCCCCTTCCTCCCGCATCCTGGAAGATCCTGGCAGCGAAACCCCAACTCCTTCACGGCTGGACCCGAGAAGCTGTTACCTCTGCTCCACCGGTGTCGTGGTTTAACCTCAGCCGGCAACTAAGCACCACGCAGCCGCTCGCTCACTCCCCCCCGGTGGGATGGGGGAGAGAATCGGAAGGGTAAAAGTGAGAAAACTCATGGGTTGAGATAAAGGCAGTTTAATAGGTAAAGCAAAAGCTGCACACGCAAGCAAAGCAAAACAAGGAATTCATTCACTACTTCCCATGGGCAGGCAGGTGTTCAGCCATCTCCAGGACAGCAGGGCTCCATCACGTGTAACGGTGACTTGGGAAGACAAACGCCATCACTCCAAACGTCCCCCCCTTCCTTCTTCTTCCCCCAGTTTAGGTACTGAGCATGACGTCCCATGGTATGGAATGTCCCTTTGGCCGGTTTGGGTCAGCTGTCCTGGCCGTGCCCCCTCCCAGCTTCTTGTGCACCTCCAGCCTCCTCAGTCGGTAGAGCATGGGAAGCTGAAAAGGCCTTGACTAGTGTAAGCACTACCTAGCAACAACTAAAACATCGGTGTGTTATCAACATTGTTCTCACCCTAAATCCAAAACACAGCACTGTACCAGCTACTAGGAAGGAAATTAACTCTATCCCTGCTGAAACCAGGACAACCGGGCTGTGGCATCGGGACTTCTGAAAATGGGGAGACGAGCTGCTTTCCCGTGGGTGGAGGGGGCCCTGAGCGGCAAGAAACTGGAGACAGTTTCCAGCGCGCTTTGGATGAAATGCAATTTCTTCCCAGCACGATTGCATAAACTCCCTGCCTCCATGAAAAACCATCCCTAGGGCAGCAGCCGATGCAGGGCTTTGCCTTGGTGTGATCAAGAATTGCATTCTAAAAGCAAAACATCGTGTCACTCTAAGTTGTGAGCAGTCTTCGTGACCTGAGGCGTGGTGGAAGCGCATCCACAAGAAATGTGGAAAGGAAGAAAAAAAACCAATAGTCGGGTACAGCACCTTCTTCCCTTCGCAGTGCCTGATCCAAGGCGGGTCAGCGTGGGAAGAGAGCGGTATTTGTGAGAGCTGGATTTGGGGTGGGATCCCTCCTCCCCGGGGATTCCAGGTTTCAGTCAGCTAAGCACGTTGGTTAACTCTTCTTTGCAAGTGCTGATGGCTACCGTTAAGTGAATTTATTTTCCTTTGAATATGTCCTGGCAACGCAAAAAGATTTTGTGCTGGAGGAGTGGAAAGTGGATCAATCATACTGGAGTAAAGCTCGTAAATCAGAGGGTTGAAAACAAGCTCTGCTGTCTGCTTTCCTCTCTTAAGCCATCTTACGGTTGTTTAACTTTACCTGAATGTATTTTCCTGTCTGATTGTACGTACTTTTGCAGCCCAGTGACTTCACTGAGACACGTTCTCTTCCATGGATAGCTAGCTCTGAAACGTGCGATGTTTGAACAGAAAGCCGATCGCTTCTTATCACCGCTGTCGATATGATGTGAGCTCTAACTCTGTACCCTTTTGTTTCCTCTTCATGCAGCGTGGAGTGAAACCTAAAAAGGTGGTGCTTTTTTTGACAATTAATCTGTGTGTTGCCGAGTCTCCTGGCCGCATGAAAGGCCCTCCAGTGCATCCCAGTTCATTGTCACCCATCGCTGCTGTGCCTCCCATCGCACCGTTGCATGTTTCCTCATTGCATGTGCTCCCCTTCGCCAGCCCCCAGCTTGCTCAGAGGATGGGAGGTAAATGCAGCAAAAGCGATTGCTGCAGAGCCCAGACCACAGCGTGGCGGAAGGAGCTTGCATTGCGGTATTGCTGCCCCGCCGCTGCTCGAGGGAGGCATGGAGGCTGGCAGCCCAGCTCTACGCTCAATTGTGAGGTTTTTCCGCTGTTCCGGTTAGTTGCAGTCGGGTTTCCAAGTCAGCGCTGGGTGCCGGTTACTGCGTTACCCGCGGGCTGCGCCCAGCATCGCTCCCGACACGTCTGCGCAAAGTTCTTGCATCACCTCACTGTGAGTCTCGGACACCGGAGAGCCGGCGCACACGTCGCTGCTTCCGCCCGAAGGACTGACCGGCACACCTCAGCCTGGCTTTCGCCGCCTTCTGCCTCCTCTTTCCTTTAACAAACGTTTTAATGTGGTGTATGTTCCCTGACCCGTGGGTGTGGGAAGCACCAGCTACACGCTAAGTGCTTTACGTGCTGTGGGACGCGTAAGCTGTGCTCCCTCACGCTCGCTGTCTGACGTGGAAACGTTTACAGCTACATTTGTTTCGGTAACCGGGTGTGTTATCACAGGGCCGTTAACGTGGCCCGTTATTGACCAATATATAGCAGTTTCCAAAGCGATACGAGGTGATGCTACATAAAGAATTTCCTCACGAGCGGTTTTAATCTGTCGCTGAGCGGTGGTAAAACAGGGAGCTGCTGCAGCGAAAGAACAAACCCCAAGAGTTTGGAAAAAGATACCGTGCTGCTGAGAAATGCGCTTTGGTGACCCGGAGGCAAGCCAGTGTTTTGCTTATACGTGGTACTTGTCCTCTCCTTGGGCTACGGCTTCCCATGCTTCTCCCAAGGTAAGAGCACCCCACTACCAGCTTGTTTGTAACGCTTACCAAAGCCAAAGATCTTTTGTATCGCTTATTACCAAAGTGAACTAAAACTAGAAAGGTCTTGGCAAAGAATCATCATTTCCTGTAGGCTGTTTGGGGAATATTTTTCTGCCATGGAAATCTTGCCAAGAGAAAAGCAAACCTGGCCACTCGAGACTTGGAACAGGCACAGTACGAGCGCTAGAGGGAAAGTGATACGGTACCTGCTTAGTCCTTGGCGTACACGATGCCAGTCGGTGGTATCTTCAGCGCATCTTTTGTTTCCAAGAAGTTTCGTTTCGATTTTTTTGGGCGGAGAGATGATCCAAACAGCAGCGTTTCTCCACAGAAAGTCCACAGGCGAGGAGCAGTGCAGAAGCGTAAGGAGAAGCTGCTGAGACGCACCGTAGAGGGATGGCCGGGAGCAGCTATTACCGGGTGGCCCCTCTCTCCTGGCCCCCTCCGTGGCCCCTCTGGTCCGAGGTCTCTGCATGTCTCTGAGGCTTTACGGGCGTGCGTGCGTGCATCTGCCCCGCGTCTCGGTCCCGCGAGCTCTCACCGCTGCCGCTCTGCATGCGACTCTTGACTTGTGACCCAGCTGTCTGTCGTGGCTCTGTTAACGTGGATGGGAAGAACTTCCAGTTTTGAATGTTGTGCTTCTTTACTCCCCCGTCCCCGTTCCCCGTGGTTTCCAGGCAGTTAGGTTGATCGCGGGTTGCCGTACGTACGCTGCCACCTGCTCGGAGCTTTAGCTGTGTATTGCTTTTAAGAGGAGTGGTTGTATGACAATAGCTGTCCAGAGAACCCTTCCTGACTAGCGATGTGTGGAGATGGGCTCAGACAGGTACGTCACAACTCTTTTCAGAGGGACAGGCCGGTGCCCTGTTTTTGCTGATGTCACCTCAGAATTTAACTTTTTTGGCCTGTAATAAACTTGTCAGCTCTCCACCCCCCTCCTCTGCAGCTCTGGACCTTGCACAAGCGTGTGAAAATTGCAGTCCCGTTGGTATGATCACAAAATAACTAACATGATTAGCAGATAAATCCTTATTCATGAGATTAAGGTAGCTCTTTGCATGTTAAATATAGATTTTAATCGTATTAAAAGCTGCTGCTGGCTGCTTTTTTGTGCCAGATGGTCCTTATCCTCCCAGCTATTGTCCCCCTCTGTTTGCCTTGGTTTTGCTACTGCCTTTGAGCTCGCCAGGAGCAGTGGAGAGGGCCTCTTGCCGTTGAGGTCGTGGCCGTTCTGGCCTTTGCTGTTGGTCGCGTGGACCGTGCCGTTGCCCGGGGTGGCAGCCCCCGTTGGAGGGACCCCGGCTGTGCCATCTCGGGGGGGGGGGGCTGCACGAAGCCGGGAGGTCCTTCCCGTTAGCTGCGACGCTGCGTAGGGGTGCGGGGTGTCAGGGGGTGTCCTCGTTCCTCATGCAGGCATCTGCCGTGCGTACCTTGCTCAGGCTCTCTGCGGGGTGCCGGGGGCTGCTCAGGGGCCGGCGGTCCGGGCTGTCCCCTGGCACGCAGGGAGCTGCTGGCCTGTCTCGGAAGGGTTTGCCAGCCCCTGCCTGGGCCAGGCTGCTGGTACGCCGGGTGGGGTGGGGAGAACACCAAATGTCTGTTTAAAAAGCAGTAAGAGGGTGTTTCCTAATTTTTGGGGCGAAATGGGTTGCGTGCTCCTTTATCTCCTCTGCGCTACCTGGGTCGACGTTTCACTGGCCCTGTGGTCAGCGAGCCTGTCTCCTCTCTTGCTGAAGTGCCTGGGATTACACCGGCTCACACAGCGTCGCCCTCCAGTGAGACGGAGGTGCCGGGTCTGCTGCCCAGGGCTGTGGTGGGAGCTGCCTCCCCAGGCTGAGAGCGGGCGGAGGGGGGGGACTTGGTCATCCCCGTGAGTGACGAAGCCGTGCCACTCTCGCCCCGGCATGCTGCGGGTGGCAAGGACTTTCAGGGATGCAGAGGAAGGCTGGACAGGTTCTCTAAAGTTAAGTCTTAAGGAATACGAAGTGCACGTGGATTATATTTGGCTTGGGGAGCCCCTGGGCTTGCGGGTGTTTGGAGCTTGGGAGAGCAGCCGGAGCAGAGCGTTCCTCGGGTGTCCTTCCCGCTCTGCCCTGCGGTCGTATCTGCCGTGGCCACTGTTCTGGTGCAGGCTGCCAGCCTCGGCCCGGGTGCGGTGGCTCCGGCTGGCACCGCGGCGGCTGTTTGTTTGTGCGAGGGCTGCCAGCTCAGCCCCGGGGTCCTGCGGCTGTGGGCTGGGAGCAGGGGTCCGGGGGCCCCTTCAGCTGGTCCGTGTTAACGCACAGGCTGGTGGGATGATGGTGGAGAGCCGGCTTCCTTCTACCCGAAACGCACCGCTGGATTCCCCGTTTCACGGCTCCTGCGCCGTGAGCTCTGCCTCGCTGGTGGGGAAATCGGGGGTAGGGTGCCAGTGTCTGAACACACTCTGCCTTATCAGCGGGTCGCCTCTCGTCTGTCTGCTTTATCTAGACTAGTCCCACCTTGTCGGTCTAATGTGGCTGTGCCGGCTGCCTGGCTCGGCCTCCACCGTCCCATATCGGCACAGTTTGGACAGTTGCTCCCCGGGTCCTGGTCCCACTGGGCAGCATCATCCTGCCCCGATTGTGCGGTGGCGGTTGAGTTGTGCAGAGCTCCAGCTGGAAGGGGACGGGCCCCGCAGACGTGTCTGCAGCCCGCAGGTGAAATGGGCTCATCTGCAGTGCCTGGTTGTATCTGGAGACCCTCAGAGACACGGAGCACGGAGAGTCCCAGCTCAGCTGAAGCAGGGAGCAAGGTCTTAACTGGTGGCAGGCTGGTCCCGCAGGGGGTTTGTTGGTTGCGTTCGCGGCGAGCTGCAAGCGTGAGCGGCAGCGAACCCTTCTCTGGAGTGGGAACACGCGTCCAGCACCGTCCCCATACGCCTGAGCTCTGTGACCATAACTCTCTTGTCCAAGGGTGCTGCCTCTCACCACAGGTCACCTATCCTGTGACAGCATAAGCTAAAGCCAGTTTGATGCCTATTTTTTTTTCCCCCCTCTAATGGATTGGCTTTGTCCCAGCTCCAGTAACATTCCCGTTCCTTTCATCATCCCAGCTGGCGTTCCGTGTGCCGGAGCTGGATCTCAAGTGTTTTGTTTTGAGCTCTGTAACGAGCATGGCTTCATCTCCCTCTCTCTTGGGCACCTGATCTCGCTCTGATCCTCTCTTGTCCTCCCGTTTGTCGTTGTGCCCGGCCGTTAGCCGGCTTCGGCGGCAGTGTCTCCGTGGGGGGAGCAGATGGCCGGTTTCAGCCTGCTGAGGGCACGGAGCAATCTGGTTCCACATGGCTTCTTTTTAAAGAAGAGGGGCCAACCCAAGCCCTATTAATCCTTTAAAGGAAAGAGTAATCTGATTATCTCATAAAACGTGCCTTGCCTCTCTGAACTGCCAAAAACACGTCCTACAAAAGGGTCTAAATGAACCTGTGCGCTGATTTTTACGTGGTTAGTATTCCTCTTGGCCGGCTGACAAACTGTCGCGGCAGTTCTTCGTGCCTCTAAGGGACCTTCACGGGAACTTGCGGCAAGGTCCGTGCTGCAGAATGGTGGTTATTTTGCTGTTAACCAAGGGAAGGGCCAGCGAACCTACGGAGCTGTGAGCTGAGCAGCGTCTGGCGCCGCAAGCTGGTGGTACCATGTAAATGAGCCGGAGTTAACCCTGGCAGCATCACAGGCTGCTCCTGCTCCAACCTGAGATAAGACTCAGCAATCTTCTTATCTGTGTTGATGCTAAAAGCTCCTTGTGACTTTGCATGGCTTTAAGATAAATAACATCTCTTACATATCACTGAATGTTTTTAAAGGACGGCTCTAAAGCATCCGACACCTGTTTTTTCCGTTGTGAAATCGCATTTTCTCATCTGCTGCTTCTGCTTAAGAGGGCAGCTCTGGAAGGTGCGTGGCCAGCCCCATGTTGGTGTTCACTGAATGCTGGACGCAGAAAGAATGTATATATTCTAGATTTAGAAAACCGAGGTGTGCGTTAGGAGAGGAGTTGGTTCATTAGAGCAGCTCCTGCCCTGCCCCCCTTACTGTAATATCCTTAATTCTCTTAACTGAATGTTAAATCTGTGTAAGCCTTTCATGTGACTCCTTCGGCAATATATATGTGGCACTTTGTCCACTAAGGGGCTTACAGCCGCGAATTGAGGTTGCTTTCGTCTGAGAACACTTGATACGAAAGTGGGCCTTTTGCCTGATGAGTTTGGGTAACAGTTGGTTGAAATTGGCACAGTGGGGGAAAGCTCCGTCCTCTTGGGCCGACCCGGAGTTGGAGGGAGTTTCTACTGGAGCTTTCGAATGCCTTCAGATAACTTAAAAGCCGCCTCTGTTACCAAATCGGCTCTTGATCCAAAACAGACTTTACTGTGACATGCTCAAACTAATGAAACGCGGTGGTTCTTCATTAACATATGCTATTAGTGCTTTTAAAAATGCCACTTGGAGACCCTTCCCCTGCTAACACCACTAGCCTGTCTGTGGCCAGCGGAGGAGCTGTGGGGGGAGAGGGGATGCTGGTGGGACCCTGACCTCAGCTCTTGAAGGCGTCCAGATTCGTTTGCTACCTTTTACTGTCTGTAGGGGCTCTGCGTAAGAGTCGTAGCCAGTTACAAGGAACCAGAAGGCAGTTAGGTTTGGGCACTGATGTGTTTGTCTTATCCCCAGAATTGTTCTGTGGACGCAGTACCATCCTGTCTGACAGTTCAGCCCTTTGTGGACCGATGGGCTGACTCCGCTGACCCAGAATAAGCTCTTTCTCTGCGAGCCCTGAAGAATCATCGTCAAAGCTGAGGAGGAAGGAGCTGTTTGGCGACGGGGCTGGTGAGCCGCCCCGGTACTGACGGGCTGGGAGTGTAATTTGGCCTCCAGGTTGGTTGTTACCAGGAAGGTGTGAGCCAACTCAGCCGAGCAGGCAGCCCGAGCGTGGAAGGCCAATGCAGATCCCCAAACAGAGCTCTGAGCGTCCCTGAGGAGCAGGATCAAACCCGATGGCGAGCAGATCCTTGCACAAGACTGTCACGGCAGCGGGTGTCTCGCAGAATGGTTTGCCAAGCTCAGGCGTACTCACCAGCAACAGGTTTGGCAGCTGCAGTCTGGGAACAGGGCTGAGAGCGAAAACCCAAGTGCAAGGCGAGAGAGGGGTGACCACAGCCAGCCTGAGAGCGGAGAGCTTGAGACCCATGCTCCCTGCCTCAGTGCCCCAAGTTGGTGAGTGTCTGTAACATCCCTGGACGCTCGAGGATTCGTTATAGGAAAATCTGCTTGGCAGGGGGAGATGGGAGGCACCCCTGGGACTGAGAATAGTCTGTGCTTGGACTGGTGATAAAGTGAGTGCTCAGGGATGGCGCGAGCGGGTGACTGTCCCGACTAAGCCACCTCTGCCCTTCCACAGCTTGTGGCTCCTGCCAGCTCAATGCTTCGTGGCGTATTCGTTGATTTTTCTCATGTGGGCTGTGGTCAAAGCCTTGTAATGTTGAGCTCTGATTTTCCGAGGACAAATCCAGTCGGGCTCCGGGTTCAGTTTGCTTTTGCCGGCGTGGAAGTTGCGGCAGTGTGCCTCTGCACGAGCTGTCGGCTCTGCCTGGAGGCAGATGGTAAATGGCGGAGTCCACATTGCCTTGGGGAGCAGGGCTGTGCTGCAGGACGCCTCCGGTGCGCTGCGGGTGTGCAGAAGGCATAACGTGTCTTTAAATCCCCCTGGGGAAGCCTCGGCAAGCCTGCAGCAGCAGTTTCCTTTGGGGTCACCCACTGCCGTTCTCCTTTGAACAACAGAAAATTGTTAATTGCTTGAAAAGGTTTTAATCTAGGCTTACGTGAAAGATAGTACCGTAAAAAATAGACTAACTTGGTATGTATAGCTCTCTGGATAAATAGAACTGTTCTTAATTAACTTTGCAAATGGGAGCAGCGTCTGTTTGCCTATGAAGATGCATAATGTCCCCCCCCGCCCCCGGCTACCCGAGAGGCAGCACTCTTAGCTCCTCTTCGCTGGACGTTTGCACAGGGCTTTCGCTCCGTGGAGGCAGGGGGCATTCCCTGCCGCCGGAGGGTTCCCACCCCTCGGACATGGCTGGCAAGCTGCTGGGCGGAGGGTTCCCCGCTGGGTCTGGGGCTCAGCGCTGCCTTTGGCACAGCCTGCGCCTCTTTCTTCCCGGCTTTTAGTTACCTGTTGTTCGACACAGGCAAAAACATCTTTGCTCCCGTCCCCGTGCGGGGCACGGTGCAGGTCTGCGCTGCCCGTAGCTGTACCTGCAGTGACGGCGTGGAGTGCTGCGGTGTCGGGACTCCTGAAACCGCTTCTCTTGGTTAATTCCTGAAATCTGCTGGTTTGTCTCAGCTCTTGAGAGCTTGCCTAAGCACTTCCTTTCGGCTCTTGATCTGAATATTTTCCCACCTCTCAGCTCATTAGAACGTTATCTGGCTTGTTTTAACAAATTGCTGTGGGATCAGAGGCGTTTGCTTGAGGATGATAATTTTTTTTTTTAGCCTGTCACGCACAGAAAGTACTAGAGGCCAGTGTTTCCACAGCTGGAAGCCACTCCATGCTGGAGGGGCCAGTCTTTCCTCAGTGTTTATCTTCTGTAGCTGTTTAAAATTTTTTAAAATTATTTTTTTTTTTTTTTTTGCACTTTAGGAATTCTCAAAGGTTGAGGCAGCCCCATGTGTTGGCCAGGAGCACCTTTATATAAACTTATGTCTACAATTCATCTAGAATACAGATGTCACGTACTTTTTGCACCCTAACTTATTTTGCAAAGCTGGCACGTTTTTGCTGTGCGGTTAAAACAGTAGAAGGAACGTTTGTCCCTGCTCCCGGCATCTCTACACGGGGTTACCGTCGCTCGCCCTCCTGGTTCCCCAGGAGAGCCTCATGTCCGACATAGCGGTGGCTGGGTAAGAGGCCGCAACGTGTGGGGGTTTGCTGTTACCAGGATCTGGGATGAACGTTAGGCAGGATTTTTGACAACCATCTTCTGCAGCAGAAGGGGTTGGAGGTTGCTGACCTGACTCTGGCTCTTCAGCCGGGCCAGGAGATCCTACATGCCAAAGACACAGGTCAGCCTTAAATCTGTGATCCTCTTAGATCTGTGATCCTCTCTGCTGTACGAGAGATGCTGCCTAGAGGGGAAATGCCAAGAAGGATGCTTCCAGGCTCGCCAGATACCCAAAAATTCTTGATGCTGATTGAAGAGAGACAGTCTTAACTGCTTGGAGGCTGGTGAAAGCCCGCCTATGCTTTGGGGACAGAAATTGATGGGGAAGTAGAAGTAACTCGCACATGAAGCAAAGCTCGCGTGTGCTCCCTTCCGAACGGCCGGCGCGGCCATTCACCCTCGCTCAGGACGCTCTGCGGCGGCAAGCGAGACGGAAGGACCCTCACCCCCTGCCCAGCTGTGTCACCTGCAGGAGTCGTCCCCTGTCCCCTGCCGAGCACCGCTGAAGTCCTGCCTCCTCCACCCGTGCGTTCGGGCGAGGAGCGCGGCGGATGCTCTGGCAGCCTTCTGGGAGCCGGACGGCCACGTCTAAACCGTGCGAGAGAGAGAGGACAGCAGCCTTCATCCTGAACAGAGGAGTCACCCGCGGGTACAACCGACCGCGTGCGTTATAGAAGATCTTGACTATAAAATGTGGGCAGCTCGGGTCCTGGGGCCAGTAATTCTAGAAGGTCTGACGTCGGGTCGTAGATCAAGAGTCGGTGCGTCGTTGAAGACACCGGTGATCAGTATCAGCTGCTGGTAGAGAAAATGTTTGAAGTATTAGAATAAAATGACATACCTTGCTCCCTACAGTAATTATCTTTCTCGCTCTTTTTGTGGGATATCCACATTTGCTCTATAACTTTAACCCACTGGCATAATCTTTTATCCTGCGGGAAAACCTCACGAGCTGCACCCTTGTTCTGTGTTTGGCACCCAACCGCGTGCTGTTTGAGCTGCCAGTTAAATGATACTTACGGGTCTGGAAGGACTTCACTGGTTAAAACCAAACCAAAAACCAGGACTTGGAGGGTCTTAGAGGAACCGAAGACCCAGACTGACTAACCCCCCCACCGGCGTGGGAGTTGCTGGTTGTAAGTAGCGTGGAGGGGGAGTGGGCTCCCACCGTGGCCAGTGTTTCTGCACCGCATTTACTGGAGCCTTGCACCGTTTATTTTCCTTTTGGGCCTCGGACAGCGTTTCCCCGCGATGGAGATGAACGAAACGGGACTGCATCTGGCCTCAGGGTAGAAGTGCTGTCCAGGTCGGACACGGGGAGTTCTCACCCTTTCTTTCAGCCAGGTAAAATCCAGCAAGACGACAGCTTTCCCCCCGTTAAGCGGAGCAGCCGGCAGCGATCTGTCCCATCAGGCCCAAAGGCTTTTGGGCCGTGCTGGGCGGTCCGGGGGTGTCGGCGTGCAGCCCGTCTCCAGCCAGCGCTAATCAGTTTTAATGTGTAATGAAACCCGGGCTCTGCCGTCCTTTTTAGTTGATCGATTGGAGTGTGTAACCTGAACTCGGCGCGCTAAGTGCTTTTCAGTTACCCCAAGGACTTCGGGTCGAGTCCGAGAATAAAGCGAGGGCGTGGGCTGGTGTGTGTGTGATTCAGCTCCTGGCCGTGCAGCGTGTGCGATGCCATTGCAGACGGTCGCCGTGGTTGGTCTTCACAGCGGTTCGGAGCAGCAGTGACGGAGATATTTTGGGCAAATAGATGATACTCAACTCCCGGGGCGGGTTTTTTGGTGAACTGGCGTGAAATTTGTGCAGACTTTCAGTTAAAGTCTGTAGCAGTCTGTATTTCTGTAGCACAGTTGCAGCCCACTTGCTATGAGACTGGAGGACCCCAGAAGGGTGGATTTTGGAAAGCATCACTGTAGAGGTTGGACGTGCTGTTTTTACTGACAAGTATTGAAATCGCTTTCAGAGCAAAAATACTGTGAGAGTTTTTAGTGTATCAAACAGAATAAAAACCCCGCTCTGCATGTTTCGGGCATGAGCCTTATAGGGTAGGAAATTCCACATGTATAATTAATTACTGAATATTGGGCTATCTGAGGTGTCCCTTGAGTCTCTTACGAAGTGTTCCTGATTCTTGAACTTTGGCTGGAGGGAAAGGGCAGAAAAGTTGGAGGGGAGCCGTGGTCTGCTTGGCCCCTCTCCCCACTCCCCAAACCTTGTCCGCTTGGGATGCGGCTGCGGCGCTCAGACCCCTGTGCTGCGGCCCCTCTTGTCAGCGTGTGCCTGAAACCGGGGTGTCCTGTCCCCACGGCTGCTCTTGGGAGGCTGTCTCCAAACTGTCTCACTCTGCTGTTAAGAAATCTCCTAATTCCCAGCCTAATTACTCCTGGTCAGTCACTACCCGACGTGGTTCATACGCCAAATTGCCCTTTAGCTTAAACAGCTTTCCCCTTTGCTTGTGTCTGCCCCTCGGATGTAATTACAAAGCAATTGAACCTTCACTTAGCCTTTATTTTGCTACCTTGGGCAGGGTGAGTGTTTTTAATCTCTTGTCGAGTCATCCTGGAGGCTTCCTGCGGCGTAAGAGGAACGTAGGGCTGAGGGGAACTGCGAGGGCTCTGCTCTGCCGCTGTGATGGGTTAAATAAGGTGATGCTGTTCCTCCGGCTGCTGGCTGCAGCGGCTGCCACCTTCCCTCCTTGCCCGGGTGCTGCTGGAGTTGGAGTTGCAGCGGGTCCCTGCGCCCGGGGACGCCTCGTGCAGGAGGTGGCTTTCGTGCCGTGGGCTGGCGCCTGCGGGAGCTGCAGCCGTGGGGTGTTTGGGGGGGGGGGGGGGGGGTGTCCTGCAGCAGCGGGGGATGCGGCTGTGCCAGGGGGAGGATGCGTGGCCGGCTGTCCCCCTTGGGTGGGTGGCTGCCGTGCCCCCCCCCGACGCCTCCCCGGAGCAGCGTGGGTCCATTTGGGTCTGCTCAGCCCCGGTTCCCCCTCCCACGGAAACACTCGGGCGCCTGGAGCACACACAGAGTCATCGCAGGGGTGGCAGTTTTCTTCTTCAGCTCTTTCTGATTGACTCCAGCTTCTCTGTCCCAAATGCTACTTTTTAGTCCGAAACTTCCCATCCTCCGTCTCTGGAGAAAATTAAGTTAATGGGCCCTGGGAGGGGGTGGCTTTTGTTTTCTTAGAAGGCTTTCGAGTCTCACAAAACCATAGGTTTTGATTTTTAGAATATGTATTTATACACACACGCACACATATACACATATATCTATATATATTTTAATGCTCTCAACTTTCAAAACCTCAGTCCAGGGAGAACATCTGTGCAAGGCACCACAGGTGTTCATTTTCCTAATTCAGAAGTTATTCAGAAATCGAAACCTGCTGCAGATAATGGCCCTTGCGGTTGGGTGCAGACTGTCCGTGGTATGGCAAACGGTGGGACCGCCTCGAGTCTCCAGGACATTTAACCTGCTGGTGAAAGTTGCCTTTAAGGACTTTTTCCAAGGGATTGCAAGTATTGCACCGAGTGCCCATAACTACTGGAGCTAAACATACGCTTTGTGTGTAGGTGCTTGTGTATGCACCGTGCTATTTAAGGACAGTTGCCGCTGTGGGCGAGCCCGGGTCAGCTTGAGCGCCGCTCCCTCCTGCTGCCTTAGTGTGGAAGTATCGGAAAATAACGGAACCGCAGTGGGAGTTGTCAATATTGGAAAAGAAGGACCGTGTTCACACAGATCTAATGTGACGTACAGAATAAAAGACGTGCGTATATGGAAAAGGAATGGATAGCCGAAAGGCTGGGGTCTCCAGCGTGCGCTGGGGTCAGGGCATTGAGATTCGTAAAGAGTTTGCGGTGAGATCTTGCTCTAAGTGTTGCCGGTTGCTTTGGCGTTTGAACCCCTGTGTTGCAGTTCTGCTGGAGCGTTGGTCCAGGGACAGAAAGGGTGCCAAGCAGGAATTCGGGGTTTGAGCTTGGCGGCGTAGTAAGGCTCGGCCACGGCCGTCTGGCTGATGTGCCGGACGCCGCGCCAGGTGCTAGTGCTCGCCGGCGGGGGGGGTTTAGGGCAGGGGCTTTTTTGGGGCAGGGGTTCTCTGAGGCCGGTCCTGCCGTGGGGGTTTTGCCGGCGTCCTTGGCTGTGCAGGGGTGCATTGAGCTCCTCGAAAATGAATCTCCTCGAAAATAAATCCCCTCGTTGGCAGGAGGCGCGTGGCTGGGGCCGAGCTGGGCGGCTGCGAGGGTGGGAGTCGGGCTGGGTGGTGAACGGCAGCGCCACAAGATGGAAGCAGCTCCGCGTAGACATCTGTCCGTCTGTCCGGGCTTAGCTCCGTCCATCTGTCCGGGCTCAGGGGATTTGCTCGCGAGGTCCCAGCCACCTCTCGGGCCGGCGTGGCCGCGGCGGCGCGTAGGCACGGGGCGGGCTGGGCTGCGGGCAGGAGAGGTTTGTGGGGCACCGCGTGCATGCGTGGATGCCGAGCGGAGGGACGGAGCCGGCTGGACCCGCCGGCGAGGCGGCCGAGCCGGGGTGTTGCTAAGCTACTGAGGACCCCTCGCCCGAGAGGAGCATCGCCCACCGCCGCCGGCTCGGTGCAGCATCCCCGGCGCGCGGCGCGGGGAGGAGAGACCCACCGGTGGTGATGTAATGAGCCGCCGGGGCGGTGGTTGGAGACACCGGCAGAGAGAGGACGAGCGGCCGTGGCTCTGGCGGCTGGCATGGGCCCCCGCGGCCCCGGCGTACCGCAGCCCTGCTGAGCAGCCGCGGCCGTAGCGGCCGGCGCTTCGGGAGAGGCATTCGCTGGATTATCGGGGCGGATGGCGAGCGGATAGAGGGAAGCTGCAGCCATTTGCAAGCGCTGCCGGGCAGCCCGTGCTCCCGAGACAGAGCCGCCGAGAGCCGCATTGTTGTGACCGAGTGTGCTAACAGTCTCTCTCTGCCTCCCTGTTTCCCTTTCTCTCTCTCTCTCTCCGTCTGTCTTTTCTGCAATGATGAGGCAGGCCCCAGCAACACGGAAGGTACAATCTGCTGCTGTATCCACACCGTCATTGCTAATGCTGCTTCTGAACGTACCTTGTTTTGCTCTTTTTTTCCTTTTTTTTCGTATGTTAACGCTGCTGGGCTTTAATTGCGAGTTTGACTCGGTTTCAGGTGCCTGTGGACAGACAGGGTGGGGGGAGGTTGCTGAATGAGAAAGCAGCATCGTTTAACGTCTAGCTTTTTCCTTTCAAGTTTCCGCTCAAGTCATTTCTCCATTTCACCTGTCTGTGCCTGTGTTGCATGCAGCATCTCTGCAGCTCGGCTGGGCTCCGGTGGCTTCCCTGCTGCCGGAGGTGCTGGTGCTTGCCTTGTGGAAGTTGCATGTTAATAACAACAACGTTTTTCCTGCCTTAGCGATGCAAGCCGTGCCGTTGGGTTCTGCCTGCTTTTAACATTTCCAAATGTTTGTCGTATCTGGATTTTCCCTGTCAAGCTGAACGTTTCTGCAGGTTACAGCACGGACTCTGGTTTGTGCTCTGGTAGTGTCCTATATGTTTATTTTTAGTGTAACCAGGATGTCACCGTTCAGCTTACAGAGAAATCCTGAGAATTTTTTGCCTGATCTCAAAGAAGAAGTGAAAATAAAAATAACCAAAGGCACAAACGTGCAACTTCACTGGCCGTGCTGTGTCAGCGAGAAGACTTAGTTTTATTAGCGTTACAGTAAATGCTCCTGGTTTATGTATGTGGTTCCTCGAGCTCACCAAATACAGCGAAGCACTTTGTTACATGGTGATTACTTTAAGAGCTCCTGTTTTAATCCACTTCCAAATGGAAAGTTTTACAAATGCTGATTTCCCTCTGCCTCCAGCAGAAGGGTAGAGCGGTGGGGCCAGCCCAGTGCTCAGCGCCCTGCCTGGCCAGGGAGCTTTACAGATCTGACAGCCGCTTGATTTAATCCTGTTTTTCCTGTTGTTGCTTCCCCTTGCACGTGCTGTCTCTGCAGGGGATCACGCCTGTGAGAGAGTGCGTGTGCAAGGTGTTGCCGGTTGTTTAAAATGCAAAATTTCTTGTAGCGTACGCCCAGCAATAACGCAGGTAACATCGCCCCGGGAAAAACACCCCGAGGGAGCTTGTCCTTCTGCTGGTGGAGTGCCGTGGGGGTCAAGACAGCGTTAGTGCCAACAGGTTTTGTCTGGAGAAGGCTTGGTTCCTCCGAGAGGCCGAGCTCCCTGATGGCGAGCGGGATGGCGTCCTGCCCGCTCGGCTGGGCAGTGCTGACCTTCGCTCGGTTAACGCCTGGGCGTCAACTCCAGGAGCTGCCAAGCCCCGCTCAGGGGGTGCACGCCGGCCCCCTCCACCCGCTGCTGGAAACCCTTGTGGAAACTACGTGGGAAATCTCTGCAGCAGTGGTTGCAGTCTGAGAAGTTCTGCTTTTCTGCATCAGGAGCCCTCAAACTTTGTCCAGCAGAAGCGTTCAGCAATACGGTACCAGTCCTGCCCGGCGTGAGGTGATGTTGATACAAGTGTGCTCGTCCGTACTCACGGCGGTGCCGAGGTTTAGTGCTCCCGGCTGGGTCTGGGTCGAGGCTCCCGTGCTCGGAGCGGAACCGAGCTAGGAGGGACCTGCAGGACCTGCGATCTGCAGCCCCGCGTTCGAGGCGTTCGAGACGGGTGATGCCGGCTCCACCGCAGGCGGTTGTTGGTAGCCAGGAGGACTTTTGCCAGATTTCTTTCTGCTAGAAGTGAAGTTTGTATCTGAGCGTGCCTGTTCTGAGCCCCAGATGCTCTCCTTGCTCCTGAGTGCAGGACCTGCCAAAGGAACAAAGGTTGTGTAATGTCATCAAATATTTATGCAGCAACATTACGCAGCAGAGTTCAGAACTGCCAAATGAAATATTAATAGCCACAGATGGGTGGTGCAGAGCACCCCGGGATCCAGGAGGGCCCAAAGTTTTTGTATTAAGCCACTGAGTGGTCTGGAGCCCGGCAGAAGTTCGACCGTCTGCTCCCAGCTCCCAAGCAGGGCTCCTGGATGCTCCCGCAGCCGTGAAGAGCTTTTGTTGGTGGAGTCCTGCTGCCTCCCTCCTGCGCGCCGTCTCCCCGCCAGCTGGATGCCGTACCCCAACGGCTAGAAGGGGGGAGAAGCCAGTGTCCCAGCCCAGCCGCCTTTCTGCCAGCCGCTTGCGCGTGCTTCGTAGAGCACAGCGGGTGAATTGCTGACACGAGGCATGCTGTGTGACAGCCGGGTGGAGAGGAGGACGGCCGGGGCGGCGGGGAGCCCGGTCACCCTCCGGCCCTGCCGGAGAGCAGCAGAGCATTTCTCTGCCCCCCTCGCCAAGGAGCTGCTCGCCCAGGGGATCTCGGAGCTGACGCTTCAGCTTTTTATGGTCTTCACGCGGCGTTACATGGATGGGGACCGAAATGGCCTTCCACCTTACACCAGAGGAGGCATGAAACCAGGATTAATCTCTGTCATTTAGCGTAGCTAGCTTTTAGAGGAGGTTACCAAGAAGCTTCTCCCTTTTTTTAAGGGTTCGGTATGGTTTGAGTCGGGGAAGATGCTCAGCTTCTCCCCACCCCATAGCCCAGTAGGGAAGGGTTTCAGCGGTCGCTTCTTGAGTATTTCCCCCGATGTCCGGCTGCTGCCACGGGCAGTGTTAAGCTGTAGAGACTTGGTTGCCGGTGTGAAACGCCCCAGCCCTTGGCTGCTTGTGTCTGCCACGCACCGGGGTGCTTTCGGTGCTGACCGCGCAGAGCAGGCAGCAGGACGGCAGGGAGCACCGTGCCCGGCGGTGGGGGCTCTGCTGAGTTCCCCCCCGACGTGCTGCGCTGGGAGCCACATGCTTGGCAAGGAGTGGAAGCGTCTCCCTGCGCGTGGCTTGCAAAGTCCTCGAGGGAGGGTTTTTTTTTGGAGCGGTTTTCAGATTTTTAGTGCCACTCAATGTAATCTTTATTTAGTAGGACTTTTGAAAGATGCTGGAGTATTCCTGAAGAGCTTATACTACTGCTCCTAAATCAGCCCTGTATTTGTCTCAGGGTTTTAAGCTTTTACTGTTGTCATTACGTTTTCCTGGCAGATTTTGCCAAGCAGGAGATGTTATGGAAGATGGGTATCTTCCCCTCAGATTTGAAATGGGCCTCCCGTTGAGTGCAGCCTTTTAGAAAAGGCTGGAAGTGAGCAAATAGGGTTCAGCCTAGGTAATACAATAGATGATCAGCTATTTTGAACTGATAACTGGTCCAGTTATAAACTATATTTAAAAAAAAAAAAAGTAGCTGCAAGATCTCTCAGCTGGTTTCCCAAGGCCTTGGGTGGGAATATGGCCATTGCTTCTGAATATCGGAGAGAAGCTGTAGTGGTGGATGCGATGCTGCGCTGGTCTGAGATGGGGGGGCTGAGCGTTTGCCGACGGGCTTTGCACGACCAGATGTCTCGCTCGTGGCTGCATCCTCGGGGAGTGTCATACGGCAGCGTTTTTATTGATCTTTTTCTGTTCTCGGTTACTTTAAGCTGTGGATTAGGTAATAGAATAAAAAATGAAGCAGAACGTGAGAAGCTTTAAAACGTGCTCCAGTGTTTTAAAGCTGCAGCGGGAGAGCAGATGCCCCTGCCAGCGGTTCCCTCTGCCCGGTCCGATAGCTTCCAGCGCCCGGGGGCTCCCTGCCCGCACCCAGGGCGCTGCCCGTCCAGCTTCCCCCGCTGCCGGCTGGCAGAAGAGTGCTGCCAGCTTCGCTGTTACCTCTGGTTATATCGGTTTGGGGTGGAGTATTTCTTAACGGGAAGATTGTCCTGCTGATGCCTAAGTGCACAGCAAGGACGTGCTGAGATACGCGGTGTGGCCTCCCCACCTTTCGACGTGAGAGCACCGACTGGGTGATGGTTGTGTTACTGCTGTGCTGCATGTGCAAACGGTGGGTGTGTTTGGGGGTTGGGGGGAGATATGGAAGCGTTTATTTCCAGAAATGAAAGGAAAACGTGGAAGTGTTTGAGAAGAAGCTCCACGTTGTCCGTGCGAGTTTTATGACCAAAGAGAAATAGAGCCCGGGGGCTCCAGCATCTCTGTGGGCAGCTGGTTCGGTGTTGCTCTCGTCCCTTCAAAAAAACAAAGGGGTGAGGGGAGGGGGGAAAAAAAATTTTAAAAATAAAACCGCCTCAACCTCACACTCCAGTGACCTCTCGGGAAGGTGTGTTGAGTTAAACCCGCTCCTTGTCAGCAGAACCGGGTGAACCCTGAGCAGCTCTGCAGCAAGGTGGCTGCGCGTTTCCAGGCTGACTCCGGGCAGCCCAGATTTTGCCTTTGAAGCTAAAGGTCTCTCAGACGTAAATGGTGCATCTGCCCCCAGGGTGTCTGCTGGAGTCTGGGGTTGGCTCCAGGTTCGGGACTGAGGCAGTCGGCCTTCTCCCCGGCTCTGTGGTCCTGCACCTTGCTAAAGGGGGAGAAGCGGGGCTGGAGCACGATGAGCGATCTCTGGTCTAGGCGAGAGAACCTGACCGGGGGGCTGAGCTGCCGCCGGGCTCTGTTCCTCTGTTTCCGCAGGAGCTCTGCTAGCAGGGTTCCACCTGGAGCTGCCCTGGGAGCGCGGGTTAATGAGCTCGTACACCTGATGCCATGCACACTAATTGCCGTGATGTCTTTTGTTTCCTTTACCTTGTTCTCTGCTGCATCTGCTGCTGTGCTGCTGCGGTCTGTATCTCTGCTCCTGTCTGTCCCTGTATGAATGTCTCTCCTCCTCTGCCTTCCACTCCCGTTGCCCTCCAGACCACCGCCCGGCGGCCCAAGGTGAGCAGCTGCGGTCAGGGGGCACTGAGCGTCCCCTCTGTGTTAAATATGAACTCGATGAGTGCTAACCCCAGCGTGCGTTTTCTCTTGTCCTTCCATCTGGTCGTGCAGAGCCTGGAGGGGCTCACGGGAGCGATGTGCTCCTCCGGAGTGTGCCTAAATCGCTGGGGAGAACCTACCTGGGCAAAATGTCTATAGAAAAGCTTTGTGCTCTTAGCCGGAGCTCATCTAACAGAGCGGAGCATAAAAGCGGTGTAGTAATGCCCAGTCTGGCTGGCTGGCAAAGCACGCTGCTTGGTGTCCCTGTTAATGTTAACTTGCTTCTCACTGACTGCCATTTTCCTAGCTTATGTGGGGTGCTTTTCAACGGGATCTTGAGGGTGTCTGTTGGAGGAGAGAGGTAAGAGCCAAGAGGTGTCATCCAGGACAGTACTGATTCCAGCACAGAGAATCGCTCACGTTTTGAGGTCTGCCCCTAGCCAGCAGGACTTGCCTTGCAAAGGGGCACATGGTTGGAGGAGAGCAAACAGGGGAGATAAATCCTCAAAGACCTCTATAATAGCCAAGTTATTGGCTAAAAAAACCCAATTTTTTTTCTCTTGTGTGCAGGGGGTACACTGCAGGGAGGGCTTTATTTTCACTGGCTTGTACAAGAAACTCAAACCAGAGCAGCGACGGATTCGTTCAGTCCCAGGCCAACTGGGATCCCAGCTGCCAGGCATCTAGCTTTCCCCTCTGAAAAACATCTTGTTAACTGTCATTTTGGCACTGTAGGGCCAGAGCCCAGGCTGAGGTAGGACCTCATGGGGAAGAAAAAAGAGTGACAGAAGTATATGAGCGCAGTGTGAGGAGGAGAGTCCACCGCTCCTTCTGTAGGGGTAAAATTTCCTCTAAAATGTCTCCTCCCCAAGCGCTTGAGACGCGGCAAGGATTTTGCTGTGAGTCCGTGGGATGCATTTGCGGTGAGGCAGAGAAGTGAGCTCAAGGTAGGCAGCTTTTGCGTGCTGGCGTGGATTTTAAGCCAGTTTCCAATCCCAGCTGGAAGCTTACCCTTTACCAGGGCAAGTCCTGGAGAGCTCTCGGTGGGT
The DNA here is from genome assembly GCF_965638725.1 of Aptenodytes patagonicus. Lineage (NCBI taxonomy): Eukaryota > Metazoa > Chordata > Aves > Sphenisciformes > Spheniscidae > Aptenodytes > Aptenodytes patagonicus. The sequence continues at coordinate 102,519 of NW_027472011.1, forward strand.
CACGTACCATTGCCCTCGGTTTGAACGATGTTCTTGTTCTCTGCAAGCTGTGCTGGAGAGGAGCAGTGAGTGGGTGTCCTACGTGACCTCCTCCTACTCCTTTGGCCTCACATCTACACTGGGCAAGAATTAGATGGGGTTGAAGACACCCCTGCATGCGTGCTGAGGTCAGAGCTGTTGCCAGTATTGACCAGCTGCTCTGGCATTCTGCAGCGTTGAGGGCCCCCCTCGAGCCGTTGCATCCTATTCTGGTCGGGCTCACAGATGCGTCCACATCCGATGGGGTCAGCTGGTAGGCCGCCTTCTCTGGCGGCTGGGACCTTCCTGGGTTCCTGGGAATGGATTTTCAATAGGAACCATCAGTGAAGGTTGTCCAGTAGCTGTGCAGAGGGCTCTAGGGGATGCCGTGCTGCATTTTTGGCCCTTTCTAGAAGAAAGTACGTCCCTTGGACCTTCCCTGACCCTGCCTGCCAAGGCCAAGTTGCGGGTCTCCAAAGGTTTCTAGCGCTTCGGATGCGATAAGCAGTGGAACCGTACCAGGTGTGTCCCTGGCGATGCTGCTCTGTCCCCACAGAAGCTGAAGGCTCACTCTGTGAAGGGTTTTTAATCCCTAAAGCAGCAGGAACAAGAACGACGTCCTTGTTTTCGAGTAGTTTCTTGGAGATAGCGTGTGTGGCTGGGTGCCACGGAGACTGTTCCCAGGCAGGGGCTCACGCCGTCCCTGGGAGAGCCCGGGATCGCACCTGGGAGGGGGAGGCTGAGCTGCCTGCCCGTCCGTGGGGCGTTTTAGCTATTGCAGTCGAGTTAGCTCAGATTTGCCTAAAAGAAGCTAGGAGTCGGCAGGAGATCCGGCTACAGCATGGCAAGTGAGCGCCTGGTTTCTACGTCCTGCTGCCGCTTTAGCAGGCGGGCGCAGGGGCGTAGATGCTGCGCCCGTCTTGGCTGTGTCCGCGCATGTCCCCGGCCAGCCTGGGGTGAGCCATGCGCTTTGCGAAACTGCAATGCACCAAAAAGCCAACCTTGAGGAGTAAAACAAAGAGTCAGGAAATTAATTTACACAGCGTTAGATGCCACAGAGGTGGGTGCTCCAGAAATACAGGTCCGTGAGGACAACAGCAGAGGTTTCTGATGGACCTGGTGCTTTCCTCCAGGCGTCAGCTTCCCTTGGCCACCTGGGTTACATGGCCAGCCTCACTGCCGGGTTCCCAGCCAGCAATTAACAGCCTCATAAGCACTGATGAAGCAGCTCTCTGCTGCTCTGGTTCCTCCAAGCTCCACTGGTTTTTCCCTGGACTCTGGTTAACTCTTGCTACTCTTTCATTTTCTCCTTCTGTTCCCCTAAAATTCGGTGCTTTGTCCCCCCAGCCGGTGTAGTTGCAGACAGAGGGTGCAGGCTCGGGCGCCTGCCGCAGTGTGTCCCCAGCAAGCTGCCGGTGGCACTGGCACGCGTGCGTGGGCACAGCAACACCTGACTCGGATTCCTCCAAATGCTTAGCAGCAGATGTGTCCCGTTGTTTTTCCAGATGTGGAGGATGGACAGGGGCGAAACCTTCCTCGCTCCCGTCTTGGTCTGCTTTCAGGCTTTGCTGTCTCATCCTCTGGAGCTGGAGCACTAAAACCTCGGAGCGTGTTTCCACTCTGCAAACACTACCGAGGACCCGCCTTAGTCCCTGCTCTGATCCCCTCCGACACGCTCACTTGATAGGCAGGGTCTGCCCTCAAGTCCTGGGACCTCGGGGTGTGCGCTGGCCTTGCTGTGAAGAGCAAGGAGATGGGTCTCTACCTGCAGCAGCAGCGTAGGCAGATGTGGTAGCGCAAGGAAATAAATCGGCACGGTTTGTAGGGAGAGGCAATCTTTTATCGTCCCTGCTACTGCAGGAGGGAGGAGAGGGACTCCTCCTGTCTCAGGCCTGAAGCAGGGCTTGTGTGCTCAGAAAAAGACCTGGTTTGGTTTTTTAACTATGTCACTGGTGTAATAAAATTTTACCTTTCCCTTCAACAATTGATTATCTGTGAATTTTGGCCAAGCCAGCGTCCTCCCGGAGCAACGTAAGACCACAGCGTTCATGCTGCCGGGGAGTCTCTGCAGTAGTGCCGGTCCTCGGCACGCTGCAGGTCTGGGTACGGCGAGGGCACGGATGCGCTCCCTCCAGCCAGGGCTGTTTTGCCGTTGATGTCCCCCCTGTCACCGTGCTCTCTGCCAAAACAGAGGGTTGTGCCTGACTCAGCCCTCTCCCGAGGGAAGGTCCCCTGCTGAGGCTGGACCGTGGTCAGTCCCAGCTCCCCTCTGTCCCTATCCCAGCGGGTAAGTACCGACCCTGTGTGAGAGGCTAAAGCACCTCTGGAATTTTACTCTGGGTTTCATTTGTGCTGGAAATGCAAGTCTGGGAGACAGTGGTTGGCCTGGAGAGACACCCTGGTGAAAGGAAAACACAGTGACTGAAGTGGTGTCGATGAGCTCGGGGAGATGGATCGGTCGTGGAAGCGTTGTCTCCCTTGAAACATGCTCATCTGACCTTTCTCCCTTGACGTGTTGTTTCGCAGCCCACCCGGACCCCCAATTCTGCAGCATCCAGCGGCACGGCTGGGCCCTCGGGCTCAGCCTCTGCCTCCGGCGGGGAGATGAGCAGCAGCGAGCCCAGCACGCCTGCTCAGACGCCGCTGGTGGCCCCGGTTATTCCAACTCCCTCCCTGACCTCTCCAGTGGCACCTCCGGTTCCCTCGCCCACAAAGGTAAGCTGTGGGCTCTGCCGGTGTGGAGGGTGGTAGCTCCTAAGGGGAGGAGGAGAGAAAACCTGCCACCAGTACTGGTAGGAGGAGGATGAGGAAAAAGGGAGCTAGAGGTCCTCTGACGGGTCCCGGTGGTGGTCACTGCGCAGGGCTTGTGTGACCGCCCGTAAGGCTGTGCTGGGTTTAGGCACCAGGGTCTGCGGGAGGAGCAGAGCAGCCAGGCGGCCGGGGGACAGAGAGGACCGTGCACGGCTTGGCGGGGAGTTGGCCAGGGACAAATGCAGAGGCCGACACACCAAAGCTGGAAAAACACCTCCAAAGAGAAGAATGCCGTAGCTTAACTTGGTTCCCAATGCACGTTCTGCCTTCATAGAATCATAGAATCATTACGGTTGGAAAAGACCTCTAAGACCATCGAGTCCCACCGTCGACCCAACACCACCATGCCCACTACACCATGGCCCTAAGCGCCTCATCTACACGTCTTTTAAATACCTCCAGGGGTGGGGACTCAACCACTTCCCTGGGCAGCCTCTTCCAATGTTTAACCACTCTTCCAGTAAAGACATTTTTCCTCACGTCCATTCCAAACCTCCCCTGGCGCAACTTGAGGCCGTTTCCTCTCGTCCTACCGCTTGTTACTTGGGAGAAGAGACCGACCCCCACCTCGCTACAACCTCCTTGCAGGTGGTTGTAGAGAGCGATGAGGTCTCCCCTCAGCCTCCTTTTCTCCAGGCTGTCCCGGGTCCCCGTGGGATACACGTGGCATCAGAGCAGTTTGGCAGGTGAACATGCTGGGGGTCGAGGCTCTGAGTCGGAGCTTGAACCTGCCGGTGAGGGGAGAGCTCAAGTGCATTAAATCCGGAGGAGGACCCGAGCACTACCCCCTCCAGCCACTGGTGTTGGACGGACTGGAGCGGAGGGACCAGCGGTGGATGCACTTTGGGAACGCTCCTGCCTTCAGATGCAATAAACCGCTTAGAGAGGTCCACTCTTCCCCAAGCTTGGGTGTTTCTAGTAATTATATCAGCATAGTTATTCCATTTTTGATCTTTAAAATAGTTTTTCATTACTTCCATCCTGCTTTGTATTAATTAGTTACAATTGGAGCTCGTGAAAGATTTAGGGCACGAGGGCAAAGAATTAATAGCATGAGGGGACAAAGAGCTCGCTCTGAGGTTGCGTGTTGAGGAAAAGGCTGGAAAAGCCACCGCCTGGTGGGAAGAAGGGACGTCCCCGCTCCCCCGAGCTGCCCACGAGGACCCTGGTAACCGGTTTATCTAATGGGTGCAAAAACCGTTCGCTTGATAGTATTGGTGGCATCTGTGTGTCCGGGGTTGAGAAAGCAGCAGAGGAGAAATCTGTGTGGTTTTCCTATGCTGCTTGACATCGCGTAGGATTTTTTTCAAAATCTGTTCCTTAACGTCACCCGGCTTCGTGATTTTTAAGCTTTAGTCATGAGGCTGCTTTAACCCTGTGCTGCTGCCAGGAGAGGGGGGGTCGCGTCCCCTTCTCCTGCCCTTGCTCGCAGCCGTTTGCCCAGGTACCGCTGTGCTGGCATCAGCCTTTCTCTAGCCGTGGGAGCTGATCTGGCCAAAAAAGAACCGGCAAGTACAGGATCAGTTTTCCCTGGTGGGAGCTCACTGGGGGATTACGTGGCCGCTGCTGTGGGATCGAGCGGGCACTGGTGAAGAGCACAGGGCCATCTCTGGGGGGGGGCTGTCTGGACTATGCCACTTAAAGACTGAATCGCCCTGGCTTCGGGCAGCTGCCCTGCTCTTCGCGAGGGCTCTCGCGGCAGCTGCGCGGGCTGCAAGCCAGGGGCAGTGGGACCGTAAAGTCCAGGTACCGGGGGCAGCCTGGGGTCTGTTGTACAGCACCGACGCTTATTTACAGAATTAAAAAAAGGTGGGACCTCGGGTGGAACGGGGGTTTTCTTTAAACGGCACGGACACCGGGCTTTCCTCAAAGGCACGTGGTGACGGGGAACGGGGCGACAGGCGTGAGTGGCAGCACAGGACGTTCCGGCTGGTGTTAGGGAAGAGTTCTCAGGGTGAGGGTGGTCAAACACCGGGACGGGTCTAGAGGGGCTGCGGGACCTCGTCCTTGGAGACAACAGAGCTTGACTGGATGAGGCCCCTGATCTACTCAGCACAGCTTCGAGCAGGGAGGTGGACCAGAGACCTCCACTCACCTCTCCCAACCTCAGTTATTCTCCCGTTCTGTAAAACACGAGCGTACTTCAGATGTATGATTTGTGTTCAAGACAGGCCAGTGTAACTGAAGGTATTCTCTGTCTCCAGAACAGCTCGGCAGCATCTCAGTGTCTCCATGAAGGCCAGGTGACCGCTGCCCCGAGGCTCTGGTTTGATGAGCGTGCACGTGGAAATCACCCCGTCACCTCCGTAACGGGGAGCTGAGGGTTTTGCCTCGACCTAACTCACTCTGCAGTAACAGCTCGCGTGTGGCTGTGCGACACCTTTGTGCTGCTTGAGTGGTGTTTCCCTTCCTGCGTGGGCACTTCTCCAGTTACAGCACAGCATTTAGAAACACGGTGCCCACCCTGCCTGTGTTTTAAGGAGAGTCAGGTGTGCCTTTCCCCTTGGAACGTAAGAGGCTTGTGAAAGGGAACCCTTACAGCCCGGGGGGGGGGGGGGGGGGGGAGGGATGCGTTTGCATCTTGCTGAAAATCTCAAGCCTGTGTCCCTTTTCCATGCGCCAGCTTTCATTTCAGCCACCGTTGGCTTTGGTCTCGAGATAACGCTGCAGGACCCAGCTGCAGTGCTGTGTCGCTGTGCAGCCGCTCCTGGACCGTTGCGTACTGGCGTTAGTATCCTCCTCAAGCTGTGCCTTTTACTCCGGGTAAAGCCGGTTTCATGGTGAAGCCCAACCAATGCGGCCCAAATGCACTTAGAGCAGAAGGGGGTGAATTCAGAGGGGTGCTGGTCAGCCACCGGCGCTGCAGGAACAGCCCGAGGCACCCGCCTCTGTGCGGGTAACGGGCTAGAAAAGCCTCGGAGAAGGTCTTGGGCCGCCCGTGCGAGCTGGTCTGGGGTGCACAGCAGAGAGCATTTTAGGACTTGATCTGCCGAGGCAGGAGGATTCCCGGGTTTTAGGCTTGTGCCTGGCTCGCCCTCGTAGAGCTGCACCGGGTCTGATACACCGTGGGTTACAACGCGCGCCGACCCCCCTGGTAGGGAGCGTGGGGGAGACACCCCCCCCCCCCCCCCCCCCCCCCCCCCGTACAAACGTCTGCTGTGCTCTGTAGGGTGGGTACTGGGGGAGGACCGAAGGGGAACAGCTCACCCGGAGCGCAGTGAAGTTGCGGCATGAACGCACGGTTTGAGATGCAGCCTACGTGTGTGTGTCGGCATGTTTCTGAAGTACACGCTAATAACTAAAACCACTGGCCGCTGTAAGCCTGTACCGTCGTGCACGTTGTTTTGATAGAGCCTTTCTGTAAGATCTGGTTCTGTTTATGAAAACGTGTTTCTTGCATGCCATTGCTCTGCTCTGACCCTAGGGGCAGGAGAAGAGTTGCCGAGGGGTGAATTTGGACCTGTTAGTGGTGGGGGTTGTTTTTGTTTCGTTTTTAAGGGATTTAGGCATCCGTGGATCCCAATGAAGTCAAAAGCAAGGTGCTCGGGACCTCTTGCCAGCCGAAAGGTTTTTTGCCAGCGTGTCAAGGAACGTTTATCACATGTTGTATTAAAATGACAGACGGACTCTGTAGCTGCGAGTGTAGAGTGATGTGTTCTTCTAAAACTGCCCCAGTAACGATGCCAAAATACAGGCTAGCTGATGGATCAGGTTCTGTGTGGGTTAAATTAACGTATGTGGAGCTCTCTCCAAAGGATGCCGCTGCTCCTTTTGGTAATTCTTGGTTTGATGTTGTAGGAGGAGGAGAATTTGCGTTCTCAAGTCAGGGACCTGGAGGAGAAATTGGAGACTCTGAAGATAAAGCGAAATGAGGACAAAGCAAAGCTTAAAGAGCTCGAGAAGTACAAGATCCAGCTGGAGCAGGTGCAAGAATGGAAGAGCAAAATGCAAGAACAACAGGCTGATCTCCAGAAACGTCTAAAGGAGGCCAAAAAGGTGAGCATCCCTGGGGAGCTGGGCAGCTCTGGTGCCGGGGCTTGCACAGGGAGACGTGATTCCAGGGCTAATTAAATTGCTGAAAATGTGTGTGGGGTTTTTTTATGCAGTACCAGCTAGCATTAAACTGTGTGCTGTCCTGACTCCTGTCTTCTGAATACACGCCAGGTCCTAAAATGGCCTCTGGCCTCACATATCGCTGTTCTCTCCGATGTAAATACTGATTTAGGTATCGAGCTGCCAGTGCAAATCCCAGATACAGTCAGGCTACGCTGCATGTTTAATGCAGCATGCGAGCGTGGGTCTGGACCGTCATGGCAGTAGCACATGCAGCTTGTCCTGGAGCTGAAGTCACAGCTTCGTTCTCTAAGCGCACTAGATGTCAGAGCAGACAGAGCCTTTGGATGGGCTTTGCACAGTCCTGCCAAGGTACCAGAGATTTTGTGCGTCCTAGGATTTGCTTTGCTTTTTGCTGCCTGCCTGCCCCATCTGTCCGACAGCCTGGCCTTTGGGGCAGGAACGTCTGATCTATCCGTGAGTCGATTCCTCTATCGGTGCAACTCTCAGTCTTGTGCAGGGTAAGACAAGCTGACGTTAGAGGTGGTTTCATTTAATAGATGGGGATGAAGAATGCGATAGTTGAGGAGCAGGTCGCACATCTCAACTTGCAGGATGGGTGTCCGAGTGTGGCAGCAGCCACCTTTCTCCAGTTTAATCTGCTGTCGCGGGTCTGCCAGCGCTGTGGGAGGGCCACCATTCACATTCCAAACCTGCTGATAAACAGCCAGTCCCACCTTCAAAAGCTTAAGTAAAGCTCCTGGAGATCTTGCAACTGACTTCAAAAATCAGTGGACCCCAGCAGCTTTAAGAGCATTGCCGTGTATTGAGGTTTCCGATCCAGCTGGGGGAGCAGCCCTGTAGGAAGAGGCTCACTGGTGATGCCGCGGGATCTGTTCATCTCTCCCGAAGCTGACCGTGCAGCCTAAACCTTCCCGCTGTCCCAATGCCTGGACGTCTTGAACGGGTTTTTTTAAAACCGCCGCACCTGCGCGGTGGAAGTTTTTTTGCCCTGCGCTTGTCTTTGACTCTCCAATATTTGTGAAGCAGCAGCTTGTCCTTCCTCTCGCTTGCTCCTGCGATATGTTAAGAGCAATATACTCGGGAATTGAGCAGTATGTTCCTGTACAGTACTCATGGCTTAAAGCAGTCACATCCCAATGTGGTTTCGTTTTAAATACGGCATTAATATAAGCTTTTGCTTTGTTGGACTGAGTTGATAATCAGCATTGAGTCTATTTGGGAACTGGGCTGAAGCAAGCTGGAACATCTCAGGAGCTGTTCTCCAGCAGCGATTAGATGACCCAGTCCTCTGGAGCCTCGTCTGAGCTAAGTGCGTCGTTAGCTCAGAGGGGGGTTGCGAGGGCTCTCATCGATGTGTATACACACCTGACGGGGGAAGTAAAGACTCTTCTGCGTGGTGCCCACTGAGAGTGCAAGAAGAAAGGGGCACAAACCGAAATACAGGAAATTCGGTTTAAACGTAAGAAAAAGCCTTTTTCCTGTGAAGGTGATCAAACACTGGAGCAGGTTGCTCAGAAGTTTGGAGTCTCCATCCCTGGGGATGTGTGAGACACGACCGGACCGGGTCCTGGGCAGCTGGCTCAGCCGCCCCTGCTTGGGCAGGGGTTGGAGCAGACGATCTGCAGGGGTCCCAGCCCACCTCAGCCCCTGCGGGTGCTGGGCGTGCGAGTCCTCCCTGCTCCGGTGACGGGGGTGTAAGCGGGTGCTCCCTTCCCCACGCGCTGTGTCTTTCCTGGCCTGCTCTGGAGCGGGTTCCTCTCTCCGGTGGCTTCCTGGGGGGGTCCTGATCCTGACTTTCTAATGTAGACTTTAGTTTGTTAAAACTCATCTCCCTTTAGGTAAACTAATGCATTTTGAGTTCCGGCCCTGCAGGGCTGGTTGGTATGAGTCACTGCCAGCGAAAGCCACAGGGCTTTGGAGCTAATGAATCTTAGTGTCGCTCGTTATCGAGAACATTTCTCCTGTGGCCGCTCTGCTCTTGCTGGGCCCTGCCTTTGGGTGTCATTCGAAGTGTCTGCTGCCGGTTGCTGCTCTCCCTCTTTCCCTTCTCCCCAAGGACGGGTTACCTGCTCTTGGCACCCGTGCCTGCTGCTCCCGGGCAGACGGCAGGACTCCAGCCCTGCTGGCAAAAGAGCTTTTGCTTCTCTCTGCCCTGGCTTTCCAGGGTGGATTCTTGGTTTGTTTCCCCAGTGATTTATGTGATTGTCTGCTCCGGTACAAGCCTGCATCTTTTCTGTCTTCGTACCTGTCTCTCCTCACCTGCAGATCGTTTTTCTGCTGGGCTCTTTTGTGGATGGGAGAAGGTGTGAAGCAGGGGAGAGGCCTCAGGGAGCGGAGATGGGCACCCTGGAGCACTGGCAGTGGGCCTTCCCCTCTCAGCTCAGATAAGCTGCTGCTAATTGGACTTGATCCTCCTGTGAGAGAACCATGAGAGACGTAATTGTCCGAGGCTCAGTTTTTCATGAGAGGGGCGTCTCTATCGTTGGCCTTGGGCTTCCAGGGTCTTCTCACTCGTGTGTGCTTGGCTGCAGGAAGCCAAAGATGCCTTGGAAGCCAAGGAGCGCTACATGGAGGAGATGGCAGACACCGCTGATGCGATTGAAATGGCAACCCTGGACAAGGAGATGGCAGAAGAGCGAGCAGAGTCCCTGCAGCAGGAGGTGGACTCCCTGAAAGAGAAGGTGGAATATCTCACGATGGACCTGGAGATCCTGAAGCACGAGATCGAAGAGAAAGGTAGGAAGGCGTCGGCTTTTGGGCGGTCTCAGCCTGGGTCCCACTTCACAGGGGAGCTCCTCGCTGGGGAGCAGAACGCTTGACTGCTTCGGAGCAGTGGTGGCTCCTCGCTGCTGGTTGCGGTAGGGCTGAGGCTTTGCCTCTGCGATTTCCCCCGGCAGCCGTTGGGGCTTTCTGCTGCGTCCCCAGCCCTGCTCGGCAGGCGCAGGTACGACCGCCACACGTGGGCAGGTCAGCAGCAGGCAGCAGCTCAGCTTCGTCTTCACTTGGGTCCCGGCCTCACTGAGAAGGCAGAGATGGAGCTGCTGCACTTTTGAGTCTGGGGACAAGTCTTCCTGTCCTGGGCTTAGAGGAGCTCAGGCTTAGTTTTAATGCTTGTCATTTTCCCTGGGGACAGTGGATCCCACTCCAAAAGATGTTTGACTGGGACAGACTTTATGTGGGAGGTCACGCAGCTGCTTTTGTTGCTTACTGATCCAAGCTCCCAGCTTTGCACTGAGCACAGCTTCAAAACCGGTGCATTACCCTTGTTTTGATTCCCCTGGGGCCTCTCAGCTCTTGCTGTTCAAGGTGAGCTTTAAAAATTGCACACAGCAGGAAACGAGCCAGCCTTTAAACACTTGCAGTATTGGCATTCACCTGAAGAAAATCAAACCTGCGGAAGCCGCGGATGGTCAGGCAGGCAGGCTGAGGGATGTGACAGAAAGGTAGACCTGTCGAGGGGCTGGGAAGAATGTTGGGAGGACAGGAGTGGTCTGCAGGGAGATGTGGAAATTACTGCGATGAGCAAGGTCTTTGATTTGAGTTTGCTTTCACTGAATTGTGAGGGCCGGGAGGGCTGGGAGCTGAGAGCACTCACGGTATCCAGCGACGCGTTGCTCTGCCACAGCCCAGCGGCTGCTCGGGTACAGTCTGCGGGTTGGTACGGTGGCTCTTCATCTGCGCTAACTGGCTTTGGTGGCATCGGGGGGAATCTCTCAGCCTGCGAGCACCAGTGTTACACACCAGGCTTGGGTTTTGCTCAGCTGCAGGAGAGGAACCGATGAGTTTCCCCTTGGTATGATTTAGCTGTCCTCTTGCTGGTGTTTGTAATGTCACTTGGTGTTAAGAGAACTGGATCTGTTTAGCAGCTGCCATTTCTGCACAAGCGGAATAATGCTTCCTTTCTACCGCAGGCTCGGATGGAGCAGCATCGAGTTACCAAGTCAAACAGCTGGAAGAGCAAAATGCGAGACTCAAGGAAGCTCTTGTAAGGTAGGAGACCACTTGTGCTCCCCAAAGGCTGCCGATGAAGTTCTCTCCTACGAGAGCCCATGCTGCCTTGGCCTCATAAGAGTTTGTGTCAGAGCACTGATCCAAATACTTCTTTTCCAGAGCAGCCGATGTAACACGTGCTAGCTGGTCTTGGGTTGTTTCTGAGCTCTGGTGCTCCTTTAAGCATGCAACAGGGAAGGGAGAATCTCTTGTCACTGGAGACCAGTGTAGATCAGGAGAAAATGAGCCGCTTCAGACAGCTTCTGTATTTCATTTCTCTGCGTATGCAGTGCTCTGCTTCTCCAGCACAGCTGCAGGTTTATTCAAGCAGCCTGCACAGGGCAGTTCTCCAGACGCCTCCTGCGCAGGTCCTGCTCGAGGTTTCTTGAGCCTGCTCAGCACTGGGACCTGGTTCCTGCCTTTCCCTGGGCAAGCCCATCTGCCAGGGCTCGGGGCTTTGGGGCTTTTCTTTCTGGAAGCCACATGTGCTTTAGCCTGGAGGTTCAGGTGGGGTCCCTCTGGTAACCACACCACTGCTCACTGTCCCACCTCACTCCTCCCCCGTGGCTGTGGTTCAGTGCGCGCAGGGTGCTGTGTTGCCTTTGGTGCAGAAAACAGCCTGTGCTTAAAGACAATTACTCCTGTAGGCCAGGAACAGGTAGAGGAGGTGGAAGCATCCCCTACTAATAGGAAACACAAGAAACTGCCTTGCGAGGACTCCCAAACCAGTGCATGCTTGGGGTGGGAGGTATAAAGAAGGTCCAAGCGAGAGAACCTCCCAGCACTTGCACTCCCTGGGCAGAGCCCCTTTGGGGCTGTTAGCAGAGCTGGTCACACAGGGGCCTCAATATACACATAAGCAAAGCTCTGTTCTTTGGCGTGCCGAAGCACCTTTCCTTGTCTGTGCTTTGTCTTTTTGTGCTGCTGACCTTCTCTTACACTGTGAAAGGCTGTGAATGTGACTTATTTTTCTTTGCTTACTGGGTTCTTCCTTTCTGTGCTTTAGCCTGTCCCATTTACAGCTATTCTTCCCTGCCTATCTCTGTTGTCTATTTTTCTATGTTCTCCTCTTCTGTTCTCTCCATCCTCTATCGCTCTGATTCTTTCAAAGCAAGGTGCCGTCTCGGGCACCGATTCACGCCCATCCCTCACTGTTAATGAGCTGTTCTCTGGGGACGCTGCTCGTGTCCCCCCCCAGGGAGGGGCTGCCAGAGGCTCCAAAGGAGCTCTGCTCGCGCTGCCGATGGGCAGCCAGCACCAGCGTGGGTGTGGGGGGGGTCTTGACTCTGCTGGTGCCCACCAAGAGCAGTGTCTGGGAAGGGGATGGCTCCTCTTGCTCTGGTACCTGGGTCTCTGCTGGGCTTGTGATGGGTCTGGTTGCTCTGTCAAAGGATGCGGGACTTGTCTGCATCAGAGAAGCAGGAACACGTGAAGCTTCAAAAGCAAATGGAGAAGAAAAACACAGAGCTGGAGTCCCTGCGTCAGCAGAGGGAGAAGCTTCAGGAGGAGGTGAAGCAGGCGGAGAAAACGGTTGATGAGCTAAAGGAGCAGGTGAGTCCACTGGGGGGAGGATAGGCAGGGAGGGGAAGCTTGGGGCCGTTTGGAGCATTGAGCAACTGCTGTCGGGCAAGCTTGGGTCACCCCCTGGCACAGAGCGCTTTCTGTCAGTCACTCTTGGAGAGCCGCGCTCGGTGATACCACTGCAGGGACTAATACTTCTGGGTCCCTGTGCAAAAGCAAACCCTGTTCCAGCAGTGGAACTGTGCTGGCCGTAGGGTGGCTCTTGAACATAGGACATGGATGATATGTCGTGCTTTCCAAGGCTGATCTGTGTTTGCTGCTTGCTTAGTGCTGATCCATCACATCTTCCTGCCTGGGTGATCTTCATGAGGCTTGTTCCTGGCCAGACTGAGACATCGGTGCTGGTGTGGGGCAGCCCTTAGGAAGCCCTCAGGAAGGATCATAGAATCATAGAATCATTGAGGTTGGAAAAGACCTCTAAGATCATCGAGTCCAACTGTCAGCCCAACACCACCATGTCCTAAACCATGTCCCTCAGCGCCTCATCTACTCGTCTTTTAAATACCTCCAGGGATGGTGACTCCACCACTTCCCTGGGCAGCCTCTTCCAATGTTTAACCACTCTTTCAGTAAAGACATTTTTCCTCACGTCCATTCCAAACCTCCCCTGGCGCAACTTGAGGCCCTTTCCTCTCGTCCTACCGCTTGTTACTTGGGAGAAGAGACCGACCCCCACCTCGCTACAACCTCCTTGCAGGTGGTTGTAGAGAGCGATGAGGTCTCCCCTCAGCCTCCTTTTCTCCAAGCTAAACACTTGCGATCTACGTTCGCTGCAGAGCAGCCTGTGCAATTCCTCCGAACTGCTGTTCTGGAGGGACGCTGGCCTCACGCTCTCTGAGCATTAGCCTGAGTTACGTAGAAGGTGGGCTGTTAGCAGAGGTGATGCTTCTTAATGCAAAGAGACTGAAATGCCTATTCCTCCATTAATACTGTAAGTGTATAACCACTCCCCTAGGTCCTCAGGGGGGACAGAGAGCTTGGAAAGCACTGTCACAAGCCTGCGAAGACTCAGCCTGAAGGTCAGCATCGTTTACACTGACCTGAAACTGTTCAACCTTGTGCCCTGATGCTGCAGCTAAAGAGCCAGTACATCTCTAAGAGCCAAAGCCAGGCCTCTCTTTTTCACGTGGGGCTGCTGGCTGTTCTGGTTTGAGTTGTTTGCTCTCCTGAGGCATGCTGTTCTCTGCTACCAGGAGGGAGCTTATGCACTGTCTGGCAAACCCTCACCCCAGGATGGGGAGATGGATTTATCAGCCACGTCCCACAGCTTGCCGGGGTGATCCCACGGTGGTATAAAAGGATTTTTGAGCTGCGTGCTGCAGTGTGTTGAGCTCCAGGTTGGAGCGTGATGTGGTGCGTGCTTGCAGGTGGATGCTGCTTTGGGTGCTGAAGAGATGGTGGAGACTCTGACGGAGAGAAACTTAGACCTGGAGGAGAAGGTCCGGGAGCTGCGTGAGACTGTTGGGGACCTGGTAAGACGGACTCCTCTGGAGTAAGGGCTGGTACTGGAGGGCTTGCGCCACTTGCTTCGTGCCTGCTGTGCGGCTGGGCTGATGCGAGGGCTGGTCCAGCCGACTGCCTGGCAGTGAGGCTGCCCGAGGCACCGGGAACTGCCTGGCAGCGGTGCCAGAGGGGACTGGGGAACCTCTCTAGAGGCATTGCACTCGGTGCCGCTTCCGAGCGGTGCACTCTTCCGCTCTGCAGAATATGCCCCTTACACCCTGGGGTGCTGTCGTGGTTTAACCTCAGCCGGCAACTGAGCCCCACGCAGCCGCTCGCTGGGTGGGATGGGGGAGAGAATGGGAGGAGTAAAAGAGAGAAAACTCGTGGGTTGAGATAAGAACAGTTTAAGAGTTGAAATAAAATAAAAGAGTAACAATAATAGCAACAATGATAAGAAAAGAATATACAAAGCAAGCGATGCACGATGCAGTTGCTCACCACCCGCCGACCGATGCCCAGCCAGTCCCTGAGCAGCGGCCCCCCCGGCCAGCTTCCCCCAGTTTAGGTACTGAGCATGATGTCCCATGGTATGGAATGTCCCTCTGGCCGGTTTGGGTCAGCTGTCCTGGCCGTGCCCCCTCCCAGCTTCTTGCGCACCTCCAGCCTGCTCAGTCGGCAGAGCACGGGAAGCTGAAAAGCCCTTGCCTAGTGTAAGCACTGCTCCGCAAGAACTACAACACCGCTGTGTTGTCAACATTGTTCTGGTCCTAAATCCAAAACACAGCTCTGTACCAGCTACTGGGAAGAAAATTAAAAATATACCAGCCAAAACCGGGACAGGTGCCCCTCTGCCCTGCTCCGAAAATGCCCAACTGCTCTCGCTTGCTCGGCTGTGGTGTAACCGCGTGCCGTGCTGCCTCCTCCTTGCCAGGAAGCCATGAACGAGATGAATGACGAGCTGCAGGAAAACGCCCGGGAGACAGAGCTGGAGTTACGGGAGCAGCTGGATATGGCGACGGCGCGGGTCCGCGAGGCAGAGAAGCGCGTGGAGGCTGCGCAGGAGACCGTGGCCGACTACCAGCAGACCATCAAAAAATATAGAGAGCTGACCGCACACCTTCAGGTGCGGCCCTTCGGTGCTCCTCGCGTGGCAGCGGGGCAGTTCCCGCTGGAGCCGTGCTCCTCCGGGAGCCCACCTCGGCGACGAGGAGACCGAGGGTGTGTAGGCAAGGGCATTCCCAGAGGAGGTGGGCCCTGGGGGCAGGGGCAGCACGCCGCCTCCCGCTCTCGCGGGAGATGGGCATGGCAGAACACAGGCGGCGGGTGCCTGGAGAGCGGGTTCCTAACTGAGCTTTCCTGGGGACCTCCAGCAGTGCCAGACTGCACGTGCTTCTCGTGACCTCTGACAGCCCTGCCTTGTCCTGCCCGTATCCGGATGGGGCTCGCTGGCAGAGCCCCCGCTGAAGTCAGCACTGTAAATACTTCTGAACACGTGGCCGTTTCGGCCTTTTACTGCGCTGTGCTGCTTGTGCTCCAGGCTTGGGAACCGAGTCCTGGAAAAGACGGAACAGTGTGGGGTTGTTCCAGCACTGGGCTTGGTTCTCCTGGGCTTTGCTGGCGGTGAAAGGAGATGGGTAATGAGTCCGTGTGGATTCCTTGGCTTTAATACAGCCTGCTGTCAGCTGAGCGTTTGGGAAGCACTTGCATTCCTCTTCCTTACTTTCATCCATCATTGTGCATGTTGCACAAAGAGCCCCTGGTGCTCCCCCCCCAGCCCTCCCCGAGGAAGGGGGCATTTGGAGGTTAGGTGCGGATGTACTGCAGAGGGTGTGGGATTACAGAACTCCTGTGTCCCGGTTTTCTGTATAGAATCATAGAATCATTAAGGTTGGAAAAGACCTCTAAGACCATCGAGTCCCACCGTCGACCCAACACCACCATGCCCACTACACCATGGCCCTAAGCGCCACATCTACACGTCTTTTAAATACCTCCAGGGGTGGGGACTCAACCACTTCCCTGGGCAGCCTCTTCCAATGTTTAACCACTCTTCCAGTAAAGACATTTTTCCTCACGTCCATTCCAAACCTCCCCTGGCGCAACTTGAGGCCCTTTCCTCTCGTCCTGTCGCTTGTTACTTGGGAGAAGAGACCGACCCCCACCTCGCTACAACCTCCTTGCAGGTGGTTGTAGAGAGCGATGAGGTCTCCCCTCAGCCTCCTTTTCTCCAGGCTGAACAACCCCAGTTCCCTCAGCCGCTCCCCATAAGACTTGTTCTCCAGACTCCAGAGTATGTCTCATCGCAGCTTCTTTCCCTGCTCAGGACGTGAACCGAGAACTCATGAGTCAGCAAGAAGCATCTGCCGAGAAACAGCAGCAGCCTCCTCCCGAGATGTTTGACTTCAAGATTAAATTTGCAGAGACGAAAGCCCATGCTAAGGTAGGGCCAGCAAGAGAGCTGTGCACCAGGCGTGTGAACTGAACGGGGTGCGTTCGTTCCCGTGTGCGGGGCTCCTGAAGCAGTGGCACCGAGGCACGGCACCGGCACGGGGGTGCCGGGCTCGGGGCGGGTGTTCCCCGCGCCGTGGGGCTGACCCTGGGGCGCAGCTCTCGGGAGCTGGCCTGCGGTGCTCGTGCCAGCCGTGGAAACAGGCTGAGGCGACTGTCAGGGTGTTTCTCTCTCCTAAGAGAAACATCAAAGTTCAAATACTGCTGTGCAAAAAGGGATGTTTTCTTGTGAAAGAGCCTGCTCAGAGCTGACAGCGTAAGCCTTGTTTTTATCACGCTGTGAACACTGGCTGGAAAGAAGGAATGCTTTTGAGCACAGATACATGGTGTACTCTGTACCGGGGGTTAGACCAGAGCTCCAGACCAGTCCCTGGGCACCTCCGCAGAGCACTGGTTGGTCATAACGAGAAATGTTTCCTGTGACAGCCAGGGAGCGAGGTGTTAGCTGTGTCCCAGGAGGAAAGAGGTTCCGACTTTTTAAAATACTGAACGGGCTGGGATGCGCTGGGCTGGGGAGGGGACCGAGCGGGCTGCCCTTGACCGTGTGTCTCCTGCAGGCCATCGAGATGGAGCTGCGCCAGATGGAGGTGCAGCAGGCCAACCGACACGTCTCCCTCCTCACCTCCTTCATGCCCGACAGCTTCCTGCGCCACGGAGGGGACCATGACTGCGTCCTGGTGCTGCTGCTCATCCCTCGGCTCATCTGCAAGGTGGGACGGGTGCCTCGGCCCCCGCCTGCCTGGGGGGAGTTAGGCCTCGTCAAGAGCTTGTGTTAATTCTTCCTTTGAAGCTTTGAGCTGGGGCTGTCTCCTGAGCTGGGCTGTCGGGGCTTCGTACGCGCTGTGCCACTTGGGCCAACCAGGAGTTCAGTGGCTGTGCCGCGGCTCTGTGGGAAATACAGCTTTTCTTTCTGCCCCAGCTGAATTTGGGATTTTGAATGTTTACTTGTTTGAGAACTTTCAAAATTGCCTGGGAGGAGGAGGAAGCGGGAGTCCGGGCCCGCAGGTGGTGGTAGGTCAGCGGTGGGAGCACTCAGCTGTGGTACGGGTGGGTCAAGCCTGCCAGTTCGGGCAGGGCAGGCGTGTGAGCCTCGGTGTCTTGCAGCACTGACCGGGGGGTTGGCGCTCTGCTGTCCCTCTTACTCCCCTTCTGTTCCTTCAGAAATCTTTCCCAGGAAAGCTTGCTTTTTGGAGGTGAGGGTGAGGGGGGGTGTTTGGCTGGTCTGTGGCTAAGCAGAACAGATCAGAGCGAGCGTAGGAGGACTCTGAAGGTTTGCCCTCTTCCCCAACAGGCTGAACTGATCAGCAAACAGGCTCAGGAGAAGTTTGATCTGAATGAAAACTGTGCGGAGCGCACCGGCCTCAGGGGTGCTGCGGGAGAGCAGCTGAGCTTTGCTGCCGGGCTGGTCTATTCCCTGAGCCTCCTGCAGGCTACGCTGCACAAATACGAACAGTGAGTACCCAGCCCTTCTCCTCACCCTTGATTCCCGCCCGCTTCACCCTCTGGAAGCACGGAGGACCTCTGCAGCCTCGCAGCAGGGCCTGGTCCCTCTGGAGTTAAAGCTATTTTGGCAGCTAGGCTGGAAGAAAGCTGAGGGACCCCATTTATTGCCTTGTGACGGGGGTATTCACTTCTCTTGTAACTCCTTCCTTGTTTCCCTCCCAAGAATTGACACGTGAAGGGATCCAATTCTCTAGCACGTGTTGCTCATTCTTCAGCTGTGACCGTGTCTTGAGGACAGAAGTAGCCTTGCTGCACTGATTTTTCCATCTATCCTGCCAGGAGATGCATCACAGTCTCTTGCTGAGCTTGATTGCATCTGGGGTTGACTCTGGGCTTCAGTCCCCAAGAGCAGGCTCTCCCCTGCAGCCCAGTGCCCTCTTCCATGAGTGCCCAGCGCTTAGACCTGTGCGGAAGGTTTCACGGAGCGTCAGCCTGAACGCTTGATCAGTGTGAGCCCGTCACTGGGCGGTGCCCTGACAGCACCGCGGAGCCAGGGCTTTCCTCGGAGACTGGGAAATGCCGTCGGGCACCAAGACGGCTGTGGCAGGGTACTCGCCTTGAGGCTTGCTCAGCTTTGCTCCCAGGAAGGTGGCTCGGTTTGAAGCAGGGCGCTGAAAGATCCCTTTGCTCCTGCACCAGCATGGCTGATGAACTCGTTAGATCACCTGGTGTACTGCGGGTGCTGGGCGGCAAGTCTTCCCCTGCCGCCGGCACTGAGTTCTGGCCTAGAGAACTGAGTGTTTTTCTCTTCTGAGGTTCCCTTTCCTGTAGCTCCCAGGCAGCCTATTTCATGCCGTGGTTTTCTACAGATGGTTTGACCTTCGTTAACCGCTCTCTAGCTACGGCGCTCCTGGGGGTCCAGCTGGTGGTCCCGGGGGGTTCCAGTGGTCTGAGATTGGCACCCAGAAGCAAAGCCCTGTATTGATGCTGTCTGCAGCATGTGCCTGTCCCAGCCAAGCCAACTGCGTCTGCGTTCCCTTACCAGGGCCCTGAACAAATGCAGCGTGGAGGTGTATAAGAAGGTGGGGATGCTGTACCCCGAGATGAGCGTCCACGAGCGCTCACTGGACTTCCTGATCGAGCTGCTGCACAAGGACCAGCTGGACGAGACGGTCAACGTGGAGCCGCTGACCAAAGCCATCAAGTACTACCAGGTGGGTCTGCGGAGCCGAGAGCGACGGGCTCTTGGCCAAGCTCGGAGCGTTTCTGACCTGCAGGACGGGGAACTGGTGCAACCTTGCCAGTGCGTGCCACAGCTGGAAATCGTGCCCTTGGATACATCGTTCACAGGGCACCCTGATAAGCTGAGAATAAGCTCGTCGGTAGCACTTTCTTCTGGATGTTTTTCACCTCCAGAGCACGCAGGACTGGAGCCTGCGCCTGTGTCCCTTGGGGGCTGTGTTCTCTGCTCTCTGTCCCTGGGAGGACGCAGGCAGGAAGGACGCGGTTCTCCCATCCTACGTTTCTGCACCTCTGTGCTGCAAGCCAGGGCTGCTGACCCTTTGAATTGAGGGCCACCAGCTCTTTTGGAGGGCGGAGCGTTCAGGGGGGATCTGGTGGGGGTCACTGCAAGAGTTTTCACTTCCAGTTAAAAATTAGGCCAAACCCTCAACGTTTGGGGTTTTTTGTTATGTATTTCCTTAGTCGGTTTGTTTGCTTGCGTGTGTGGAGACATTTGAGGGGTGCTGATCTCTGCTGATCTCTCTCCACCTAGCACCTGTACAGCATCCACCTGGCTGACCAGGCTGAAGACTGCACGATGCAGCTGGCTGACCACATCAAGGTGAAGTGGGGGAAAATAACCTGACTCTTTCCTTGTTGCGCGTTTTCTGCCTTTGCTCTTTCTGCTCCCCCCGAGATCATTTTGTGAGTTGAAGTGCCTCTTCTCCCCCTCTCCCCGTTGCAGTCGCTTTCCCCCAGCTCCCGCTGCCTGTGGTGGCGCAGAGGTGATGAGGGCTCCCAGGTCAGGGAAAGGGGGAAGATGATGCGGGGCCATTTGCCCTGCAGATGTCTGGGTAGAAGGAGAAGAGCAGCAAGGAGAGTGCGGAGAACCTAGTGCCTGAGGGGGAGTGTTGTACTGCCCTGAGCTTCTAAGGGAAGTACCAGTGTCCCGTGCCCCACGGAGTAAAACAAAAATTGGCTGAATGCCTCAACCTGTTTTCCTGCTCCTGTAAATCCTGCGGTCGTGGCAGGGTGGCGTACAGAGGGTCCGTCCTGAAATGCCCGAGACCAAAGCCGCAGTTTGCCCTAGTGCAGCCGTCTTGCCTGGTCTCTGCTTTGCCCCGAGCTGACGGTACCCGTGTTTGTGCTCTGCAGTTCACCCAGAGTGCCTTGGACTGCATGGGGGTGGAGGTGTGCCGGCTGCGATCCTTCCTCCAGGTAGGACGTGCTCGGGGTGGCTCTGCAGGGTTGCGCTGGGTTCCCCTCGCCGATGATCCCTTCGTCAGTTTTTCTGAGGTCCTTTCTCTGCACCCTAGGCTGGGCAGGAGGCGTCTGACCTTGCCATCCTCCTCAAGGACCTGGAGACCTCGTGCAGTGACATTCGCCAGTTCTGCAAGAAGATCAGGCGCCGCATGCCTGGGACGGACGCTCCGGGTATCCCTGCGGCACTGGGCTTCGGGCAGCAGGTGAGCTGGTGCGAGCTGAGATGGGATGGAGCGTCTCTGGGCTTTGTGTTTCTAGCTGGGATGGAGACACGGACTTTGTAACCTACTTTTCTCTAGCCTTCAGTTTCTTTCTGTCTTTCCTGGTGCTTCCCATCTTCCTAGTGATGCTTCAGAAGCAAGTTAAAGTCTCACTAGTTGTCAGACTAGGGTGAGGCAAGTGGTGTGCAGCCAGGAGCTTCCCCAGTGCCTGGGAAGCGAGCCGGAAAGCAGCCCCTTTGTCCGCTTTTCCCAACCATCCTGTTTCTGCCCGACTTTCAGGTGTCGGACACGCTGCTGGACTGCCGCAAGCACCTGACGTGGGTGGTGGCCGTGCTGCAGGAGGTGGCCGCTGCTGGGGCGCAGATGATTGCTCCTCTGGCGGAGAACGAGGGGCTGCTGGCGGTGAAGCTGGAGGATCTGGCCTTCAAAGCGAGCGAGCAGGTGGGAGACCCCCTTCTCGACTGCCCTTCGTTCCCTGCTGCAGCGGGGTAAAGCCGGGACCCGTCTCACTCCAGCGCTACAGACCTGCCCGTGAGCAGCTCTGGATGGGAGAGCCTTGTGGAGGCTGGGAATGAACTCCTGGGAATATCATAGAATCACAGAATAGTTTGGGTTGGAAGGAACCTCCAAAGGTCATCAAGTCCAACCCCCCTGCAATGAGCAGGGAATCGCCAGGGAATGCCAAAATGCGGAGGGCTTTGTGGTCCCCTGCTCTCTGCTGTCCTTCCCCCCAGCTGGCCTTGCTCCGCAGCCGCACCAAAGGGACTGCAGCCTCTGAAGGCCTGTGGCACGTTGTGGGGAGTCGGGAGGGGGCTGTAACAGCGGCTGTGAGCCCAGCCCAGGGGCACCTGCCACTTTCTTCCCGTCCTTTGCAGATCTACGGCACCCAGGGCATCAACCCCTACGAGTGTCTGCGTCAGTCTTGCAGCATCCTCATCGCGACCATGAACAAGATGGCCACGGCTATGCAGGAGGGAGAGTACGACGCGGATAGGCCACAGACCAAGGTGGGCTCCGGCTGTGGCAGGGGCCTCAGGCAGAGCCGGAGCATCTGGGTTGCTCTGTAATCTCCCGCAGTCCTGCTGCTGCCGCCCCTGGAAGGAGACTGTCTTCTGGGTGTGATGTGGGGCAGAGAGCTGGGGAGGTGCAGCAGTTGCCTGCGGGATTCAGGGAGGCCGGGGACGGTCCCCCTCTTGCCGTCTGGCCCCATCTGCAATTACTGGAATTCTTCGTAAAATACCAATTTTGCATCTTGTTCCTCTGGTCTCCATTGCAGCCCACCCCACCTGCTGACCTACGGGCAGCGGCTCTTCGGGCAGAGATCACTGACGCTGAGGGGCTGGGGCTTAAGCTGGAGGACAGGGAGACAGTCATCAAAGAGCTGAAAAAATCTCTCAAGATCAAGGTAAGCTGTCCTTCAGTCGATCTCTGCCTTCCTGGCTGGTCAGTGAAGAGCTGAAGTGCTGCTGTAGTGGTCACGTTCGTGCTCAATTGACACTTGTTGCCTGTGGAGCTGTCTCGAGTCCCAGCCAGGTCTCTCCCTGGAAATACTGTTCCAGTTGTCAGGGAGGTGCTGTCTGCCTGGTGCCTCCCTGCCAGAGACTGGCCTGGCTTTTCCCCCCCACCGTGTTCTGGGATGGCGAGTGTTTGGTGATGGGCGCGTGTGTCTGGGTACCAACCGTAGGTGCAGGTGGGTAGGAGTTGTGATTTCTGGGCAGGCTCCCACCAGGCGCTGCGAGGAGCTTTTCCTACTGCCCACCGTCCCCAGGGCCCCGGAGCTCTCTGATTTCTTTCCTGCCTCTCCAGGGCGAGGAGCTCAGCGAAGCAAACGTGCGGCTCAGCCTCCTGGAGAAGAAGCTGGACAGCGCGTCCAAGGATGCAGATGACCGCGTGGAAAAGATACAGACAAAGCTGGATGAGACCCAGACGCTGCTCAAAAAGAAAGAGAAGTAAGCGTGAGATGGGGCTGCTGTTGGAGGGTCTCTGATGAGGACTGGACAGCCAGCGGTCCCTCGGGCTGGCTGGGAGGGTTTGTGGGTTAGTGGAGAGGGATGATGTTAGTGGAGGATCCGCAGGGGAACCAGCACGTTTTAATGGTGCACAGCAGGGCGCAGGCTGATGGAGCGGTCCTGGGAAAGGTCCTCTTCAAATGCTCTCGTGGAAAGGGACGTTGTCCTGCCGTGTTCTTACTACCATTGCTGTGCTCCAAGCGTCTCTTGCCACACGTGGTCTGTTGGCAGAGCGAGCCTGTGGACAAGCAGGGAGCTGCAACCTGCAGGGTGGCGGGAGGACTGTCTTGCAGTGTAAAAGCTGGGCAAAAGCTAAGGAGATGTTGGGTTCAATATGGATAAATACTTCCTTCGTGTGCTATGCTGCAGTCTGCAGTGGAGGCTGGTGGGGCTCCAGCTCCTGGATCAGCAGGGTTGTGCTTGAAGCACAGCAGCAGCAGGAGCCATGACAAAGCCAGGAGCTCTCGGGTCCTGGACTGCTTGCCTCGTTCCTCCAGAGGAGCGTCCCCGGCTACACCCGTGACTCTGTGTGCTCTTCCCAGGGAGTTTGAGGAGACCATGGATGCTCTTCAGGCAGATATCGACCAGCTGGAATCGGAGAAGGTGGAGCTGAAGCAGCGCTTGAACAACCAGTCAAAGCGAACCATCGAGGGCCTGCGCGGCGCCTCTGCCTCTGGAGTTGCCTCCATCGTGTCTGGCATCGCTGGAGGTGCGTACCCAGCGTCCCCAGAGCACTCAGACGCTTCTGCAGCTGGTGTAGGGTATTTGCAGGCTGGAAAGGGAGCCTGGCACGTCCTCCCGACACGGAGTCCGGGAGCCGTGCAGGGGAATGCCCTGCAGTGTCTGTGTAATGTCCCGGGAGGCAGTGCGGGAGCTCGGACTGCTGGCAGGAGCGAGCAGCTCTTGGGAATGGTGCTCCAACGGTCCGCTGCTCTGCCTGCCCGGCCCTCCCGCAGCGAGCCAGAGCCCCTGGCGCGGCTGGCAGGGGAGAGGACAGGAGGCATTCGGGCTGTAATGACAGCTGGGAAGTGCGGAGAGCCTGCAGCTCCCCAGCGGTGTCCAGCAGCTCCGTGCTTGGGGCGGGCAGGGCGGTGGTGGTGCCTCCTCCTCTGAGGAGCCAGCCTGGGGCATCCCCGCAGCTGGCTGGGGCTGGGGGGCCCTTGGTGGCGGGGCACCCTGCTCCGGCTGGCGTGGGCAGGCGAGTGCCGGTACTGCCCGGCCCAGCCCGTGGGCCCGTCCTCCCACCGGGATGCTCCCGTGGAGACGCAGCAGTCTGTGCCTGCCCGCTGGCGTGTCCTTGCTGCTGCAGGCAGCGTCCGCCTCTGCTGCCGTGCCTCTTCAGGGCAGGGACGGGGCTGTTGGGGCTCTGCTGCTCTGAGCTGGCTGGCTCGGAGAATGAGAGATCCGATTTCTCCGTGCCTCCTGGGCTCTCCTGAAGCCCAGCAGCAAGGGGTGGGTGATGGTGAGGGACGGGTGCTTGCTGAGGTTGCAGGTCCTCGTGCTGGCTAGCAGGGGTGTTAGCACCTTCCTTGTCACTCTGTTTGGAGGACATGTCCTACAAGAAATGCCTGGTGGCAGGTAGGGTGGCAAAGCAGGGGCGTGGGGTGATGGAAATGCGCTGGCGTCTTTGTCAGGAGCTCTGGCTGTACGACAGCGTGTGGCCTCCTGAACTCTGAGTGCTCAGGTGTCCTTTAGGACTGTGACCAGGGCGGCTGTGGAGCAGCCTGGCCCTCTGGCCCCAGCGTGGCAGTGATCCGGTGGGTCCAGTTGCCTGATCCTTTTGGCCTGATCTGGGCTGGGTAACACCTGGACGCAGCCTGGCTCCTGGATGCAGCAGCTCCTGGCCCTCGTGGAGCTGCAGCCTCTCCCCGAGTCACTGTGGCCACGAGCTCTGGCTCTTGGGGATGCTGACAGCGTGTTCTCGGTCCAGAACAGCGTATGCAGCGCTGTGAGCGCTGTGCCATCACCAGCCCGCTCACGAGCGCTGCGTTTCAGAGGGGGGAGCGCAGGCTGAGGGGACCCCAGCTCTCAGGGGTGTAGTGCACGCCGGGTGCAGCGGGGCAGTCTGCAGGAGCTGCTCCTCCGCCCCTGCATGGGGAGGCTCAGACGGAGCACCTTGGAGCAGGTCGGCAGGGATCACCGTGCCTTCAGACCCACAGCAAGAGGCGGCTGTTGTGGGCCGGCTCTGGAGGAGCCATGCCGTGGGTGTGCGTGTCCTGCTTGGGTTGCTCACAGCCGCGCACGCGGTCGGGGCTCGCCGGCTCCTGGCCGGACCCTGTAGCAGCGGCACACGGAATCCCACTGCCCCAGCGGGGCTGCTGGGACGGTCGCTGTTCCCTGAGTCAGGGGACAGGGATCAGCACAGGACACAGCCGTGGGTGACCAGAGCTCCTCTGGCCGTGGCTCCTCTCCAGCTTCATCCTCGGCTTTAATTCTGCTTCTTCTTGTCTTTCCTCTGGCTCCTCTCCTTGTACTGCAGAGGAACAGCAGAGAGGTACAGTACTGCACCCCAGCATGCCAGTGCTCCCCGCCTCCTCCGGCCCCCAGAAGTGCATGCCGGGGGGGGACTAGCGTCCCAAGGCACCCAAGCATGGCCCTGGGACAAGGCTTGGTTTGGGAGCAGGGGGAAGGGCGCAGGTCCTGCTCGAGGGCAGTGCTTGGCTCCGATGCCGAGCAACTTGTGGCGCAGGGGAGCTCGTGGCTGGTGCACTCCTGGGCAGCACCGGGCGTCCAGGAAGGGAGTGACGAGCATGAAACCGCTACGGGTGCAGCGTGGTGCGAGTCCCGCAGCGGAGAGACGGGTCCCCGGAGTGCCCAGAGCTCAGCACGGCCCCGCGTCTTTGGGAAGGGGCCACTGGGAGTGCCTGGTGCCGGGCTGCCGAGGAGGCGTGGGGGGGGTGTGTGTGTGTGTGAGGTGCTGCCCTGGCCAGCTGGCGTCTTGCCCTTCTCCGCGGGAGCAGGACGGGAGGTGCCGCATGTTCGTGATGGCTCCGTCGGTGCCTGGGCACACACAGGCAGACGCTGCTTCCCCCGGCGCTGCAGACGCTTGTCCCTTTGCTGAGCCTTCCGCATGTCCAGCGCCGCTGTAGCAGTCCTGCCCCGCGCTCGCGTGTGACGGTTGCTGATGCTGCTGCCGTTCGTGCCCGTCTGCAGGTGTTGGTGCCGGCCAGGTGACAGGAGGCGGCTCAGGACCCGTCCAGGTGAAGGACTCGCCTCTTCTTCTCCAGCAAATTGATGCCCTGCAGCTTTCCATCAAGCACCTCAAGAACGAGAACAACCGGCTCAAGGTGAGGTGCGGGGAGGTGCCTCGCCCTGTGGCGCGTCCCCGGGCGCCCGCAGCACTGAGCGGGTCCTGGTGCGCTGGACCCCGGGGCTCGGACGTGCCGTATGTCGGGAGGTCGAGCAGGGGAAGAGGGAGGGCGAGGCGTGGGGTGGCTGGGGGGTGCGTGGTGCCACGGTGCAGGGCACGGCGATTGCCCCGGGGCCGGGCAGAGCAGCCTGAGGCTTCGGCTGCTGCCAGCGCTGCAGGCGGTGACGTGCTCCCTCCAAAGCCGCAGAGCAGCTCTGCCCTCCGCGCTGTGGGTGTCCTCGAGAAAAGAAACAGGGGAGTGGCGAGAGGCGTGTCGGACTCTTGCTTTACGGAGAGGGGCTCTGTGAAGAGCCCAGCCGGGGCACGGCTGCGCCGTTCCTGTTCCTGGGGCGGGAGGCTCGGGCTCTGCCCTGGGAGCACAGCAGCCCGAGGGAAGGGTCGTCCTGCAGCGCTGCTCGGGGGCGTTCGCCTTCCTCCGGCGGCAGGCTCTGGGCTTGCGCTGGGTTGGTGCCTGCCTTCGGCTGATAGTCTTGGACAAAGTCATGTCCCAAGAGGCCAGGAAGGGCCAGGGAGGGAGGTCCGCGTGGGATGCGGTCCGCGTGGGATGCGGTCCGCGTGGGATGCGGTCCGCGTGGGATGCGGTCCGCGTGGGATGAGCTGGAGGAAGGGCGCTTAGTCCACCGCATCTGGTGATGGTCAGGAGCACGGCTCTGCTGCGGGGCTCGCGGCGAGCTCTCCGCTAGTGACGGGCTTTGGCTCCTTTGGGGAAGGGGCCAAGCCCTTGGTCCGAGCGCAGGGTCGGCGGCTGGGAGCCGGAGCGGCCGGCAGAGCCGGGGGTGCTGGTGGTGTCACTGCCCAGCCTTGGTCCCCTCTTCAGACGGGGGACTTCAGATGCCGGCTGATGCCGGCTGATTAAGGCATTTATTGATTAACGAACGCACTATGAGGAAATTGGCAAAGCAGCAAATAATCTAATTAACTGAATAACATTCCACTAATATTAATTCACAGACATGTAATTATGCAGATTATTATGCACAACTGTGAAGCTGTTAATGATAGCTCTTAAATCTAATGAGTCACATACGTGGCCACTGTCCAGTTACGGTTCTGTAAATACTGAGGTGCTGACCTTGTTTCCCCCTCCCCAAGCCTTACGCGTGCTCAGCTGGTTGTCCAAGGGCTTCCCTCCGGCGTCCTGGTGTGTTTGGGACATCACTGCTGTCCGTGGGCATCCGTGCTCCCACCCTTGGAAGGTCCACCCTCTGGTGGTTTGGGCTATATTTTTATGCCCTCTGTTTTTTTGTTTGGGCTCTCCTTTTTGCTGCCTTTACGCCGCATTTTCTCTGCTCAATTCCTCCCAAATAAACGCCCTGCCCCTAATGACCTTCTCCCCGTCGGTCCCAGGGAGACCAGATGAAGATGGAGCTGGCCAGCCTGACGCCTCTGCAGGTACCCAAGATCTCCCTCCCCAAGAACAAGCAGGGAGAAGGTCTGGCCACACACATGCTGTATCGCAAGACCAGCCAGCTCCTGGAAACCCTCTATCAGATGAGCGCCAACGCCAAGGTTGTGGACATGAAGCAGACCAAGTCGGGTAGGTCCTACACAAACGTTCCTTGGCTGAAGCGTCTGGGGAGCAGGGGAGTCACGGGCAGCTGTGAGTCGGAGGGAGCTTGGCCCACGGTCTGTGAGCAACCTCCACGTCTTCCCTCTGCCCCGGGGAGGGACCGGCACTTCCTTCCCACCCAGCCAGCATCCAGAGCAGGCTTTGCTCCAGGGCAGAGCTCCAGCTTACCCGTTTAGACCTGCCTGCGAGGGATCTGCTCTGGTGGCAGTAATCCCGGGTGGCTCGCGCTGACCGGGTTTCCCTGTGCAGCAGGGAATGGCCTCGTGCCCCCAGGAGGCGGCCATCCCCGTCCCCCTGCCTGCGGGCGTTCACGTGTCAGGGGACAGCGTGGCACCGGACCAGCGCGCAGGGGCCGAGGTTGCTCCCTGGAGTCGGTGTGGCTCAGCCTCTTCCCTACAGCGCTGCTGGCTGAGCCGGGAGCCTCTCGTCCCCCCGAAACCTCCTCCGGTAACAAAGAACCTGAGCTGGCCGAGCTGGCGCTCTGCACACGCTGGATCGTGCCCCGCAGCTTGTGGCTGGCTGGATCTCGAGCCCCGGGGGGGACACCTTCCTTCTCCTCCCTCCTGTAAACCTCCCTCTCCCCTGCGTCGGCATTCGGATGAGCCGGCACGGCGGTGGCCGTTGCCTTGCTCGTGCTGCGGTGCTGATCTGCGCCCAGCCGCAGGGCTCGCCGTCCGTCAGGGCTGCGAGGCGGGCCCCGGTGCTCCGCGTTTGGGGGCGTTTGGGGTAAAGAGCACTGGACAAGTGCCGCTGCTGCCGTTACGCCCGCGCAGCCTTGGCCCTGCTGGGGACAGCCCCGCGGGTGCCCGCGTTTCTCACCTCCCGTCTTCTGCAGCAAGGAGCTCGTCAGCGCGGCTGCTGGAACAGACGGCACGCCTGTGGTCTCTCAAAAACAGCATTGACACGCTGAGGGTAAGGCAAGCTCCGTCCCTGCCGCCTGCACCCGCGCGGGCTGCAGGCACCTTTCCGGCTGCTGCTGGGGCGGGGTGCTGGCGTGGGAGGGTGGGTGTCCCGGCAGCACCCCCAGGCACAGCCCTCCTGTCCCCCCCAGCTGGTGGGGGAAACGAACGTGCGCGTCTCAACGCGGGCACCGTAGCTGGTGCTGTCGGCACCTCGGCGAGCCCTAACGGCACCTCCGGCTGCGGCAGCGGGGGCCGAGGTGCTGCACCCTTCCCCTTCCGAAGCAAAGCCGGGTTTGAGCCCTCTGGCTTGTCCCGGGGATGCGGGGCGGCGAGGGGCTCTGCGGGGCGGCGAGCCTGCGTCCAGGGGCAGGAGCGGCTGCGGGGCAGCGGTGCGGCTCTGGAGGTGACCTTGTCGTGCTCTTCCTCCCCCCCCCCCCCCGTCCCCCCAGGACGACACGATGAGAGAGACGGTTCAGCAGCAGCTGGGTGCCAGCGTCCCCACCAACTTTGGCATTTTCCCCTCTTCCTCCTTCCTGAAGGTGAGACCCCCTGGGGTGTCCGGGGCCCTGGGGGCGACGGCCAAAGGACGGGGCGGAGCAGGACCCTCCCTGCTCCATCCCGTTTTGCTCCGGTGTGGTGCTTGGGGCCCCAGGACCGGTGGCAGCCGTCGCTGGCTGCAGGAGGCGGGGGCGGGAGGGGGGAGGCGCCGTCCCGGTGCTGTGCCGGCCAGGTCCCCGCTGGCACGGGGGTGGGGGGGGGTGGGGGGCCGGCCGCTTCCCCCCCCCCCCCAACGGCTGCTCTGCTCTTGCAGGCCAAGCAGGAGAAGGAGGAGGGCATGGCGTACTACGGCAAAGTGACCTTCCCCTGCCAGCCCGGGCACAGCCAAGCGCACAGGCTGCTCCTCACCCCGGAGCTGCTCCACGAGCTGCGGCACCACTTCGTCTCCTAAGCCGGGAGCCCCCCCCCGGCCCCCCGCACAGACTGAGGTTCATTGCACACACCGCCCCCCCCCCCCCCCCCAGCCGGAGCCCAGTCCTAAACCCGGAGCCCGGGTCTCGGCACCCCCCGCGGGTGCCGCCGCCCCCCTCACTGCCCTCCTCCGGGGGGCACCCGGCCGCTTCCCCCCCCCGGTGGTCCCTGCCGGGAGCCGCAGCTGCTTTCCCCCGGGGCGAGCCGGGCCCTGCCGGGGGCTCCCCCCCCCCCGCCGCCGCCCCCCCTCCCTCTCTCCCGCTGCTGCCAGCGCTGTCAGACACTACGGGCCGCCCGTCAAACCGCCGCCGGTCCCCCGGGACCCCCCGCGGCCTGGGCTGCACCGGGGGGGGCCGGAGTCCCGTCCCGTCCCGTCCCGTCCCCCCGCCCCGGCCTCGGCACTCGCGCTCTCGAATAAAGCTGTCCTGAACCTGCCCGCGGCCCCGCGCCTTCCTGCACCGGACCGGGGGGGGGAACCGGGGGGGGAACCGGGGGGTCCCGCCGCGGGGGGCGGGGGAGGCGGCGGCGGGAACGGCGCGGCGTGGGGCGCGGAGCGGAGCGCGGGAAAGGGCGGGAGGCGCGCGGGCGGCCCCCATTGGCCGGGGGGCGGGAAGGGGCGGGCGGCCGCGGCGCTTCCTGGGCCCGATTGGTAGAGGCGGCAAAGGGAGGCGGGACCGCCCCGTCCTCTATCTGATTGGCTGGCGGCGGCCCCGTCGAGGACGGCCTGCGCTGATTGGTGGCGGGGCGCGGAGGGGTGGCCGCTGATTGGCTGCGGGAAGGCTGGGCGGGCTTCCGGCGGGGCGCTGCCAGTTCCGGGCGGCGGCGGAGGCGGCGGCGGCGGCAGGATGGTGAGTGTCCGCCGGGCCGGGCCGGGCCGGCCGCATCCGCCCGCATCGGGCCGGGCCGGGGCCGGCGGGGGCCGGGGATGGGCGTGGGCGGGCTCGGGGCGCCGCGGAGCCCGGGCTCGGGGTTCCTGTGCCGGGGCGGGCCGGGAGCGGGGCCTGCGGCCGCCCCGAGCCCCCGGTGACCGGTGCCGGCGCAGGTGCTGCTCCACGTGCTGTTCGAGCACGCCGCCGGGTACGCGCTCTTCGCCGTGCGGGAGGTGGAGGAGATCAGCCTGCTGCTGCCGCAGGTACGGGGCCGGGGCCGGGAAACCGGGGGGGGGGCGGAGAGGGGCCGGGGCGGGGGGGAGCGGGGCCGGGGCCGGGAAACCGGGGGGGGGGGGCGGAGAGGGGCCGGGGCGGGGGGGGAGCGGGGCCGGGGCCGGGAAACCGGGGGGGGGCCGAGAAGGGCCGGGGGGGGGGGGGAGCGGGGCCGGGGCCGGGCGCGCTCGTTCCCTGACGCTGCCGACCTCCCCGCCGTCCGGGGGCCGTTCCCTGGGGGCGGCCCCGCTTCCCCGTCCCCGCGGGGGCCGCCCCGTCCCGCCGGGGCCCTCACCGGCCGCCCCGTCCCCGCAGGTGGAGGAGAGCGTCCTCACCATCGGCAAGTTCCACAACGTGGTGAAGCTCGCGGCCTTCGCCCCCTTCAAGTCGGCCCAGAGCGCCCTGGAGAACATCAACGCCGTCTCCGAGGGTGAGCGGGGCAGGGGGCGCCAGGGGTCCCCCCCATGGGGAACCGCGCGGGCCTGCTGACCGCCCCCCCCCCACCGCAGGGATCCTCCACGAAGACCTGCGGCTCCTGCTGGAGACCTCCATGCCGGCCAAGAAGAAGAAGGCGCTGCTGGGGGTCGCCGACGCCAAGATCGGGGCCGCCATCCTGGAGGAGCTGGGCTACCAGTGCCAGACCGGGGGGGTGGTGGCCGAGATCCTGCGGGGTGAGTCCGGCAGCCGGGGGGACCCGCTGCCATCGGGGACAGCGCTGGGGGCCGGGCCGGAGCCGCGGGCGGTGACGGCGACGGCTCGGTCCCCGCGCAGGGATCCGCCTGCACTTCCACGCGCTGGTGAAGGGCCTCACCGCCCAGTCGGCCTCCAAGGCCCAGCTGGGCCTCGGCCACAGCTACTCCCGGGCCAAGGTGAAGTTCAACGTGAACCGCGTGGACAACATGATCATCCAGTCCATCAGCCTCCTGGACCAGCTGGACAAGGACATCAACACCTTCTCCATGCGCGTGCGGTGAGAGGGGGGTCCCCGGGGCGGGAGGGCGGCGCGGGTCCGTCTCCCCACGCTTACCGCAGGCAGCTGCCCCCTCCGGCTGCCTGTACAGAACGGGGAGGGAGAGCAGCGACTCCAGCACAGCCCGGCCAGGGCGACGGTGCCGTGGCTGGACCGTGCCCGGGGGGACACGCGGGGCAGGAGGGGCCGGGCTGCGGCGCTGACGCTGTCCCCGCAGGGAGTGGTACGGGTACCACTTCCCCGAGCTGATCAAGATCGTCTCCGAGAACTACATCTACTGCCAGCTGGCCAAGTTCATCGGGAACCGCAAGGAGCTGAGCGAGGAGAGCCTGGAGGGGCTGGAGGAGATCGTCATGGACAGCGCCAAGGCGCAGGCCATCTTGGAAGCTTCCCGCTCCTCCATGGGTGAGTGGGGACGGGCGGCGGCGGCTCCACCGGAGCGCTGCACCTCCCGGGGGGCTCGCGGCGGCAGGAGCGGTCCTGTCTGCCCTGGGAGGTGCTGCTCAGCCCCCGACGCCCGTCTCGCTAGGGATGGACATCTCCCCCCTTGACCTCATCAACATCGAGAGCTTCTCCAGCCGCGTCATCTCGCTCTCCGAGTACCGCAAGGGTCTGCAGGAATACCTCCGCTCCAAGATGAGCCAGGTGGCTCCCAGCCTCTCGGCCCTCATCGGGGAGGTGGTGAGTGCGAAGCGCGGGTGCGCCCCGGGCTGCCCCAGGCCGCGGAGATGATGTCCAAGTGAATCTGTCAATCCACTGAGCTGTCCTGCTGACACCGCTCACTGCTGATCCCTGGCCTGGGGGCTGCGCGCGGCCTGGAGCCGAGCCGAGCTGAGCTGAGCTCCTGGGGTGGGGGCAGCCGTAACCCCCCACTCCCTTCCGTCCCAGGTGGGCGCCCGCCTCATCTCCCACGCCGGCAGCCTGATGAACCTGGCCAAGTACCCGGCTTCGACGGTGCAGATCCTGGGGGCCGAGAAAGCCCTCTTCAGGTACCGCTGCGGGGTGGTCGCGGTGATGGCAGGCCCCTGGGCTGCTGGCTGCGACGCGCCGGGCCCCCGCAGCCTTGGCCGCGTGTGATCAGCCAGCCCCAGCCTCTGAGCGACCACCGTGGTTTGCCGTCTGGCCCGGCGGGGCCTTGCGGGTGCCCGACGGCGGGGCCATGCCCCGGGGCACCCACGGAGGTTAGCAGGGCCGTGGGGGGGGGAAGGAAGGCGTCTGTCCTGTGGGTCGCGCTGTGCCGCCTGCGGGCAAGACTTGGGGCTGCTGGTGGAGGGGGGGGCAGCCGGCGGCGGCTCCGGTCCGGGCGTGCCCTCGGCCCCGGGCGCTCCCGTGCCGCCCCTGACAGCTCCGCTGGCCGGTTCCAGGGCTCTGAAGACGCGAGGGAACACCCCCAAGTACGGGCTCATTTTCCACTCCACCTTCATCGGGCGAGCGGCCGCCAAGAACAAGGGGCGCATCTCCCGCTACCTGGCCAACAAGTGCACCATCGCCTCCCGCATCGACTGCTTCTCAGGTGCCCGCGGGGCCGGGGCGGGCGGGGGGACGGGGTCCCGGGCGGCCTCTGCGATGATGGGAAATATTTTTCGTCAACAGCATCTCACTGCGTGAATGGTGACGCTTGTGGTCTGAGCAGAGCGCGGGGCGGGGGGGGGAGGCGGGTGCCGGGGCGGGCAGGGCCGGGGGGTGCTGAGCCCCTCTCCTCTCCCCGCAGAAGTCCCCACCAGCGTGTTCGGGGACAAGCTGCGGGAGCAGGTGGAGGAGCGCTTGGCCTTCTACGAGACGGGGGAGCCGCCCCGCAAGAACCTGGAGGTGATGAAGGAGGCCGTGGTGGAGGTGAGGCTGCTGGGGGCCCGGGCGGGCAGGGCCCTGCTGTCGGACATGATGTCAAACCACCATCCTGACCTGCTGTGGAGGGAAAAGACTGATTTAATGAGGCTGATCCGACGGGTGCCGCTGGGCGGGGACGGGTCCTGGGCTGGGAACCTCTCCTGCGCTGATGAGCTCCCTCTCTCCTCCGGCAGGCGAACGAGGTGGTGGCTGAGGTCAAGAGGAAGCAAGAGAAGAAGGAGAAGAAAAAGAAAAGGAGGGAGAAGCGGCAGCTGGAGGCCCTGGCTGCGGCCGCGGAGGTGGAGAACTCGGTGCTGGAGACGGAGGTGAAGGCAGGGGGCTGCGAGGCTGTGAGGGGGCTCGGCCCTGTCCTGCTGCGTGCTAGGCTGGCGGAGCAGCGGGTCCCGGTTATTCCTGGCCCGGCCGTCCCGCAGCCGAGCGGGGTTTGTGGGATGGTGCCTGGGCTCCAGCCCCCCCAGGGGTGAGGGGAGGCAGGACCTGGGGCAGCCACCCAGCTCCCCGGGTCGGGCACGGCTCCCGCTGACCCCTGGGTTTCCCCTCAGGAGAACAATATAGAGCCCAAGAAGAAGAAAAAGAAGAAGCAGCAGGAGCTGGAGGCTGAAGTGGAGCTGGAGGAGAACGGGCTGGAGGAAGAGGCCTTACCCAAGAAGAAAAGGAAGCTAACGGTAGAGGCTGACCAGGAGGAGGAGGAGGAGGAGGAGAAGAAGAAGAAAAAGAAGAAGAAGAAGGAGAAGGAGAGGGCCAGGGACTCGGAGGAGGACTAGGGGAGCAGGGAGGAGCTGGAGCCGGGCCGTGCTCCAGCAGTACGGACTCACGGACTGGCAGGTCAGCTTGGCGTGGCCTCGTGCACGGCCCCTCCTCTGGCCGCCGCTATTTCATGGCAGCTGCGTGCCCGGCAGTGTAATGGGGCAGGGCGGCCGCATTAAACACGGTTTTGGCACCTGGTGGTCTCGAGGAGTCCCTTTGGCCCAGCCGAGCCTCGCTGTGCCTCGCACAGCGTTGCCTCCTCGAGCCCCCCCCCCCTTGCCCCCGTGGCCCCTTCCCGTGGGGCGCCTCGGGCTGCGCGTGGTGTCTGTCGCGGGGCCGTGCCCACAGCCTGCGTGGTGCAGGAGACCGCTCGGTGTGACTGAACCTCAATAAAGGGCTGAGGTTGCTGTTGATCCTCTTCTGTCTTGTGTTGTTGCAGCCGACGTGGCTGAAGGGGTACGGGCAGGAGCCCGGGAGGGGCTGCAGGGCACCCCAGCGTGGCTTTGCCTCCCCTCGCCTGGGCGGGAGGTGACCACGCTCTCCCCGCTCCCGGCACGGGGGCTGCCACCATCCTTCCCCGGCTCGGCCGGGTGAGGAGGGAAGAGGTGCCGCGCGTGTTCGGAGCGCTCCTGGCAGACCCCTGTCATGCTGCAGAGGCCACGTTTATTAGAGGGAAGCAATAAATTACCGGGCGGGAGCAGGGAGGACGAGGTGAGGGGCCCTAGACATCCAGGGCGGCTATCACGGCTTGGGTGAAATCCAGGGACGTGGCGTAGCCCCCCATGTCCGCTGTGCGCACCTGCAAGGAGAGGGGAGCGTTAGCGAGGAGGGAGGGGGTCCCCGCAGCACGGCGAGGACCCCCCCGGCCCCATGCTGGGTGCTTGTCACTGCAGGATCGGGCTCCCCACTCCCCAAGGCCCTTTGCAGCTCCTGCTGGGGGGGAGGGGGGTCCCCGAGGAGTGTCCCCGTGCCCCAGCGAGGAGGAGGGGGAGTGGGGACAGCCTGCAGGAGCTGAAGGCCCGTCCTGCCCCACGCCAGCCGAGAGGGGCATCGGCCACCCCGAGCTCCGTTGCACCCCGTCTGCGCTTGGGCGTGTGTCAGGGCGTGTCCGTGGGTGTGCACAAGCGCTGGGCCCTTGCCTCTGGTTCCAGCACAGGTGTCCCAGCCACCTCGGCCCCACGGGGGTGTCTCAGCAAGCCCCCGCCACAGGAGGTGGTCAGTAACTGCGGGGGCTGCCGGCCCCTCTGCCGGTGCCTGCTTCCAGGCAGGCTTTGATGGGAGCAGGAATTGAAGCGGCAGAGGATTTCATGGCAGCCCCTTCCCGGGCAGAGAAGTTCCCCCCGGGGCTCACCTACCCCAGCAGGCTGGAGGGGACGGTGAGGGGCTGGCAGCGGTGGTGCAGGACCGGTGCTGAGCCCTGGCTGAAGCCCAGCTCCCACTGCTGCAGGCAGGGCCCGGCCATGGCCCTGCGCTCGCTGCCAGCCCGGCTTCTGGCCCCAGCCAAGCGCCCTCAGCAGTTGTCCTACAAGCTGCCCTGGCCCCCCACTCCCCCCCCGGGCTTGGGCCCACCCTGAGCCGCCCCGGTGCGGTGCAGGGGGCACAGCCAGGTGGGGAACAGCACCTGGGCCGGCCAGGGGTGCAGGGAAGCGTTGGACCCTTTATTTGCAAACATGAATACACAGCACAGCATTAAATACATGTCCCAGTCGTGCTCTCTCTCTCTCTCACACACACACACACACACACACACACACACACAGAGACAGCCACAGCGCCCTGCCCCGGCCACAGCAGCCACCTTGCCAGGGCAGAGCTTCCGTGGTCCCACCAAGCACTTCGGGAGCCCAGCCCCACACCGCTGCTGGTCCCCCCCCCCCGGGAGCCCCACGGGCTCCAGGGGCTCACACCGCTGGGCGAAGAGCTCGGGGTGCCGCCGTGAAGGAGTGCAGCGGTTTGGATGGTCCTGGGCTCTGCCTGCCGCGGGGGTGAGCATTCGCCGCGCACAGAGGGGCTGCCCTAGCCGGGGTGGCTCAGCCGGGAGCCCTGTGCTCACCAGGCAGTTCCCCCGGCTCTCAGAAACCAGCCACAAACTCACAGTGGGGCCAAAGAGAGCAGCCCACCCCCACCCCCCCATCCTGCACCGGTTCCCAGCAGGCAGGAGGTGACGCAGCCTCACGGCCTCTCCCTACACACGGGATTGTGCCAGAAAGGGGAACCTCACTCTGGGCGAGCAGCTCGCCCTTGCGCGTTCCTGGATGGGGGGACTCGGCCCTGTGGTCCCATTTATTGCTAAAGCCTCTGCGGGCAGACAGCTCCTCCAGTAACCGTGGTCCCGCTGTCCCCGGGAGCTGCCTGCCAAGCTCGGGGCGCTGCCCGTTCACCCCCGAGTCTCCCCAGCAGGCCCCGAGATCCGCACTGCCCTCATCGCGGGGAGGGCACAGCGGAGACGCTGCCTACGCGAACCGGAGGGACCCCGGGGATCCTCACTCCGAACGGAGCCCTGCCCTGGGTTCCTCCAGCAACCCCCGCTGGCGGGGACTGGGGGTGGTTACTGGGTTCTGGGCTGGGCAGGAGGAGAGCCGCCCTCCTCCTCCTCCTCCTCCTCCTCCTCCTCCCCCAGGGCACCAGGGAACCTCGGCCAGGGCGAGCTGCGCTGGGTGGGGAGGGGGGAAGGACGCGCTGCTGGGCCATAAGCTACGGGAAGCTGCTGCAGGGTGCAGTGAAGTCCCCGACTCCCCGGGGCGAGCGGGGTTCCTAGGCACCATAGTGGGGGTGCAGGCTGTCAATCACAGACTTCACGAAGTCAGAAGTGGTGGAGTAACCGCCCAAGTCCCGTGTCCGAACCTAAAAATCCAACACAGGGAAGGGGAGAAACAAGGGAGAAACGTGATCGTGAACGGAGTGAAACGACTGCGAGAAGGGAGAGGAGAGCAGCTTCCCTCCACGCACCCTGCCAGAGACCCCAGCGGGGCGGCACGTGAGAAAGGGGCCATCTGACGTCCCCCAGCCCTGCCAGACCTTCCCTAGCCAGCAAGCACCGCTATGGGCAGCAGGAGCAATCCCCGAGACAAGCGCAGAGGGGCCGACTGCAGCCGACTACAGCCACAGCTGCACGCACGCAGGTTTCTGAGCTGGAAACGGGCGAGGAGGTCCGAGACTCGCACTTGTCCGTCAGGGAGGACGCCAAGCAGCTCGCTACCACGAACACTCACGCAGCTACAGACACGCGGCAAGGCCGGCTGCCCAACACTCACTTTTCCAACTTTGATCACCTTCTTCACCGCATCCGCGATCAAATTGGAGTGAAATTCCAAGCTGGTGAGAGGAAAGGAGCCGCGGGTCAGTCCCTCCGTCAGCTCCGGCTGCCCACACGCCCCGGCAGGGCCGAGGCAGCGCTGCCCACCCCACCGCACCCCCACGTGAAAGGCACCTACTTGAGATGCCGCAGCATGTTGGTGGCCGAGAGCAGCATGGCGGTGGGATTGGCGATGTTCCTGCCCACGGCCTGGGCGAAGGGGTGGCGGGCGCCCTGTGGGAGGAGAAGCCACGGTGATGGACCATCTTCCACACCCCTGTCCCCAGCAGCCCCCCGGATAACCCGGGGTGCTGGTACGGCACAGCAGCCTCCGGGGGAGCCAAGGCTCCTCACCATCTCGAACACGGCGTACTCGGCGCTGTAGCTCTCCCCGGGAACCACGCCGGCACCGCCCACCAAGCCGGCCGCCAGGTTATCGATGATGTTTCCGTAGAGGTTCGGCATGACCAGGACATCGAACTGGTAGGGGTTCTGCACCAGCTGCACAGAGGGAACAGGAGGACGTGAGGCCCTGCACACCTAACACGGGCTGCAGGCAGCTCGACAGCCCTCGGGACAGGGCAGGGTACACGAATCCGGTGGAGCAGCAGAACCCACCGTGTCTGAAAACATCCCCAAACTGTGCTCAGGTGACAGCCGGGAGCACGGGGAGCCCTGCCGAAACGGCTCGGGAGCCACAGACCTACGTCACCTGGCAGAGTTTTGCAAGCCCAGATGAGACATAGTTGTGCCAGGGGAGGTTTAGATTGGATGTTAGGAAAAATTTCTTCACTGAAAGGGTTGTCAAGCACTGGAAGAGGCTGCCCAGGGAAGTGGTGGAGTCACCATCCCTGGAGGTATTTAAAAGACGTGTAGACGTGGCACTTAGGGACGTGGTTTGGTGGTGGGCTAGGCAGTACTAGGTTAACGGTTGGACTCGATGATCTTAAAGGTCTTTTCCAACCTAAACGATTCTGTGATTCTATGATTCTACGTGCCCCTGCCACCTTCGATCCCTGCAGCTCCTGCCCTCACCTGCAGCAGAGCAGGGAGAAGGATCCTGCCTTGTGCAAGGAGCAAACCTCGGGCCAGGGCGGCCGCAACCTGTCAGCGGCAGCAGCTTTTCAGGTTTCGGATCTTTATGGCTCGGCTCAGCAGGCCCAGCAGCAGCAGGCGGTGCAGAGCAGCTCTGGGGCAGGGAAACGGGATCCTCACCTGCATGCAGCAGTTGTCGATGATCATGGTGTCAAATTTGATCTTGGGGTACAGTTCTGCCACTTCTTCACAGCAGTGCAGGAAGAGCCCATCGCCTAATTTCCTGCAAGAGAAGAAACGCATCAAAGGGTTTGCAGGACAGCAGTGAAATCATTACAGCAGCGAAATCATTACAGCAGCAGGTAATCCAAGAGCAACTGGAGTCCCACCACAGCAGGGCAGGGGAAGGCAGGCAACCCTAGGGCACCCCGCACCACTGCACAGCCACAGCCGGAGAAATCGGGGCCCAGGGGGAGCAACGAGGGATGAGCTTTCAATGCCAGAGCTTTTCCCCTTCTCAGCTGACAGCCTCTGAGACCACACAGAGAGGAAAAAACACTGTTCCCAGGGAAAGCCCAGCCTCTCTGGAACCAGACCGGCATTGCTCCGATCGGGATCAAAAGCTGAGAGCAACAAGGTCCGAGACGTGACAGCGGTCGCGTGTCTGACAATCAGACAGCGCTGCAAACCCGCTCCTGGGGCACTCACATAATGTTGGCTTTGTGCACGGCCGTGACCTTAGAGCGCCCTTTTTTGGTGGCGTAGTCAAAGGCGAACTTGGCAATGCGCTGCGACTTGGCCCGGGTGATGATCTTCAGGCACTCGATGACTCCCTTTGCGCTCTGGACAGGAAAGGGAGTGTGAGCAGCCGCCGCATGCGCCATGCAGCCCAGCACCCTGCCTCACCAACCCACACCACGCTGACAGTCCCGGCACTTCATAGAATCATAGAATCACTAAGGTTGGAAAAGACCTCTAAGACCATCGAGTCCCACCGTCGACCCAACACCACCATGCCCACTACACCATGGCCCTAAGCGCCTCATCTACACGTCTTTTAAATACCTCCAGGGGTGGGGACTCCACCACTTCCCTGGGCAGCCTCTTCCAATGTTTAACCACTCTTCCAGTAAAGACATTTTTCCTCACGTCCAATCTAAACCTCCCCTGGCGCAACTTGAGGCCCTTTCCTCTCGTCCTACCGCTTGTTACTTGGGAGAAGAGACCGACCCCCACCTCGCTACAACCTCCTTGCAGGTGGTTGTAGAGAGCGATGAGGTCTCCCCTCAGCCTCCTTTTCTCCAGGCTAAACAACCCCAGTTCCCTCAGCCGCTCCTCATCAGACTTGTTCTCCAGACCCCTCACCAGCCTCGTTGCCCTTCTCTGGACACGCTCCAGCACCTCGACGTCCTTCTTGGAGTGAGGGGCCCAAAACTGAACACAGCGTTCGAGGTGCGGCCTCACCAGGGCCGAGTACAGGGGCACGATCACTTCCCTGCTCCTGCTGGCCACACTATTTCTGATACAGAGATTCTTCGAGACAGAGATGAGGTGTCTTTGCCTGACGCTGGATCACCCCCCATCAAGAGGTTCCTTAATATCCATGTCCCCTTTTTCTGGCATTATCCCTCCTGCAGCCCATCACTGTCCTCGTTGGGTCTGCGTGTATTCACATCCCTAAATACCCTCCTGATTCCATCACTGTCACTCAGAGCACCCGCGCGCCGGAGGGAGGCTCCCGTACCTCGTGTTCCAGAGAGCTGTACTCCCCCTCCGTCTGCTCACGAATGATCACGAGGTCCAAGTTGTTGTGGCGTGTTTTATAGCCTGGTAAGCTCTTCACATGGACAACATTTGCAAACAAGTCTAATTTGCGCCTGCGGGAGAAGCAGCAGCAGAGTCAGCATTTCATCATAAGCTATTTCTGGGGCAGTGACTGTTCCCTACATGTACTGGGGGTAACAGTTGGTGATGGTGCAAACAGCTCCCCACCTCCTAAGATGCCTTCCCATTGCTATCTGTCTGTCTATCCATCTACCTTTCCCCTCACAGATCACGAGCCAGCCACACCTCGTCACAGCACGGCTTCGACGACCCTCTGTCGAGGCAGGCCACCACTGTCCGTCTTCCAGCCACCCACACCCTCCTCCCCAGGGCCCCCGAGGAAGCAGCAGCAGGATCACACTCGACAGGCAGCTCCTGGCCACAGACAGTCCCTCAGGGTCTTTTGCTTCCCGATAACATATTCATTTCCCACCTGCCCTGGACTCGCTTCCTTCAGCCCCCGGTTCAGCGGCAGAACACCACGACCAAGTGCGATACGGTTTTCCCAGCGACTGACATGTCAGTGCCCAGCGCTGGCAGCTGAGCAGGGGAGCGGGCTTACCTCAGCCTCATGTCGTAAGAAGCCAGCTCTCCCTTGTACTCCATGGGGGTGTGGATCTTGCCTGCGGGACAACACCGAGCGGGAGTAAGAACACACGGAGCGCGCTGACAGCCGCTAAGGACATCGCCTGAACCCAGGGGACAGGGCAGCAAGGGTTGGGACAGGGGGTGCTTCAAGAGGACGTCAGCCGAGCATGCAGACTGATCTCTCGCTCTACAGGACGCTGAGGAGGCCCTTTGCTTCTCTGGGCCGTACTAGGAGGTCTCGTTTCAAAAGCAGAAGCCGGGTATAACCTCCCCTTTCGTAAGCTCCATAAGTACTTCAGTAATTCGCTGCTTAGCTTAAAGACAGCATGCTTCCTTCTCCAGGCCCTGACCGCAGAAATTCCTGCCTAATGGCGTTTGAGATAAGGCAACATTTCCCGCAGGCAGAGCAGAGACAGGCAGCTAGCGCGGGTCCTTACCTATAAGGGCCACTTTACTTTCCTTCATAGAGTCAACCACCTGATCCAGTTTTTCTTCCGACGCCATGTTCTGCACCTCACTCAGGTGATGCTCGTCGAAGACCACAGGCACGCTGGCAGCCTGCGCGAGAGATGCAGAGAAAGAGCCGCCGCCCCGTCAGGCCAGAGGCTCGCCAGGGAAGTTAGCCTACACGTTACAGAGGGCCGCTGACGGGGCGGGGGGGGGGGCTCGGAGAGCTGGGACATGACGCCTTAAACCAGCCAGACTGCCTGCTCAGTGAGAAGAGGGAACCTGGACCTCTGGGTCACTCCAGTTCCAACTGAACAATGATGTTTTCTGTCACTTTTAACAGCGGGACTCCCCCTCCTTACTGTAATTATAGTTTCGGCTGCGTAACTGGTATCGCGGCAGACAACCCCACGTTTGCAGCCTTTGATGTGACAGAACTTGCGTGTTAGAAGACAGAACCATTAACTACTGACTTCCTCCCCGAGTTCTGACGTTGCTGCCCGAGAGCAGGGCTCATCACAGATTAGGAAGGAGGTCAGAAGGACATAAAGGGTTCTGGACAGCTGGACAACAACAGCCCTGCGGCCACGTTCCCGACAGGAGCAGCGAGGACGGCCCGTGTCCTCCCCGTCACCAGCCCGGACAGCATCAGTGCTTGCTGCTGCCTCAGCAGAGGGAGAAGGACCGAGCGGGCGGTGGACCCAGAGTCTGCTGGCTCCAGGACGCAGCCCCAGGTTGGGAATATTTTCACACTGAAGAATGAGACAGTTTGCAAGACTGCTGCTCAAGCCGAACCTATTTACGGAAAGGGCGAGATCCCAGGGTTTTCACAACCGGCTCTCCTCTGCACCGGAGGAGACAGACAGGTTGGTCCCGGAGGGTCTCCGGATCAGCAGCATCTTTAACCAAGTCTGCAGCTGCTGCTCCTCCCTTCTCCGTCCACCCCGTCCCACCGAGGGGCAGGAGCCGTTACCTTGAACACCTCCTTGACGGCGTGCATGAGCTCCGGGCCCACCCCGTCTCCGGGCAGCATGGTGACCTGGAACGCGCCCTCAGACTTCGCGTTTTCTGACTGCGCAGAAAGCAAAGAACAGTCAGACCTTCTGCTGCACCCCAGAGCCGAATCATAGAATCATAGAATCATTGAGGTTGGAAAAGACCTCTAAGACCATCGAGTCCCACCGTCGACCCAACACCACCATGCCCACTACACCATGGCCCTAAGCGCCTCATCTACACGTCTTTTAAATACCTCCAGGGGTGGGGACTCAACCACTTCCCTGGGCAGAACCAGGCAGAATCCAAACAGGACCCCTAACCTGCAAGCAGCGAACCAGAGGAAGGTTACCTACAACGTGAAGAATATCCGCACCCATAGCCTAGTTTTTAGCAACGAAAATTTACTGCAGTGCTAACAGTGAGCTTCAACTTAAAGAGCTCCTGCCCCCGTGTTGTTATGAACGCACCCCGCAGCAGAGACACCCGATATCCTGTGAGCCACTGGCAACCGAAGACCCTTTCCTCAAACAGCATTTCCAGGTACAAGCTCTCAAACAGCATTTCCAGCTACGAGCTCTCCCTCTGTACAGCAGAAATCCC
Source organism: Aptenodytes patagonicus (assembly GCF_965638725.1). NCBI lineage: Eukaryota > Metazoa > Chordata > Aves > Sphenisciformes > Spheniscidae > Aptenodytes > Aptenodytes patagonicus. Next base: position 145,410 of record NW_027472011.1, read on the forward strand.
TACTGGGAGCCAAGAGCGCTTGGCCCATTTCTACTTCACGTCCTCAGGATCTCCTAAGCCTTCCTGTGCAACAGCCTCGTCTTCCCGTTGCATTCACGCTGCCTCACGGCTTTCTGTTGAGCGTGCTTTTTTTTCCGGTCCCGAAGACAAAATCAGTCTCAAAAATAATTCTTGAGACGTTCCACAGGCGATCCACCTCCAAATCAACGCTGCCTGCTCCCCCACCGTGGCTGCCTCCTATTTTCACACAGTCCTTTTTACTAATGCCCGTCTTCTTTCGCAAGTAATTCCCTGCACAGAGCTGACCCCCAGGCAAGAGATTTCACAGAACCAGCCTCAGGGACTAGACAGTCACGGTCAGAGACAAGAGCTGCACCCAACAATTTAATCGGACAACAAAAGGAGTAAACACGCAGCAACGCCACGTGATGTGGGAAATCCACGTGTGTCAGTGACGTGCAGCGTAGGCAAACGGTGATCACGGAAAGGCAAAATGAAAGAGCACGTGGGAAAAGAAAGGCGAGATGGTCTTTATTTCTGATTTTTAGTATCTCGGAATCAAGTTCCAGGGCAGAAAACCTCGCCTACCTAAATCTCAAGAAGCAGCAAAGCATCTGCAGAGGGAACCGCAGCACGGGCCCCAGCTCACGTGCTGAGCCCTTCCCTTCAGTCTCTTCAATAATAACGTAAGACATTTTCGCTTGGAACACGCCATCCTGTCGGTCTGAACGTGACAAACACGATGTCAGTTGGCTACCTGGCACTTGGGTTTTTTTTCTTCCACCCTTAGTTCCACAGAAAGCAACTCATCTCTCCACCACAACTCTTCTCTCCTGACCGCGGAGTCTGAGTAACGCTCGTATGTGCTAAGCTACCACTCGCTCTTACCTTATCCAAGCTCTAGCAATTATCGCGTTATTTCCCGTATTATTCTATGTTAATTACTACAGGTAGCTACAGTAAATTCAGGATCAAATGGCAAGGACTGGATGAAAAGGATTTTCGCTACTGCGACCAACCCTGCACTCTGGCTAGTGGTTTTAGCTGCACCAGCAGAAAAACACTCGCCATCGCAACCCTGCCGGCAACCCTCTGCACACAGGCGAGGCCGAGCCGGGAGCCAGGGGGCCGGAGAGGAACCTCCGAGGAAGGAGGGAGCGAGGCCGGAGAACGCGCTGCTCCGAGAGCGAGAAAAGCTGCTTCCACCGAGCGGAGCCTGCCCCGGGAGCGTTTCCACCGCCCAGGGACCGCCGCCGCCCGTCCCTCGCTCTCCCCCGTTCCCCTGCTCCCCACAGCAGCTCCGTGCCCTGCTGCGCTGGGGGCTGACCGCGCTCAGGGTGGGCCCGGGGGCTCCGGGACCCCCGCTCTCACCTTGGCCCGCGGGATCTGCTGGAGGGCGGCGGAGGCACGCAGGCCCCTCCACGCCCCGAGGCTCTGGGCGCGCAGGAGACCCTGGGGCGGAGGCAGTGGGAAGGTGAGACACCCCAGCCTGGACGCGCCCCCCCAAACCCAGACCGACCCCTGGGTCTGGGTTGACCCCCACCCCCACCCCCTGCACATCCCCCCCCAGCCCAAACTAACCCCCCCTGGCCCCGCAGCCCCCTGCCCGAACACCCCCCCAGCCCGGACCCCCCCATGAGACCCCCACAGCCCGGACTGACCCCTCCCATCCAGACCGACCCCTCACCCCTGGAGCCCACGCCTTACCCCCATCGTCCCAGATCGATCCCCCCCATCCAGACCGACCCCTCATCCCCCAGCCCGGACCCCCCCATGAGACCCCCACAGCCCGGACTGACCCCCCCCCCCCCCCATCCAGACTGACCCCTCATCCCTCAGCCCGGACCCCCCATCCAGTCTGACCTCCACAGCCCGGACTGACCCCCCCCATCCAGACCGACCCCCCATCCAGTCTGACACCCCCCCCCCCCCCCCCCCCATCCAGACCGACCCCTCACCCCTGGAGCCCACGCCTTACCCCCATCGTCCCAGATCGACCCCTCGCCCCCCAGCCCGGACCCCCCCCCCCACACCCCCAGTCTGACCCTCCCAGCCCGGACCGACCCCCTCACCCCGGCTGCCGCCCGCCCCACGCTGAGCGCCGCCATCTCGCCGCCCCACAATGCACCGCGGCTGCGGCAAGGCGGGAGCACGCGGGGCGGAAGGGGCGGGGCCGAGGCGAGCCCTGCGGCGCCCCCTGGCGGACGGGCGGGGCACGGAGGGGACACACACCCCCCCCCCCGAGACCCCCCCCCCCCAAGGATCCGCCGGAGGGTCCCAGACACCCGCCCAGGGTCCCCCAGGGCACCCTGGGGACATCCAGGGATCCCCCCCTTCCAGACCTCCCCAGGGCCTTCTCCGGGCCCCCTGGGACACCAACACCCCCCCCCCCCCCAATGCCCTACAGCCCCCCCCCCCCAGTAACCCTGCCCCGGGGACCCCCGCGCTGGGGGTGCCGAGCAGGCTGGGGGTGCCCCTGGGGGCGCTGAGCATTCCCCACCAGGAGACGGGACAGCGAGCTCTTCTCTTTATTGAACAAGAAGGGAGGGGGGTGGGGGTCCGGCTGCCGTATGTCGCAGCCGGCGAGGAAGACCTCGGCCTCGTACCAGCTGCGAGGGGGACGCTGCCAGGGTGACCCCCAGCCCTGGCGCAGGACACGGACACCCCTCTGCCACCCTGCCCTCGTCCCCGGGCACAGACACCCCGCGGCAAGGGGGAGGCGTGGAGGGCTGAGAGGAGGGGGGGGCAGCGAGCCTGGGCTGGGGGGGACAGGGCTGAGAAGCCCAGAGTGGCCCCAGTGGCAGGGCGGGGGGCTGGAGCACCCCCCCCCCCCCCCGAGAGTGCATGGTCAGGGCAGGGCGCCCCACGGCTGGGGCTCACTTCTTCAGGAGCTGGGCTCGGGCCCGGTTCAGCTTCTCTGCCACGGCGGCGTCGGTGCTGGCGGTGCACTTGGACAGGACAAAGTTCATCTCCGTCTCGTTCTTGTGCTCGATGGCAGCATCGGCCGCCTGGTCCAGGTCCCTGCGGCAGAGCGGGGGAGCTGGGGGCGGTGTGGGGACAGGAGGGGGGCAGCAGCCCCAGCCTCCCAGCCACCGTTCCCCCACGTCCTGGAGGCACCAGCCCCAGCAAGGGCAGGCACCCCACGCAGCCCTCACCGGCTGCAGAGGACGAGGCTCAGGGTGCCCCCCCAGCACCACCCACGTGCTCCCAGGGGTCTCATCCACCTCTGGTTCCCCCGGAGGCCCCCAAGTCCCCAGCCATGCTGCATGAGGAACCAGCTGCTCCTGCGGGCTCCGACCCTGCTCCGTGCACCCCCAGCTGCCCCCGGGCTGGGGCCAAGCCGACGCACCCCACCAGGACGAAGGCCTTGACGCGCTGCTCGGGGGTCACACGGGGCGCGTACTTCTTGGCCTCGTAGCGGTTGTGGTGCTTCACCGAGATCTCCACGAAGGGCTGGAGAGGAGAGGAGCGGGGTAGGAGGGAACGGGGGGGCTGGCTGCTGGGCCCTCCAGGCCCCCGGCTTCAGCCCTTGCCCCACGCCAGCCCGCCCAGGCTGCTGCTCCATGCCGTGCCCTCCTGCTGCCCCACGCCGTGGCCCAGCCCCACAGCCACCCATGGGGCAGGCCTGCCCCCCCTCCGGCAGGGAAATCTCTTACCAGGTACCCGATGGGCGACTTCTTGCTCTTGGAGAACTTCTCCATCTCCTCCCAGTCCCCGCGGTTGGCCAGGGCGCTGATCTTCAGCCACCAGTACCTGGGGATGCAGGTCAAGCCTGCTCCTCTAGCTGCCAGTGCCCTGCAGCCCCAGAGCATGGCTCCTACCCGGGGTGAGCCCCCAGGGCTGCACAGAGGAGCCCCCCCCCCCCCGGAACCGACCTCTTGTCAGGGATCTTGAACTCCCGGTAGAGCTGCTCGGCTCGCTTGCAGTGGCCGTCCAGGATGAGGTTGGAGACAGTGTCGTGCAGCGAGAGGTCGAGATAGGGCTTGTCAAAGTCCTCTTGGAGGTGTCGCTGGAGCCGCAGGAGCTTGATCTGATCCTCTGTGGCCTGGGGAGCAAAGCGCCAGCTAAAGGGTCCCCGTCCCAGCTCTGCCCACGGGGCTCAGAGGGTCCCTGCCCCAGCAAGTGATGGCAGCAGCCCACCCAGCCTCGGCTGCAGAGCAGGGCAGGGGGACCTGTGGTGCCACGTAAAGCGGAGGTGGCCCAGCCGAAGCCCTGTGCCCGCCAGCAATGCCCAGCTCTGCTCCTGCCCAGCCCCAGGAGAGCAGGGGCCCCCCGCGGCACCTCCCCGGACCCGGCTGCACTCACCTTGGCAGCAAACTCGTTCTTGGCTTTGTAGTACTCGTCCAGGGCGTTCTGCAGAGCTCCTACTCGCCCTTCGATGCGCTGAGGACAGAGAGCACGGCCACTTCAGCCCCTGCCAGCACGGGTGCCATGCTGCAGGGCCGGGGCAGCACCCTCAAAGCCCCACAGGTGGGGCAGGAGGGGTGTCTCGTGCTGAGACACGGCCAAGGTGAAGCTCCGGCTCTGCGATGCTTTGCTTTGATCCCCAGAGATGGGTTTAGGGCTGGGCCCTGCCTAGCCCTGGGTGGGATCCTTACCTCCCCCCGGCACACGCGGGACGGGCTGGGTGTCTGCTACCACAGACCCCCGAGGGGACGATGGCCCCGGGGTATGAGGTGGGGAGCTCCCTTCCCTCACCCGCAGCCCACCCTGAGCGTGGGGAGGGTGGAAACCCCCCTGGCTGCAAACACCCGGCTGGTGCCGCTGGGCTGCGTGGGGCAGAGGCAGCCATCAGGCATGATATCCCCCCCTGCCCCTTCCCCAGCACACTGTCTCTCCCCGGCCACGCGCCTCCCTGGGTGAGGAGGAGTCAGCCCGGAGCCCGCCAGCCCTTCCTCCCCGCTCCTCCCGCCGCTGCTGGGCACAGACCTTCTCCGAGTAGCTGGAGTGGACGTGGAAGTTGCCGAGCTCCTGGTGATTGTCATCCTGGTTATACAGGTCCTTCAGCGTCTCCCGCTCCTGGTGCTTGCAGAACTGGGGAGCGATGGGGGGGGGGTGGTTAGGGCATACGGGGATGGACACCACGGTGGCTCCCGGGGGCCGGGCGGGCGGTGGCAGCCCCTACCTGGCGGTACAGGCTCAGGGCCACCGGCTGGTTCTGCAGCGTCATGAAGAAGGTGCCGCGATTCAGCTCGTTCTTCAGGTGGAGCACGACGGTGTAGACTGGGGCAGGCAGCGCGGTTCAGGAGGGGGGGATGGGGACCCTGCCCCCTGCATGGCTGGCCCCGGGGAGCAGCACCGGGAGGGGAGTGAGGGGACGTCCAGGCGCAGGGCAGAGCCCCGTGCTGAGGGCAAGCACTGCCCCGTAGGGCTCAAGCAGCTCCCACCACCCCCATCCCACAAGGCACAAAGCCGTGAACGGGCTCCCCCAGACCCCAAAACCCCTCCCCTCCGCTGCAGAGCCCCTCCTCTGCCCAGCCCTGACCCTTACCCAGGTCGGTGTCCCCGCTCTCGATGGCTTTGCTGAGGGCCAGCTTGCTCCGCTTCATCTTCAGCAGCAGCGGGACCTGCTCCCCGGAGCGCGGCTCATACTCCAGCAGCTGCAGGCGGCAGAGGGGTCGTCAGTGTGTGGCCACCACGTCTGACCCCCTCCCCCAGCCATCCCACCGCCCAGCCAGATATGCCACGGCCAGAGCCACGAGACCTTGATGGCCAGCTCCGTCCTGCCGCAGTCGTAAGCCCGGGAAGCGATCTCCGAGTAGGAGATGCCCGGCGTGTCACCCAGCTTCTGGTTGATGGCGTGGGCCACCTCCTCATCGGACTTGTCCTTCTGCTGCACCTGGAAGGGCACGAGCGGAGAGGTCTCCACACGCCCCACCTGGGCAGAACCCTCCGAGCTGCCTCCTTACCTTGTAGCAGGCCCAGTGGGCCAGGATGCGGCTGACGCCCTGGATCTCCGAGAGGCGCAGGTACTCGCAGATCCTGATGGCCAGGGGGTAGAGCCGCCGCAGGACCAGCCTGGTGTGGCACACGGTGGGGTCAGCGGCACGGCCCCACAGGGGTCCGAGGAGTCGAGCAGCTCGGCCGGCCTCGCGGGGGACCGAGCTCACTCAGCGCCCGGCCAGGGGGACGGAGACCGTGGGGATGGGGACTGCAGCGTGGCCGGACGCTGCCTTGGCCCAGGCTGCTCGGGGACGGGGCTGTCATGCCCAGCTCATGGGGACCCTTACCTGTCCAGCAGGACCTCGATGGTGAGCCGCTTGTATCTGTGGGGACAGTCAAGGGACCACAAAACCCCACGGAGCACAGGCAACGCGTGCTGGGCGCCCACCCCCCGTCCTGGCAGCGTCCCCGAGCCAGCTGGGCCAGCACCCGGTGCATATGGCTATAGGGCCAGCTCGGCTCTGCAAGCACCGCAGGCCAGCTCTGCGGGGTGTGATGAGCGTAGAGGCCTCAGCTACAGACCCCTGCCACGGGGCCCAGGGCATAGCTGGTGCCCGAACCCTGCGGGGCTAGCAGCTAACCGGCTCTGCAGCTCTCTCCTCCTATGAGGCGGCCGCCCCAGCAGGGCCTGGAGCCCCAAACGGCACTGATCCTGCCTGGGCCAGATCCTGCACCCGCCCCAGGGTCATGGCTCATGCACTGTCCCACGCAGGATACTGGGTGAAGGTGAGGGGGATGCCGATCTGGTAGTCTCGGATGGCGTTGAGCACCCGCAGGTCCTGGCACATGCGCACGAAGCTCTCCGGGGGAAACTTGTCGATGAAGCACTTCCCGAAGGAGGCTGCCTGTGGGAAGAGGCGTGCGGCGCTGGGGCTGTGCCGGCCGCAGCACGACCACCAGCCGGGAGGGGGACGCTTTCAGCCGCAGCCAAAGCCTCCCTGCGCCTCGTTTACCCTCAGCAGCGACTTCTGGGTGTCCGGCTCGTGCTCGTAGCCAGCTGCCTCGATGCACTGGCTCACCGCCTCTGGGAGCAGCTTCTGGTCCTTGATCTCCCGCAGGTACTCGTCTGCCTTCTGGCTCTCCTTCTGCAGGGGAGCGCAGCCCGTGGGGGAGAGCGATGGGGTGCTCACCGGCCAGGGTGAGCCCTGGGAGCCCCAGCACCCCTGGGACTGGGGGCCAAGGGAGCCCTCGCCCCCGGCAGGGACCTCCGGGATCTCCCCCTTCCCATCACCGCAGGATAACGCCGGCAGCGGTTTGCATCAGAGACACCCCAACCTTCCCAGGGGCAGGCAGGACCCGGAGTGGGGCAGCGGGCCGTACCTCGTACTCCTTCTGTGCCTCCAGCAGGAGTGCCCCTGGGGCCATGGAGGCGATCTTGAAGATCTCCTGGCTGGCCTCTGCAGAGACGGGGAAAAAAAATACGTGGGACGCTGCCCCAGCCCAGGCGCGTCACCTGCACCCGCTGCAACCGGCTCCGCCACTGTCCCTGCCTGCAGCTCTGGACCGCAGGAGAGCCCGTGCCGGCACCGTCCTTCGGCGGGGTGGGAGCACGGCCACCGCCGGCCTGAGGAGCTGGGCAGAGCCGTGCCGATGGATGGCTCGGGGCCGCTCTTCCAGCCCTCGCAACTGCAGCCCCCAGTAAACATCGACCCAAGGGTCCAAGAGACGGAGGCAGGGGCAGCTGCCAGGACACGCGGGTCCCAAGGAGCTATTCCCCCGCGCAGAGCCACGGCGGCTCCGCTCTGGAAGCGCGAGGGTGGCAGCAGTACAGGAGGTGAGGAACAGGCGTGCCGAGCTGTGCCGGGCCTCGGCTCAAAGCACGGGTGCTCTGGCAGCAGGAGGGGGAGGTGGCAGCCTGCAGGGCCCCACTCAGGGGACAGGGGCACAGCAGAGCTGGCAAAGCAGGGGACCAGAACTGGTGCGGTGCTGGGGAAGGAGGGAGCCCGGGGCCGGGCGAGGGACTGGGTTCAGAGCCCTGCACTAGACGGCTGGTGGGGCTCAGGGCATGGCTCTACTCGGCTGTGGGGCTCTCACCACCTCCTGAGCCTCCAGAAAGGGCTGGGCAGGCCGGACCCCCGCACACAGAGCTGGGCAGAGTCACGGGCCGCGTCCTGGGCACCGAGCGGTGCAGGAGAGACCTGCCTGCCCGGGTGCGGGGGGGGAGGTCCCCACTTAGCCTCGCCACCTGGCGCCATCTCACCTGGGATCTCGTGCAGGAACTCGTGGGATGTGCGAGACAAGATCCGGACCCCGTCCAGCTCTGGCACCAGGTAGGAGTCCTCATCCAGGACAAACCTGCGCTCCCCGCTAAGGGCTCGCGGGAAGCAAGATGCTCTGGGTGCAGCCCAGCCCTGCTGAGGGCCGGCCCCAGCGATGCTGAGGAGCAACCTCCTGGACCCCCCGTCCCCCCCGGCTCATGACCCCCCTTTCCGCAGAGAGGGCATGGGATCAGCACTTGGGAGGGACAGGAATCCCCCCACCCATGGCAGCCCTCGCCCTTGGGGAATCGGGACTGGACCTCGGCAGGGACAGTGCTCCCAGCCGCGGGGGCTTTGGTGGCTCCCAGCACCACCGCTGCTCTCGGAGCCGAGGGGGAGTGGGATCCCCTCAGCAGGAAGGCTCGGAGGAGGGGGCCAGGGAGGCAGACAGGAGGGGTTTTCGCTGCTGTACAGGACTGGGTTGGCCGGGACCAGGCAGTGGAGATCGTGACAAAACTGCAGAGGAGAGGAAGAAGTTCAGCCGCCTCTGACTGTCCTGGGGGGCCACTTGACACCACTGGTGTTCCTGGAGCACCCCTCGCCCATGACAGAGACGGCGGTGGCCCACGGAGGGCCCACAGAGGCCCGCAGTTTGGGCTGGCCTTTGGAAATGACACCTCTTCCCCAAAGGATACCGGATGCACTCCGTGGAGTTCCCCACCACCATCAGCTGCCGGTCCCAGGCCACCACCACGGCACGCTGCCGGCTCCGGGGACGCATGCACCTGCCAGGGAGCCCCAGCCCCGGCTTAACCCCAGCCCAGCTGCAGCCCCCCACGCCTGGAGCGGGGACACGAAAGGCTCCCGCTCATCGCGGGGAGGCAGCAGGGTGGCCGCAGAGCCGAGCAGACCCCAGCAAAGGCTCAGGGTACCGGAGGAGCGTGGGTAGGCACGGTCGGGGGCAGAGGGGGCTGGCGGGGAGACCACTCACCAAACCATCTGCTTGGGCGGAGATCGGACGCTGCTGTTGAACTCGCAGAGCTTCTCCTGCAGCAGGAGAGAGCTGGGTCAGGGGGACGGCGGCGCAGGGACGGGTGGCATCGCCTGCGTTGCCGGGGCCACGCGCTGAGGGCAGCTGCTGGGGGATGAGCAGCACAGACCAGGCTGCGCTGGGCACCGGGAGCGTGGGTGCCGCGCCATGAGCGGGTCCTGCGGGAGCAGCCGGCCCCATCTCTAGCTCTGGAGGCAGCTAGGGCTGCGGCCGACGCAGCTGAAGGGCAAAGATGCTGCGCGAGCACTTAAGCCGAGTGTGAGAAACATTCCTCCATTGCTGCGGCACACAGCTTGCCTGCACATAGAGCAAGAAGCTGCTTGTGCTCGACTGAGACCCGGTAAGTGAACGAAGGCGAAAGGAGCAGGATTGGTCTCGGAGACCACAGAAGGCAACCAGCACCTCACCAGCACGAGCCCCACAACGTGGGGGAATTTGCAGGGCAGAATCAAGACTCGCAAGCAAGGCCCCTACGCCGAAGCGACCACACCAGCAGCGGCGATAAGGCTGAGACTGCCTAAGAAACAGTACTAGAACCACCAAACTTGGGTAAGGACTTAACAGAACTGTGACCGGTGGGGAAAAAGCAATTAGTGGGGGGCTGTTTATCTGCAGGGGGGGTGGTTTGGACAGAGAAAGGCAGGTGCAAGGCCAGCAAAAGGGTAGGTTCGGAAATAGAAAAAGTGGGGAGTAAGGTATAAAAATCAGGTGAAGAACAAGAGGGTGGATCTCCCGAGGACAGGAGTGCAGACACGGGCGGGCGGCAGCGAGGCTGACCTGCAGACCTCAGTCTGTGGGGACCCTGAGGGTGCCCCCTGCGTGGACACCCCACCCTGCCAGATCTGTCTGCCAGACAGGGAGAGGAGGGGTGGGCTGACACCCTAATGCCCCGCGACGGGGAGGGAAGGGAGATGCTCACCTTCAGCGTGGCCAGCCCCATCCAGATGTAGCCGGTGTCGGTGAAGAGTGCCAGGCAGCGGTAGTTGAAGGACACGGCCATCTGCAGATAGGCGCCGGCGGAGGGGCTCATGCCAGGGGGGGTCTGGGACAGGGAAAAGGAGAGGGTCGCACCTGGGGGCCACGGGACGTGCCACACGCTGGCACCGATGCTGTGTAAGGGGCTGAGGACTGGTCAGAGCGGGGCTGTCCCTTCCTACCCCGCACCCACTCAATCCTCACCTCTTTGCCCCTGGCCAGGATGGGGCCAGGTGTCCCTGCTGTACACGCCTGCCCATGGGACAGCAGGGGAAAGGACCTGCCAGCGAGTGCTGGAGGCTGGAGAGCAGCCCGTGGGACAGCGGGGGGACAAGGGAAGGGACCTGCCAGTGAGTGCGGGGGGCTGCAGACCGCCCTGCTCCCCTCAGACACCCGCCGCGGCTCACTCACCACCACGGAGCAGGAGGTGTTGTCCAGGAGGTAGAGGTCCTGTCCGACCGCCAGCAGGACGATGGTGACTCTGTCCTGGGACAGCACGGCCCAGCAGGAGGGCGGCTTCTGCAGACCTGCCGGGCACCGGCGTCAGGCCCCTGCGCTTGGCCGGAGCCCGGGGCAGCGGGGAAGGGACGCACCGGGAACCTCGGGCATCCTGCGCAGCTTCAGGTCGTCGATGTTGGTGGTCAGGGAGAAGCGGTGTGCCCCGGTGAGGATGGCCACGCCGGTGCCGTACTCCGTGTGGAAGACCTTCGCCTCCAGCACGTGGTTCTGCAGCACCTCCTGTGCCATGGAGAAAGAGCTGGGCCCAAGCCGGGGCAGCCGGGGCTCAGCACTGCGCCGCCGCTGCTCTGGGAAGGAAACTGCCTCGGCGAGGAGTGAGCCCAGCCCTGTGCTGCGCTGCTGGCAGGTGTCCCAGTGCAGACAGGCCTCACTCCTGCAGCGAAGAGGGGATCACTCTGGCCCCAGGGGCCATGGGGACGGTTGCCAGCTCATTCCTGAAAGCAGGCAGCCCTGCAGTGAGGCTGGGAGAGCCCCAGGCTCCCCACTGTGCCCCACGGGGCTGGGGGAGCGCTCAGGGAGGCCTCACAGCGTTTCACTTCTCCGTTGCACAAACCCAACCCTGGGCACCTCTTGAGCTCCCCATCCTGCTCCACTCACGTTGCCCATGCTGAAATGGCGCTTGAACTCGCAGAAGAGGTTGTAGATGAGAACGGTGCCGTCCTCCTGGATGCACAGCAGGTCCTCACTGGCCGTCCAGCCCAGCTGCACCAGCTGGCCGCTCTTCCACTGCGGGCAGGAGACACGTGAGCGCACCACGGGGCTGCTCACCTCCCGGCCGGCCCAGCCCCAGAGACGTCCCTCCAGGAGACGTACGTGAAGCCAAAGGCCACGGTTGGGCATCCGCAGCTCTGATGCCCCCGGCTGCCATGGCTCTGCAGGGCCCTGCCGTCGCAGCAGCTTTCCCTGTCCCTCCACATCCTCACTGCCCTGTGTCCGCCCCAAGCCCCGGACAGCGGGGAAGGGAGAATGCTCCCGTGGCGCCAACGCTGCTGCTCCCGTCCCCCTCTCCCAAGGCTGGGCAGCCTCCCTCTCCCTACGGCTCTCCCCATTTCCCCCTTGCACACGCCACCGCTCCGGAGCAGCTTCTCCAAAGCTTTCAGGGGACTGAGGGAGCTACATGGAGCCATCGCTCCGGAGACCTTAGGGTAGTGCCAAGGACACGTGGCAGCATCCTGCTTCCCCGTGGAGAGACCAGAGGAGCTGCCCAAGGGCACGCAAGCGAGTGGCACAGGCAGAGGTGACTGCCGGCCTCGCAGCCCGGTGATTCACCTGCAACACCCAGCTGGTAACCCAGCCATACAGCCTTCGGTGTCACCAGTGAGCCCTTCTACAGTTCCCCTGCCCGCGGGCTTATTGTTGCAAGGGGCACAGAGCTACAGCCTCCGGCGTCCTCCGAGGGGCAGCTGGGACTGTCCCAAGCTCCCTGGCACATCACAGACCTCCACGGAGCACTCGGGGTGCAGCTTAAAGGAGGGGGCGGCCGACCCTGGGGCGGCTCACCGGGATGCAGGCCAGGAGAAGCCCTGAGGCCGAGTAGATCTCCAGCAGCGGGCGGGCGCTGGGGGATTTCTCCTTCCGGGCGTTGTTCTTCAGCAGAGCTGCGGGCGGGATGGGACAGTCCGTCTGAGCCGTGGCCCCTCTGCCGTCACCACCGGGGGTCCGGGACAGCCCCTCTCCCGTGGCTCCTGCCCCAGCGCAGGGTCCCGGGGGGCCGGGGCCCGGCCCTACCTACGGGCCCCCCGTACGGGGCGGCTGCCACCAGGCAGTCCCGCAGGTCCTCCTTCAGGCTCCACTCCATGGCGTACAGCTCGAACTTCCTGCAGGCGACGGACAGACGGATGGACAGTCGGCAGACTGAGGGATGGGGGAAGGGGGGCTAGGGACGGCGCCCACCCCCCCCCAACCGGCCCTGGGACCCACCCGCCAGCCCCAAGACCCATGGCCACCGCGGGACCCGCCGACCAGCCCCGGGACCCCCCCAGCCAGCCCCAAGGCCCATGATCAGCCCTGAGAACCCCCGAGCAGCCCCAAGGCCGGCCCCAGGACCCACACGACCGGCCCCGGGACCCCCTGGCCGGCCCCAGGGACGGGGAGGGGCTGCCTCTGGCCGGTCCCGGTCTCGGTCCCGGTCCCGGGCCGCCCCTCACCGGTAGAAGGCCTCCTCGCCCAGCGGGTTCCAGTTGGCCGTGTAACAGTCCATGGTGCCGGGACGGGACGGGACGGGACGGAACGGGACGAGCCGGGCGCTGCCGGCGGCTCGGCCTCTGCCTGCGCTTCCGCCCGCCTCGCCCCGCCCCGCCCCGCCGCGACGCCGGCTTGGCCGCCGCCATCTTGAGTGAGGGCACGGGGGGGGGGGGGGGGGGGGGGACCGCCGCCATCTTCGGTGAGGGCACGGCGGGTCGGCGCCGGCGCCATCTTCAGTGAGGGCACGGCCGCCCGCCCGCTCCCGGGCCCCGGGGTCCCTTGTCCCCGGGGCGTCCCCTGCCGCCATCATCCCAGGATGACACCCCCTCCCCCCCCCCCCCAGAACCCCGGGGGTCCCTGGTCCCCCCTGTCCTCAGCACGGGGGTCCTCCTGCCCCGGGCACCCGCGATGCCCTCGTCCCCCAAGGTGTCCCCCGGGACGGCCCCGGGACGGCCCCGGGCCCCCCCCGCGGGCAGAGCGGGCATTACCCGGGTTGTTCACAGCCCCGCGGCCAGGCCGGCGGTCGGGGGGACGACGGGGAGGCGTGTGCTGGCACACATGGCGGTAGAGGCACGCTGACATGCGTGCACACACGCACACGGGCGCGCGGGCCACGTGCAGGCGCATGCACGCACGCAAACTTGCACGCGCGTGCACGCACGGCCACGCAACACAGACTCGCGCACGTGCACACCCCGTGCACGCGCATGCGCACACGCGTGCGTGCAGGCGCGCGCATACCCACATACGTGCCCCACGGCGGCTTTCCCACAGGTCTCTCTTTATTTCTCGGGGCTGGAAAACCGGGGAAGGCCCCCGGCAGCCTGGCCAGGCACAGCCTCCGTCCCCCACTGCCGACCCCATGCGGGTGCCGCGGCGGTGCCTAGTGTGCCGGGGTCAGGTGTGCCGCAGTGGTGCCTCGCGTGCTGGGGCCGGGGATGCTGCAGTGGTGCCTAGCGTGCCGGGGTCAGGGGTGCCGCAGTGGTGCCTCGCGTGCTGGGGCCGGGGATGCTGCAGTGGTGCCTACCGTGCCGGGGTCAGGTGTGCCGCAGTGGTGCCTCGCGTGCTGGGGATGCTGCAGTGGTGCCTACCGTGCCAGGGGCCAGGGTCAGGGGTGCCGCAGCGGTGCCTCACGTGCCGGGGCTGGGGACATGCGTGCCGTGGCAGTGCCTCACGTGCTGGGGTTGGGGTGCCGTGGCAGTTGCCTAGTGCGGTGGGGCTGCGGTGCGGCCGGGCAGGTTGCAGCGGTAGTGGAAGATCCGGAAGCAGAGGAGGCTGCCGAGCAGCGAGGGGCTGAAGGCACCCACCTTCCTGAAGCCCTGGCCCTCGTAGAGCCGCTGGGCCGCCACCTGCACCATGGAGGTGGAGAGGACCACCGCCCCGTACCCCCGCGCCTGCGCAAAGCGCAGCACCTCCCCGCAGAGCGCTTTGGAGATGCCCAGGCCCCGGTAGTCCTTGCTGACCGACATTCGCTTCAGCTCCAGGGCCACCCCTCTCTCGGACGGATCCTGCGGTGGTGCCACAGCCACCATGCCCACCACGGACCCCCCGGCCTCCGCCACCCAGAAGCAGGAGTCGGGCGCCCGCAGGTAGCTGGCGGGGATGTCACAGAGGTCGGTGCTCAGTGCCTGGCGCACGTAGGAGGTGCTGAAGGAGCGGACCAGGAGCCAAGTGGCCGCCAGCGCCAGCGCCACGGCCCCCAGCCCCAGCACCCAGTAGCCGGCAGCTGCCCGCACTGCTGCAAAGAGGACCAGCAGCCCCAGCTGCGCCCACGCCAAGCGCAGGACGTGGCGGTAGCCGGCTGGCACGTGCTCCAAGATGCCGCGGGCGAAGAGGGTCCGCACAGCGTCGTAGTCCTGGTCCCGGTACTGCCGGATGCGGTAGGATGCCATGGGCTGCCGGCACCTGCGGCACGGCACAGGGGTGTCAGGGCAGTGCCTGCCTCGGATGGGGACCCCCAGAGCATCCCCAGACCCCATCGCCGGGACGGCACAGCCGGGGAACGGGCAGGAATCGCTGTCCGAGCACGGTGCAGCCGTGTTAGCTCCCATCGGCTGGGCACCAGCCTGCGCTTTGCATTGCCCCGCCGGTGTAATTACCCTCCTCTCGCTAAAAGTCAGCATCACCAGCTTTGCCTAGGGTGGACATTCTGGGAATCCCATCCCCTCGGCCCCTTGCGGGGTTCCTGCCCTGACACCCCCCCACCTCCTCGTCTCACACCCCTCTTTCCCCTTGGGGATCCCGTGAACCCCTCCAAGCATCACCCCTCTCATCCCGTTTCTCCCTGCTTCCCCCAGGGCTGGAGCAGCAGCCGTGCTGGGGGCTGGTCCCACACGGGGGTCCCTGTGAAGGCAGGGGCGAAGCGGGCTGGGGGCTCCCGTCTTCTCCCTTGATGGGGCCTCAGAGATTCATCCCACCCGCCCCAGGCTGCAGGGAGCAGGTTCGGGCTGGGATGCCCAGGAGTGGGGAGCAGAGCCTGGGGGGGGGGGGAATGAAGGGAAGATCAGGAGGATCTGGGGATGCCTGTCGCCCCCCCGATCCCTGAACTGCCCCAGCACCCTGGCACTCACTGGCAGCAGCGTCGGCTCCCCAGGAGTCGTGGCACAACGAAACCCGGGTAGAGGCGGGCAGCTGCCTGGCTGCCCGTCCTTTGCCCCGTGGTGCCGTGGCGGGAGCAGGGCAAAGGGACATGGTGAGGGGGGGGGAGTGATGGGCACAGAAACCCCCGGGGGCTGCTTGGGACATGCAGTGGGCTTGCGCTCCTGCTTGTGAGGGGTGCTGAGCCACCCTGGGCACGGGGACCCTGAGTGGGGATGGCTCTCCCTGCCCCGGGGAAGGGACTGGGGACCCCAAGCTGCCGAAAACCCCGCAGGGGTCTGCACTGGCCTCATTACTGGGGGCTAAGGGGGAGCATGGCCTCAGCCCCCCCCCCCCCCCCGGGGTCCCGGCACCCCCCCCCCATCCTTGGCAGACTCCTGGTCCCCCCCCACCGCCTGCTGCTCCTCAAACCGGGGACCGCGGCTGCGCAGGTCCTCGGGGCAAAGTGGGGGAGTCCCTCGCCAGACCCTGGGGGGCCAGCAAGCCCCCCTGCACGGGGCGGGCCTTTGTTTCCCACAGCCCCGGCACTGCCCTGCGCCGGTGGCTCCCACTGCTGCCGCAGAAAGATGCAGGCTCCGTTCAGCCCATCGTCCTGCAACCCTCGGGGGGGTCTCACCCAGCCTGGGGGGGGGGGGGGCTCCGGTGACAGCACCGGGATGTACCCCCAGCTCGGCCCTTACCCGGGCTGATGGCGGCTCCGGGGACACGGCAAGCGCAGGCGCCGAAGGGGAAGTGCCGCCCCCGACGATGCCGAGTTGCTGCCATAAACCAAGCCCTGAGAAGGTTACGGAGTCATGCTCAGCCTCCGCCGGGTGAATGGTGGGGGGCCCACTTCTGCGTGGGGACGGGGGACCCAGGCAGTGCCTGGGTCCCCTGCCCCCACCAAATGGAGGGGATGCTCCGGCACTGGACCCCCACGGTGGGGGAAGCCTCGCCGGGGGGTGTGTGTGGGGGTGTGCGTCCATCCATCCGTCTGTCTGTGTCCAAGCACATTTAACCCCTTTGCCAGCCCCTGAGGGCTGCTGTAGCCCCCAGCTCCCTCCACCCCCAGCTCCCCTTGGGGTGGGGGGGGGCAGGCTGAGCCCCTCAGGGACCCCGTGCCAGCACAGGAAGAACGACCCAGCCCAGCGCTGCGGACAGTCCTTTATTTCTCCACCCTGTGTGGCGGCAGCGCCTGACCCGCAGGCTCCACGGAGCGGCCGTGGGGGGACACACCACACGGCCAGGGGTCTCCCTCAGGCAGCCACGTGCCCCCCCAGGGGACACAGAGGAGTCAGGGCCAGGCAGGACACAGCCTCCCCCCGGGAAATCCCTCCTGGCAGGCTGAACCCCCCGGGCAAGGTTTGGTGGGGAGCAGGGCGGCACCTCCACCTCCTGGTGGGGTGGTGGCGGTTGCCCCGGCCCCTCCTCTGCACCCCACAGACACCCCCCCCCCCCACCGCGTGTGGCACGAGGGTCCCTACCCCCCCCCGTGCTGCCTCCTCACCGGCGTGCAGCACACTCCCTGAGAAGCAACACCCGTGCGGCTCCGTGGCAAGGCACGAGCCCGGGGGGAGACCCAGCGCCCCGCGGCAGCACCGTGTCCGGCAGGCACGGTCAAGAGCAGCAGCCCATGGCACAGCCAGCGCGGCAGGGCTCTGGGCACGGGCTCCCCCCCGTGCACCTTGGCCCCACGCAGGGCTCACGCCTGGCCGTGCCGGTGCCAGGGCGCGATGCCCGCCCTCCCCGGGGCTGCAGCGGGGCTCAGGGCGCGCCGGACAGGTCGTAGCGGTAGGTGGTGATGGTGCAGTTGGCCAGGCGGCCGTAGGCGGTGGGCAGGACGTAGAGGCGGTGCCGGCGGAAGCCCAGGCGCTCGTAGAGGGCGCGAGCCTCGTGCTGCAGCATCAGCGTGTTGAGCACCACGGCCCGGCAGCCGCGCTGCCGCGCGAAGGCCAGCGCGGTGCGGCCCAGCGCGGTGGCGATGCCCAGGCCCCGGTAGTCCTTCCGCACCGACATCCTCTTCAACGCCAGCTCCCCGTCGGCGCCGCCGCCGTCGTCGGCCGGCCGCAAGCCCACCGTGCCCACCACCCTCTCGTCCGCCTCCGCCACCCAGAACTGGGCGCCGGCGCTCTCGGCGTAGGCGGCCCTGATGTCCCGCAGGTCGTCCCCGAGGCAGCGGTCAATGTAGGTGCTCCAGGCGCAGCCCAGGAGGTGCCGGGCCAGGGCCAGCAGCAGGGTGAGGGCCAGGACGGGCAGCAGCAGGGAGCGGGCGCTGGCCAGAAGCAGGCAGAAGGTGCAGCCCAGCACCAGCAGCGCCCAGGGCTGCCGCAGCACGTGCAGGCACAGCGCCGGGGCGTACTCGCTCATGCCGGTGGCGAAGACCTCGCGCACCGCCTCGTAGTCCTCGTCGCGGTATGGCCGGATCCGGTACTCCACCATGGTGCGCGCTGGGGCGGGATGGGGGCAGGGGGGGGGTCAGCTCCGGCAAGTGCCCCCCCGGTGCTGGGGCAGGCTCAGGGGTCCTGTGGAGCCCGGGGACAGCGTGGTGCCAGCGAGCACCCGCTGCCTGCGGGGCCAGGCTGGTGCGGGCAGGGAAGCGGCCGCCCCCAGCCCCCCGGACCCCCCCCCCGACTCCCCCTTGCCCCCCTCCATCCCCCCAGGGACCCTTCTATCCCCCCGGACCCCCACACCCCCCCCCCCGACTCCCCCTTGCCCCCCTCCGTCCCTCAAGGGACCCGTCCCTCCAGGGACCCTTCCCCCCCTCCCCCAGCCCCACGGACCCCCCCACCCCAGACTCCCCCTTGCCCCCCTCCGTCCCCCCAGGGCCCCTTCTCCCCCCCCCCCCCGGGAGCGACCCCGCACGCCTCCCCACAAGTCCACCCTCCTCGCACCCCGTGGGCCCCCTCAGGCCCCCCCGCGGGGGCCCTCCCAGCCCCCCCCGGACCACCCCTCCGCGGGCCCCCCGGTGCCCCCCTGCTCCCAGCACCCCCCGGACTCCCCCCCCGCTCCTCCCGCACCCCCCGGCCCCGGCCCCGCCCCCGCTCACCGCGCCCTCCGCCCGCACCCGCGCCGCCGCCAGCGCCCGCCTGACGCTGACAGGGCTCGCGGCTCATTGGCCGCCGCGCCTTCCGGGGGCACGCCCCTCCCGCCGCCACGGGCCAATCGGCGCCCAGCGAGGGGCGGCGGGGACGCCGGACCCGCGGAGGGGACGGGGTGACGCCCGCGGGCGGGGCAGCTGGTCACGTGGCTTGGACCGAAGAAGGGAGGGCGCGCGCGGCCGGGGCGGAGCCGAGGGGCGGAGCCAGGGCGCGGGAGGCGGGACCTCCGTCTGCGGAGGCGCCGTTGACTTTCAGGGCGAGGGCGGGGCGAGGGGTGGGCGGGTCCTCCTGAGGGGCGGGGCTTGCTGGAAGCCCCGGGCTGGGGCGGGATCGGGCCCCGTCCCCGTCCCCGTCCCCTCGTGGCGGGCCGGAGCGGGCCCCGTCCCCGCGGCAGAGGCCCGGTCGGCGGCAGGCGCAGGGGCGGCAGGCGCGGGAACGGCACAGCCAACTTTACTGGGAGGCGTCCCGCACAGCGGCGACGCGGGGAGCACCCGCTCCGGATCCGGCCCCCCCGCGGGCCCCCGCGCCTTCCCGGCCCCGCCGCCGGCTCCGAGCCCCCGGCCCCCGCGCCGAGCCCGCGGCCCCGGGCCGTCGTGTCGTCTCCCGTTCCCCCCCCCCCCGTCCCCGGTCCCCGGTCACGGCGCGCGGCGGTGGGCGCGCAGGCGGCGCAGGCGCTGGCGCCGCAGCCGCAGCGGCAGGTCGGGGGGCGGGCGGGCCCCCCCCCCGGGCAGCCGCCCCCGCAGGCGCTGCCGCCGCTCCCGGGCCAGGCGGAAGCTGCAGGGGGTGGGCACGTTCTCGTAGGAGACGCGGCAGGGCTGCGTGGCCGCCTGGTAGCCCTCGGCCCGCGCCGTCACCTCGTACTCCCCCGGGTTCAGCAGCCGCCAGTAGTCCCCGTCGAAGGCTGCGACAGCGGGGCGGGGGTCAGGTGGGGCGTTGGTGCTGCCACACGCCTGTCACCATCCCCAGCCCCGTCCTCATCCCCATCCACATCCCCAGTCCTTTTCCTGTCCCCATCCCATCCCCATCTCCATCCCCAATCCCACGCCTGTCCCCGTCCCGTCCCCATTCTCATCCCATTTCCATTCCCATCCCACCCCATCCCCATCCCATTCCTGTCCCTGTCCCCATCTCCATTCCCATCCCCAGTCCTTTTCCTGTCCCCATCCCATCCCCATTCCCAACCTCATCCCATCCCATCCCCATCCCATTCCTGTCCCTGTCCCCATCTCCATTCCCATCCCCAGTCCTTTTCCTGTCCCCATCCCATCCCCATTCCCAACCTCATCCCATTCCCATCCCCTCCCTGCCCCATCCCCATCTCTATTTCCATCTCCATCCCCTCCCCAATCCCATTCCTGTCCCCACCCCACCCCTATTCCCAACCTCATCCCATCCCCATCCCCATTCCCTCCCAGTCCCCTTCCCCATTTCCATCTCCATCCGCTCCCCAATCCCCTCCCCATCCCCAAATCCCATCCCATCCCCATCCCATCGTACCCGTCCGGACGTCGTGGTTGATGCCGTCCACAGAGATGATGGCGTTGGCGATGCCCTGCTCCGTGTCCCTGTCCCGAACCACCCCCTTAATCCCGCGGTGCACCTGGGGACCGCGGGCCGGAGCGGGTGTCAGTGGGGCGGGCGTGCAGGTGGCACATACGTGCGCACACCCACGCACGTGCACACACAAACACGTATGTGCACACCCACGCATGCCACCTTCAGCGCTGTTTGTGCCCAGACCCCGGTGCGGGGCACGGCGCCACGGCACACGCGGCAGGCAGCGCACACCCACGGCACAGGCGTGCTACGGGCGGCACTGGCACACCAGGCACATGCGCCCTGCACCCACGAACCCTCACAGGGAGCGCGCACACCCCGCGCATGCGGACCTGCCACACGCGGTGTGCATGACCACGGGCGCCCTGCGGGCTGCACACACGTGGAGGCGCACGTCCACACTGCGTGTGGCACACGCCTGCCCTGGGCACGGGGGCACACGCCCCTCCCGCGCGGAGCGCACACGTGCTGCAGGTCGCACATGTGCCTCGCACGCCGAGCCCGCGCTCCGTGCCCGTGGAGGTGCCCGTGGGGGGCACGGGGACACGTGGAGCTTCGGGGGTGTTTGGGGACCCCCAAGCCGTGACCTGCTGCCATCTGCTCAGCCCCTGCCGAAAGCCCGACCCTTCAATGCCCACGCTCCCCGTGGGACCCCACAGCGTGTCCCCCCACCCAGGACCGCGGGGCCACCTGGGGGGTCCCCGTCCCCGACCTGCTCCATGTAGAGCAGCAGGGACTCCCGGTTGTTCTCCCACTCGGCCGGCAGCTCAGAGGCATGCGGGAACTTGTCGCAGGAGAGCTCCACCGTGATCTCGAAGCAGTTGGTGTGCAGGTAGCTGAAGTCGTTCATGCCTGTGCAGGATGGGGAGGGGCGGTGTCGGGGGGGGGTGGTCCCTGGCTGCCCACCCGCCCTGCCCCAGCCCCCCACTCACTGCCGGGCACCGTGTGCCAGTTGGCCCCGTTGATGATGTTGCCGAAGCGGGTGAAGTCGTCGTAGTGGCAGAGGCGCCGCTCCTCGCTGGCCATGGCCAGGTTGGAGGTGGCGTAGACGGTGGCCAGCCAGCGGAAGACCCCGTCGTCGGCGGTGGGGGTCAGCTCCTGCGCCTTCCAGTAGGTGCGGGTCATGTCGAAGGGGTAGGTGACCACCAGCTCCCCCCCATGCAGGTTGGCGCTCAGCACGAAGGGGTACCGCTGCATCCAGTCAATCACCGCCCGCGTCTCGGGGGCCACCTGGGGGGACCCCGTATCAGAGGGGGCCGTGGCGGGTCCCAGCGGTGAACCCCCCGCCGGGCCGGAGGAAAGGATCCCGTCGCCCCCTCCTTAGGGTGCATGGCTGAGACCCCGTGGGTCTGTCCCCGGCGCAGCCCCCCCACGGGCGGGCATCACCCAGGCGCGCTGGGGCAGGAGGAGGGGTGGGTTTCGGGATGCCCACGGGGCCGGGCTCACCGTGGCGTTGGCAAAGGTGTAGTACTCGGGGATGGGGATGTAGTGGTTGGGGAACTCGTGTGGCACCAGGTCGTTGTCCTCAGCGTCCCACAGCGCTGTGTTGAGGTCGGCAAAGTTGTGGTTGAGGTCGATGCCCTCGTAGGTCCAGCGGCCCATGGCCCAGCCCGACAGCTCCGAGCCCTGCCGGGGGATGGGGTCATCGGGGACCGGCGCCAAGACAGCCCCGCTGTGGGTCGGTGTTCAGCACCCCGGGGCCGGGCGGCCCAACCCTACCAGCTTGTAGGCAGTCTCGTAGCCGTCGGGGTTCATGGAGGGCAGGAGGTGGATGCGGGTCTCGGTGACCAGCTGCACCACGCGGGGGTTGCCCAGCCGAAACTCCCGGCACAGGTACTCCATCAGGTTGAGCAGCAGCTCCCGGCCCAACACCTCATTGCCGTGCATCCCTGCCACGTAGCGGAACTCCGGCTCGCCTGCCGGGCACAGCGCACAGTGACAGCGGGCGCCCTGGCCGCCCCGGTCCTCTATGCTCCATGTCAGCCTGGGCATCCCCGGCCACCCCGTCCCCATCCTGTATCAGCCTGGGTGTCCCTGGCCACCCCAGCTGTCACCGCCTGTCCCAGAGCCACAGGGCACCTACCCACTTCGTGCTGCCCGGGGTTGTCGGAGATCTCCATGACGTACATCTTGAGGCCCAGGTAGCTCTTCCCGATGCTGTAGACGCGGGTGATGTCGGGGCACTCGTCGTTCACCCGCTTCATCAGCTGGGGAGGCCACAGTGCTCTGGGTCAGGGTCCGGGGGCACCCTGGGGGTGCGGAGACCCCCTGCCCCATGCCAGGGCTGCCCCCAGGGGTGCAGAGACCCCCATTGCCCCACACTGGGGTGTCCCCAGGGGTGCAGAGACCCCCTTCCCCATGCCGGGGCTGCAGGGAGGGCACCTTTCTCATCTCCTTGTAGTTGTGATGGCGGAAATCCAGCTTGTCGGTGGGCAGGGGCTGGCTGTGCCAGGAGTAGATGTTGTTCGGGTCTGTGAGGAGCCGGACAGGCAGAGAGGGGACGAGGGGGGACACGGTCAGAGATCCCGGGACGCGGGAACAGCCCAGACCCCAACCCCGGGGACAGCCCCGGCAGAGCGTGCCCGTCCTGGGCGCTCGCGGGTGGGGGCGAGGGGTGGCGGGCAGCAGGCAGCGGGCACCCACCTGGCAGCGGGCAGCCCAGGACCTCTGCCCGCAGGCAGATGGTGCCGTTCTGGAACCAGGTCTGGGGGTTGATGCGGAGGTAGCGTGCCACCACCGGCGAGGGCAGCAGGTTGAGCACTGGTGTCTCGGGGTCCTTGTTCCCAGGGAAGACCTGGGGAGGGGGGCGGGGGAGGGATGGATGCAGCCCTTTGTGGGTCCCTGTGCTGGGGGGGGGAGGGGGGGGACCCAGCCGGGGGTCGCGGGGATGGGGGGACTGCAGCAGAGCCGCCTGCCGGGGCCCAAAGGGTTACAGGCACCGCAGCCGCCTCCAGGCCTGGCCTCCCCTGGCCCCCCTCCAGCCCCTAATGAGGAGCAGACACACGGCTGGGGGGGGGGGGGGGGGCGCGCTGAGCCCGGCACTGCCAAGGAACCAAAGCCCCAACCGTGACACAAGGCCTGGGGTGCCTGTGCTGCTCTGCCCCCCAAACCCACCACCCCAGCACCCAGAGGGGAGGGTCCCCAGCACGGTCCCCAGGAATGAGCACAGGGACCCCCAAACCTGCCCCTGGCACAGGGACCCCCAAAGCCGCCCTCGACACAGCCCTGGCACAGGGATGCCCAAAACTGCTCTTGGCACAGTCCTGGCACAGGGACCCCCAAAGCCGCCCCCGACACAGCCCTGACACAGGGATCCCCAAAACTGCTCTTGGCACAGGGACCCACAAACCCGCCCCGGCACAGCGCTGGCACAGGGACCCCGAGCGCTGGTACCTGGTCTGGCCGTGGGAGCAGCGTGGCCGGCTCTGGCAGCCCCCACGTCTCACGCCTCCCTGCACACACGCGTGCACACCCCGGGGTGCTTGCGCACCCCCTCCGTCCTCACACACACGTGTGACCCTGCGTGCGCAGCACTCACATGCGCGCCCGAGCACCAGGCTGCCGTGTTCGCCTTCGGGCACAGCCAGCCGTGCCACACAGCGCCGCGCACACCTGCGCGTGCCCCCACCACGCTCACGCGCATGCACCGGGGGGGGCCTGGCAGGCGGCCGGGGCGGCAGCCGGGGACAAGCAGCCTTTGTGCCTGGTGCCCGGGGGGGAAGTGCTGGAGGATGCTCACGGGTGGGGAGGCCAAAGGCAACAGAGCCGGGTCCCAGCCCAGCGCCAGCCGGCACGGTTAACCCCCCTCCCATGGCTAACCACCCTGGCACGGATAACGCTCCGTACCCTCACTCTGCTCGGGGAGCCGGGCGGGCTGGGGGTGCCAGGGGGGGTCCCCGCTCCCACCACCCCTGCCCAGGGCTGCTCCCCGTGGGCACCTACCGCCTCCTTGGTGCCGTTGCGGCATGGCTGCCACGTGTGCGTGTCGTTGCTGACCTGGACTTTGTAGGACGTCACCCAGTCGTACCTGTGTGGGGGAGAGGTCAGCAGGGTCCTGGCCCCCTGCCCGGCCCCTTGGCACTGGCCCTGCCCTTTGCCTTACGTCCAGATGGAGTTGAGCCCCTGCGTGATGATGCCGGTGAAGTTGGTGAGCCCGCGGGTATCCACCTCCAGCCACTGCTCCGTGTTCTCCTGCCCTGCGCACCAGCCGCCGTCGTAGAAGTCCCCATCGTAGAGCCCTGACTGCGGGGGAGGGCGCGCAGGGCCGTGAGGGGGACGCAGGGCCCTGACTGGGGCACGTCCCCACCACCCGTGCACCCCCGGTCCCCATGGTCCCGCGAGGAGATGTGCCCACGCGGCAGTGGCACAGCAGCCGGCACCAGGACAGCGCTCTGAGCTGCACGGCACCACTTGGCTGGGGGACCAAGTCCTGGGTTTAATGGGACCCTCCGAGGGGCCGTGGCTGAGCCCCCGCCCCGTCCAACGAGCAGATGAACCCGGCACTGCTGGCAGGCCTGGCTCCCACCGGCCACGGCGAGGCTGGGGGGGGGGGTCCATGCTCGAGAGCCCCTGTGACATGTGTGCCATGCACACGCCACGCACATGCCATGCACACGCCATGCGTACAGTGCACACGCCATGCACACACCATGCATACAGTGCACACACACCATGCACACGCCATGCAAACATGACACACACACCATGGCACGTGCCATGCGCACACTGTGCATGCTGCACATGCCACACACACGCCACGCACACGCGCATCCTACCTGGATGTTGAGGCGCCCGCGGTGGGCACCCAGGCCGTAGTGCTTGTCACTGGAGGCTCGGAGCTGGGAGTCCAGCACCCGCAGGGACTCCAGCCCCAGGGGGGGGCACTCTGGGGGCAGAGCAGAGGGGGCCGGGCTTGCTCAGAGACCCCTGTGCATGGCTGCCCCCACGCAGGGGTCCCTCCCCCAGGGCTGCCCCCACCCTATGCGCCTCTCCGTGTGCCTAGGGGCAATGCCAGGCAGGTCCTGTGCCGTGCCATGCCGTGCCGTGCTGCAGGACGTGTGCCCGCCTGGTGAGGCACGGCAGCCCTGCCTGCACCGGCTCCCTGACCACCGCCGCCCACCCTGGCCCCGCTCCCAGGCTCTGCAGGGCCAGACAAGAACGCGCGGGCGAGACCCCAAGCTCCAGCCCCCAGCGCAGGAATGCAGCCGGGCCCCACAGCCGTGGCCACGACCGCAGCCATGAACGCAGCCAGGGCAAACCCTGCTCCGTGTCATGCAAACCCCACTCTGCGTCATGCAAACAACCCCGCTCCCCGTCACGCAGAGGGGCAGGGAGGCCAGCAGAGGTGTGGGGGGGGAGCCCTGCCAGCATCCCCCATCCCCACTGCAGGATGGGTGTGCGTCCGCACACGCGTGTATGCCCGCAGGGAGTGTTTCTGTGCCATCACACGCAGGGCGCATGCACAGGATGACGGCTGTGCGTGTGCAGGGTGTGCACGTGTGACAGCGCAGGAGCCACGCGTGTGTGATGGCATGTCCCTGGCCAGGGCGGTGGCTGTGCCCCCCCCCCAGCGCAGGGGAAGGGCTGGGGCCGTTCCCCACATGCGTGGGCGCACGTGCTGAGGCGTGCGGGTGTGTACCCCAGCGCCGAGCACCCAGCTCGTGTGCATGGTGCGGAGGTGTGTGCATGGTGCGGAGGCGTGTGCACACGCGTGTGTGCCTGTGCAGCCCCGCAGGCCCCTCTGCCCCATCCCCTGGTGCTAAGGGTACGTACGAGGGTCCTGCAGAGCAGCCGCGTCCTTGGCCGGAGCCTTTGGCTTCTTCTTCACCACTTTCTTCTTCACGACTTTAACCCGCACCAGCTTCTTCTTGGGCGCCGGGACTGGAGACGGGCAAAGGGACCCCCAAGGCGGTGGGGTCCGGGGCCACCCATGCAGCACCCCGGGGCAGAAGCGTGCTTGCCCTCGGGGACCCACGCACACTTGCACCCCATCACCCACCCCCCCACCCCCCCGCACACAGCCCCCAGCGCTCACAGGGACACCCCGGGGCACCCCCCCCCCCCCCCCCACAGGCTGCAAGCACAGCCCCAGAGGTGTGCACGGCCCCCAGTGCACGCGTGTGCGTGCACACACATGCACACATCTGCACATGGACACATGCCACACAAACACACAAACGCAAGTCACGCGCACGCAGAAACAGCACAAATGCAGACACACACACACACACACAGAGTGCACACTCACATGCGCCGATGCACAGATATACACACAAACCACACACATGTCCATACTCGCATGCACACGCACCGCTGTGCACGCACACTTTAAGCCACTCCCCTCCACACGCACACATCCCTGTGCACACAGCCACGCACACACACTGGTGCACACACATCCCTGCACACATCCTTGCACACACACACACACACACACTTGTGCACAAACATTCCTGCACACATCCCTGCGCACACACACTTGTGCACAAGCATTCCTGCACACATCCTTGCACACACACACACACACTTGTGCACAAACATCCCTACACACATCCCTGCGCACGCGCGCACACACACACATTGTGCACGCACATCCCTGCACACACACACACACTTGTGCACACACGTCCCTGCACACATCCCTGCACACACACACATTGTGCATGCACATCCCTGCACACACACACACACACACACACTTGTGCACACACGTCCCTGCACACGGAGCCGTGCACACGGGTGTGTTCACACGCACTCACAGCTCATGCAACCCCCAGTTCCCCCCCCCCCCCGCAGCCCCCCGCGGCTCCTACCTTTGGCCCCGGGGCCCCCCTCCTTCGGCCGCCCGTGCTCGGGGGGGCCGGGGCTGGAGGGGGCTGCGCTGCCCGGGCCCCCCCCCGCCGCCGCGCCTTTCGGGGGGGTGGCCGTGGTGCTTTTTGAGGTGCTCGCCTCGGTGCCCTTCGGGGGGGTCGCCCCGGTGCCTTTGGGGGGCCCCGTCGCGGTGCCTTTGGGGGGGCCCGTTGTGGTGGCCTTCGGGGGTGTCGCTGCCGTGCCTCTCGGGGGGGCCGCCCCGGTGCCTTTGGGGGGTGTCGTCGCGGTGCCTTTGGGAGGGCCCGCCGTGGTTGGGGGGGGCCTCGGTGCCGTGCCTCTCGGGGGGGCCGCCCCGGTGCCTTTGGGGGGTCCCGTCGCGGTGTCTGCCGGGGCAGCCCCCGCCGTGCCCCCGGGGGTGCCCATCTCCGTGGCGCCGGGGCGGCCGGGCTCGGCGGGGGCGGCCGCCAGCCCCCGGGGGCGGGGGGGGCTCCCGGGGGGCGCCGCCCGGGCGGGGGGCGGCGGGGGGGCCAGCAGCAGCAGCAGCAGCAGCATCGGGGCGAGGGGCAGCCTCAGCATGGCCGCGGCGGAGCGGAGCGGAGCGGCCCCCGGCCCTGCCTGCCCCGTCGCTGCCTGCCCCGTCGCTGCCTGCCCGGCCCTCCCCCGCCGCTCTCGCCGCCCCTCCCCGCCCCCCCCCCCCCCCCCCCCCCCGCGCCCCCCGCCCGCTCCCGCCTGGCCGGGACCCCCGGGGCGGGGGGGGAGGTGTGGGAACCGGGCGCTCGGGGCCGTGGCGGAGCCGGGCCGGTCACGCACGCTCCCACCCCCGCGGCCCCGCGTGGGCTCCCACCCCCGCGGCCCCTCTTCCCTCCCGCTGAGCCCGTCGCTGCCCCCCCAACGGGCAAAGTGCCTCTGCCCGCACCTCTGCCCGCACCTCTGCCCGCACCGCTCCGCCGGGCTGGGCAGGGCGGCAGGGCAGGGCAGGGGTCCCGCCGGGCTGCCCGGGGGTCTGCGGAGGTGTTGGGTAAAACTGTCCCCACCCCCCGTGTGACCAGCTGCTCCGAGAGCCCCCTTGAACAGGGGGCACCGGGTCAAGCCTGCTCATCCTGCGGCCCTTGCACCGTGTCCCCACCGTGTCCCTGCAGTGGCCCCGCCACCCTTGCACTGTGTCCCCACTGTCCCCAGCACCATTCAGTGTCCCCACTGTCCCCAGCACCATGTTCCCACTGTTCTTGCACCATGTCGCCACTGTCCCCAGCACCCTGCAGTGTCCCTGCTGTCCTGGCACAGCCGACGGCTGACCCTGCTCCTGGAGCTGAAGGGGAGCAGCTGCTTGGCACCCCAGGACCAATCCTACCGCCAGTCCCCGGCATCGCTGTGCAGGGGAGAGGGCTGCTGGGAGCCGGCAGGATGAGGCCCCGGAGGGATGGATCCTGCTGGGTTGTGGCCGCTCGCTGGCCCCAGTCCCACGGGAAACCCACAGTGCAGCAATGTGCCGGGGTGCTGGGCTGCGGCCGGGCAGCTGTGGGGCGGCCAGGCACGGGGCTGGTGGGTGCCCACCGTCCCCCGGCGCTGCCACCTGGCCCCAGCACAGCCCATGCCTCTGCCGGGGAATGCTCCCCGGCTCTGCGGGGCTGTTCCCGGAGCAGTGCCTGCACATGGGATTTCGCTGCCGCCCTTGCAGGAACGCCTGAGCTGATTACACAGCAGTTCTGGGAGCAAAACCCTCCCAGGCTGGGATCAGCTGCTTGGCGTGTCCCCCCCAGACCCCTCCCGCTCCCCCCTGGGCCGTCCTGGGGTGGCTGCGGCTGCACCCCGTGCCAAGGGGGTGCACTGGATGCCCTGTGGGCCCTGTGCCGTGGTCCCCTGGCGCCCAGCTGCTCCCGGCCCCGGCTGCCCCCTGCCAGGAGACCCCGAGCGCTTCCTGGCTGAACCCGGCCATGCTCACCGCCAGCGCGGCTGGAGGCAGCCGGAGCAGCTCAGCCCTTTCTGACAGTGAGGGCAGGGAGGGCTGTGGGGGGCTCTGCCATCCCCGCCTTGCCGCAGCTGTCAGTGCCGCCGGCCGAGCCCGGGGACCCGGGAGGCCCCGTGAGCCGCCTGCGCGGAGCAGAGCCTGCCCGGGCTTCGCAGCCAAGTCCCGGTGCAGAGCAGGCGCCGAGCAGCGAGGATCCAGCCCAGGGCCCCAACCCTGCCAGGCAGCGGGGATGCCCTGCCCGGTGCTCTGCCTGGGAGGGACCCCAGGGAAGGTGGTGCCCGCAGTGCCCAGCGCCCCAGGGTATCCCCAGTGGGACCGCGGGAGCGGGGCACTGGGCACGGGCACTGCCGAACGGCTGTGCCAGCACCGTGGCAGGTGTGAGTGGGCCCTGCCCCTGCCCCAGGTCACCTCCCTGCCGTGCCTCCCCTGGCAGCTCCATCTGAAGCCTGCGGTGAGGTTTGGGGTGTGCACGGTGCCAGAGCTGCTGGCCGGGCAGCACTGGACTCGCTTCCCCACGCTACCCGGAGAGCCCGGACGGCACAGGCAGTGCCAGGCTCAGCGCTGCCTGGGCTGCCATTGTGGGGAAGGAGCGAAGCACTGCAAGGACGGAGGCGCAGGCAGGGGCCGGCAGCCCGGTGGGGTGCCCAGGGTGGGAGGTGGGGGTCTGGGTCAGGGTTCCCACAGGCCACCGTCCCACCGAGGGGGAAGATCTCTGGGTCCTGCCTCTCCGCCCACCCTGAGCGGGATCCTCCAAAAAGCCATGACACTGCTGCTCGCGCTGCCGCCAGCCTCCCATGAGCTCATTTTCCACCCCAAAAGGAGTTTCCCAGCCTGACTTTTACTTCTTTTATTGGGATTTTCTACAGCCTCCAGCCGCAGGGCTGGGCCGAGGGGGTGGGAGGGAGCGGGCTGGGCTTGGGCCACTGGCACCCTTTGGTGGCAGCTCTGCATTCACCTGGCTCGTGCCCAGCTGGAGTGGGCAGGTGAGCCAAGCTGGCAGCTCGGGGCGCTAGCCCCATCCCCATCTCCGTTCCTGTCCCCATCCTTATCCCCTCTGCCAGGTCCCTGCGGGGCTGTCCCAGAGCCCGCCACAGCCTGTGGCACTTGCAGCCAGCCCAGGATCCCCGGATCCCTGCGCCCAGGGACCATGGAGGCAGCGCAGGACTCGGGGTGGTGCAGGAGGCTGTGTGGCCACCCAGCTGCAGCATGGCTGCGCGTTCCTCCCAGCTGAAAGCAGCCACCCTGGGATGGACCAGCACCAAGCGAGGCTGTGCTTGGCTGAGGGGGGAGTGGGACGGGGTTCTCCAGCCTTGCAACACCCAGGGATGCTCCTGTGGGATGGGGTCCTCCGGCCCTGTATCACCCAGGGATGCTCCTGTGGGATGGGGTCCTCCGGCCCTGTATCACCCAGGGATGCTCCTGTGGGATGGGGTCCTCCATCCCAGCAGTGCCTGGGGATGTTCCTTCCCCATCACTGGCCGAGAGCAGTGGACGGCTGGGGCTGGCGCTGGTGCTGGCGTGGGGCCCAGACATCTGGCATGCAGGATGATGCTTTGTTTCATGCCCATCTCTGGAGGCTGGATGGTGGGAAGGGTTTTGCTATGAGCTGAGGCATCTTCCACATCCTGCTGAGGGCTCTGGAAAAGGTCCAGGAGGGGAGGCCGCCCTCGCTGGCGTGACTCAGCCCCCATGTGATGGGACTTTCTAGGTTTGCTGAAGACCTGGCACCTCTCCGCACCCTCCCGGCCGGGGTGCTGGGCACAGCGCCTGGCTCCGGGGCAGGAGAGGCCAGCTGGGCTGGCCCCACTCCTGGTTCCCCGGGGCCAAGGCACACAGCTCGGCAGGCTCCGGCGCTCCGATTCAGCTCCGCTCAGCACTTCCAGGGATGTTATGAATTTCCCCATGCAGCTTGGCTCGGAGTCAAGCCGGCCGCGTCCGCACTGCCGGCAGCTGCCAGCTCCTGCTGCAGGAGATGCCTTAAAGGCGCCGTAGCCTGTCTGGGCAGGGGTACTGCTGGATGGCTGCCGCACCCCCCCGCCCCAGCACCCTGCAGCTGGAGCGGGGGCAGCAGTGGGGCCAAACCCACCAGCTTGGTGTTGGAGCTGATGGCACCACTGGTGCCGGTGCTCCTGGGAAAGTCTGCTGCTCTCCATAGGTGTGGAGAAGCCCCCCCGGGATCCCTAGTGCCGGGGTGTCCCAACAGGGGGGTTCTCCCTTGGGGTGGAATGGCTGAGCCCCGTGTTCCCATGCTGGGTCCCACAGCGCCCTGCCCCCGGGGATGCCGGTGCCCTGCACCCGGTGCTGGTGCTGCCGCCTGCCTGGCTCGCTGCCCCAAGCTGCCCTGGCACGGGAACTGCGGGCTGCAGCCGACGTCACGGCTGCCAGCCAAGGCAAATGCCGGGCTGGCCGCCGGGCTTATGCCCAAACAGCCCGGCAGTGCCACATCCACCCGGTGGTGCCTGGGCGGGTGGCTAAGCGCGCGGGTGCATGGACCAGGTGAGGAGTCCCAGGGCTGGGCGAGGGGTCCCCGGGCCAGCCTGGCCCCATCTTTCCTCGTCCCTGTCCTGTGAGCGCCGCATCCCACAGTGGGGGGACATGGGCTCTGTGGGCGGGCAGCATGGGACAGAGCCCTTCTGCGTCCCCCGTGCTGGCAGGGATGGAGGCAGTGGCTGTGGGGAAGGGGGGGGTGTCACTGTGGTCTGGGGAGGGACGAGGGACTCCGAGGTGCTTTGCAAGGGCTTCTCCGGCTGCTCGGGGCTGTCCCCGGCCACTGCTGCCCTGCACCAAGTGCCAGAGCCCTCTGCCCATGGCTGCTTTGCAGAACCTCGGCACCGGGGCAAGAGGGGCTGGCAGCCATCCTGGGTCTAGCCCCGGGTCCTGCCACAGCCCCACGGCCCCAGGGAGGCCGGGCTCCAGGGCTGTCCACTCCCCAGGGACAGCGTCACCCCAGAAGCCCCGGTTATGACATTGCCCTCCCTGCTGCCCTAGCCAGGACCTGGCTGGGGGGACGCCGCCAGCCACAGGATTGGCCCTGGGACCCTGGTAGGAGCAGAGCTGCACGTGTATCAGTCTGAGCAGTGGCTGGTGGTGCCGGGGGGGGGGTCTCAGGTGCTGGACACCCTCTGGGAGCATCCCTGGAGGGCTTCCCAGCTGCAGCGCGGGCACTGCTCCACGGCTTGGTGTCTCTGCAGGATGGACGTGGCTCCCCGGGCTGCGCAGGGACAATGGACCTGCATGGCAAGAACCAGCGGCTCCTGGAGGCAGTGGCCTGCGTTGTCCTGGCCTGCTGCCTCTGCCAGGCAAACCTCTTCTTCTTCTACTTGCTCCTGCCCCTCATCTTCCTCTTCGAAGAGTCCATCGGAGGATGAGGATGGCCCCAGATCTTGCTCGTGCTGCTCAATAAGGAGCCCTGCCCTTGCCAGCGCAGTGCCTTTGCTGGGCATGGGTGGAAGGGTGGATGTAGGCACCCGGCCCTGGCAGCAGCTCCATGCCCCCTCTGCTCCTCCCTGCAGCCCTTCCTGCTCCCCTGCCCGCGGCGCCAGTCCCCTCGCCCTGCAGTGCAGCACCGATGGCAGGGAACAGGTCCATCCCAGCCCTGCACGCTCCCAGCAGCAGCCCCTGCCCAAAACAGGCACCCTGCCCGAAGGCGAAAGGGAGGAGCTGGCCCCTCTGGGCAGGCCGTGCTGACCCCAGGGACAGGGTGGGGTGCTCTGCCACCAGCACAGTGGGGGGGTCCTGTGGAGGCCCCATGGCCAGGTTCAGCTCCCAGGGCTTTGTGTTGGATGGAGGCAGCATCCCGCTGTCACCTGCCCACCACCTCCCACCCATGTCCATCCAGGACCCTGGTCCTGGGACAGCCCGGGGACCCGGGACCATCCCCTCCACCTCTGCAGTGCCGGGGCAGCAGCCGGGGACGGGACCTGGTGCTGATGGGGTCCTGCCTGGGGATGGTCTGAGCGGGGCCGGCTCCAGAATCGGTTCGTCCAACCCCCCTGGGCTCTGCATGGCCCCATCCTGCTCCCCATGGGCAGCTGCAGTGGGCGATCCCCACAAAAGCGGCTGTTGCATGCGGCTGGTGGGGGTCCATGAGGGGAGAGTCAGGGGAGCGGCAGGGTCCTGCCCAGGGACCTGTTGGAGGGGCCAGGCAGCCCCCCAGGCGCAGGGGGGTAGCCCCCTGCCCAGCCTCTGCCCCTCACAGCCCTGGCGGTGCCGCAGGAGAGGGCACGAGGCCCTGAGTGCTCTGCTCTGTGCAGGCTCTGCTCTGGACCCCTGGGACCCCGTGACAGGAGGGTCCCAAAAAGGGAGCCCAAGGGACCAGTGGCAGGAGCAGGGGACATCCACGTGGCCTTGGTCATGTGCACCCTCTGGGCATGCACAGCCACTGGCCCCAGACAGATGCACACCCCATCCCAGACACGTGCACCCCTGGACATGCACATCTCAGGACATGCATAGACATGCACGTCCCGGCCATGCACAGCCAATGGACATGCACACTGGGTGCACAGGGATGTGCACACACGGTCCAGGACATGCACAACTGTTGGGGACACACACTTGGTGGCCCAAACACTCCCACCCGTTGGACATCCACAGCTGGTGGACATGGACGCGCTCACCCATGGGCCACCCACAACCCTGGGACATGGATGGACACCAGCGGACACGCACAGCCAGCGCACAGGGATGTGAGGGATGTGCACACCCCTCGTGCGATGCTTTGAGCTTTACTGACGGTGTTGCTGCTGGAGGAGCCGGGGCCACAGTGGTGCGGCAGTGCACAGGCGGTGGTGGCTGGGGGTCTCGAGAGCGCTGGCTTTGCAGATCCCCGGTGCTGGGGTCAGCTCAGCGGCGGCGGCTGCGTGTCCCATGCTGGCATCGGCGCCTCCCATACCAGTGATGTCGGCTCCACAGTGCATGGGGCCACCAGTCCCCGCATCCCCGGGGCTGGCGGGGAGCCCTCTCCTGTGATGGGCTCAGGCACCGGGGGCCGGGGCAGGGCTGGGGGGCGAGTGGGCAGGGGCTGGCAGCGCCTGGAAAGCTGGAGGCGATGGTGTGGGGTGACATGCGGGGGCTTTAATGACAGGCGTGTCCCTGGGAGCCTGGCGGACCACGGTGGGGGTGGGTGACGACGGCGCCCATGGGTGTCCCCGGGGTGCAGCTGTGGCCAGGCTCACGGGACCCTCCTGCAGTAGTAGATGGTCCTGGCTATGACACCTGGGGGAGAAGCGATGATGAGCGGCTGCGCCCGTCGCCGCACCCAGCCCCGGCTGTGGGGACCGAGAGCTGGGACCCCTCGGCCATGGGGCCAGCCGGCACCACCGCTACCGCCACCAACATAGGCACCGGCACCTCTGCCCAGTGCCACCTCCTCCTGCCAAGCCGCCTGCACTGCCAGCCGGCCCGGGGGCTCCTCTTGCGTCTCCTCTGCCGGGGCGGTGACAAGCGGACCCGCCGGCACATGGTGGTGGTGACGCGGGGCCGGTGGTGACGCTGGGCGGCCACCCTCCTCCTGCGGGCTGGGGCCGGCCCGTAGCCATGGCGCCTGTGTGCAGCCGGGCGGCACCGTGGGGACATTGTGATGCCGCTGGTGATGCTGGCCCTGTAACGCGCCTCTGTCACAAAGGGCCTCGCCCCGGCACCCCTATAAAAACCCATCTCCATGTCCCAGCCCATCTCCATGTCCCAACCCATCTTCTCGTCCCCAGCCCATCTCCATGTCCCAGCCCATCTTCATGTCCCAGTCCACCTCCACGTCCCCAGCCCATCTCCATGCCTCCCGGGCACTAGAATCAGAGAATCGTAGAAGCATTACGGTTGGAAAAGACCTCTAAGACCATCGAGTCCCACCATCGACCCAACACCACCATGCCCACTACACCATGGCCCTAAGCGCCTCATCTACACGTCTTTTAAATACCTCCAGGGGTGGGGACTCAACCACTTCCCTGGGCAGCCTCTTCCAATGTTTAACCACTCTTCCAGTAAAGACATTTTTCCTCACGTCCATTCCAAACCTCCCCTGGCGCAACTTGAGGCCCTTTCCTCTCGTCCTACCGCTTGTTACTTGGGAGAAGAGACCGACCCCCACCTCGCTACAACCTCCTTGCAGGTGGTTGTAGAGAGCGATGAGGTCTCCCCTCAGCCTCCTTTTCTCCAGGCTGAACAACCCCAGTTCCCTCAGCCGCTCCTCAGAAGACTTCTTCTCCAGACCCCTCACCAGCCTCGTTGCCCTTCTCTGGACACGCTCCAGCACCTCGACGTCCTTCTTGGAGTGAGGGGCCCAAAACTGAACACAGCGTTCGAGGTGCGGCCTCACCAGGGCCGAGTACAGGGGCACGATCGCTTCCCTACTCCTGCTGGCCACACTGTTTCTGATACAGGCCAGGATGCCATTGGCCTTCTTGGCCGCCTGGGCACACTGCCGGCTCATGTTCAGCCGGCTGTCGACCAGCACCCCCAGGTCCTTTTCCGCCGGGCAGCTTTCCAGCCACTCTTCCCCAAGCCTGTAGCGCTGCATGGGGTTGTTGTGGCCGAAGTGCAGGCCCCGGCACTTGGCCTTGTTGAACCGCATACAATTGGCCTCGGCCCATCGATCCAGCCTGTCCAGGTCCCTCTGCAGAGCCTTCCTACCCTCGAGCAGATCAACGCTCCCGCCCAACCTGGTGTCATCAGCAAACTGACTGAGGGTGCACTCAATCCCCTCATCCAGATCATCGATAAAGATATTAAACAAGACCGGCCCCAAAACTGAGCCCTGGGGAACACCGCTCGTGACTGGCCGCCAACTGGATTGAACTCCATTCACCACAACTCTCTGGGCCCGGCCGTCCAGCCAGTTTTTGACCCAGCGCAGAGTACACCTGTCTAAGCCGTGAGCCGCCAGCTTCTCTAGGAGAATGCTGTGGGAGACGGTGTCAAAGGCCTTACTGAAGTCCAGGTAGAGCACATCCACAGCCTTTCCCTCATCCACTAGGCGGGTCACCTGGTCATAGAAGGAGATCAGGTTGGTCAAGCAGGACCTGCCTCTCATGAATCCGTGCTGGCTAGGCCGGATCCCCTGGTTGTCCCGCTCATGCCTTGTGAGCGCCCCCAAGATGAACCGCTCCATCATCTTCCCCGGCACCGAGGTCAGGCTGACAGGCCTGTAGTTCCCCGGATCCTCCTTCCGGCCCTTCTTGTAGATGGGCGTCACATTGGCAAGCCTCCAGTCGCCCGGGACCTCCCCCGTTAACCAGGACTGCTGATGAATGATGGAGAGCGGCTTGGCAAGCTCCTCCGCCAGCTCCCTCAGCACTCTCGGGTGGATCCCATCCGGCCCCATAGACTTGTGAGCGTCCAGGTGGTGTAGCAGGTCATTGACTGCTTCCTCTTGGATTACGGGGGGTTCATCCTGCTCGCTGTCCCTGTCTTCCAGCTCGGGGGGCCGAGTACCCTGAGGATAACTGGTCTGCCTGTTAAAGACTGAGGCAAAGAAGGCATTGAGGACCTCAGCCTTCTCCTCATCCTCGGTGACAATGTTCCCCCCCGCATCCAGTAAGGGATGGAGATTCTCCTTGGCTCTCTTCTTGTCATTAATATATTTGTAAAAGCTTTTTTTGTTGTCTTTAACGACAGCGGCCAGATTGCGTTCTAGCTGGGCTTTTGCCTTTCTCATTTCTTCTCTGCACGACCTAACGAGATCCCTGTACTCTTCTTGAGTCGCCTGCCCCTTCTTCCACAAGCGGTAAACTCTCCTTTTTTTCCTGAGTCCCAGCAAGACCTCCCCGTTCAGCCAGGCCGGTTGTCTTCCCCGCCCGTTCTTCTTACCGCGTACAGGGACAGCCTGCTCCTGCGCCTTTAAGGCTTCCTTCTTGAAGAGCGTCCAGCCTTCCTGGACCCCTTTGCCCTTCAGGACCGTCTCCCAAAATTAAATTGCTTATTAACCTCGGACAAAACCGAAACAATATTCCCGAGAAGTACCAAGAGCACTATCTTAACTACCCAAGGATGTTCAAGATACTGAAAAGTGACTGTGATGGAGGAGGAAACACCATAGAAGAAGGTAGCGGCGCTGCCATGCTGTACCTCCTCCATAAAAAACCTCTCAGAGGAAGAACTGTAATTGCTAATTGTCCCCACGCAGTGGTACCCGAAGGACAGGAATGGCTTCAGTACAAAGCTCAAATACCAGGTTAAGCTCAAGGCCGGTGCTTTAATAACAAACCTCCCGGGCAAAACATCACTAATCACCGCAGGCCACAGCAAACTGCAAAACCCAACACTAATCTTTAACGTGTACAGCCAAGAAAAGGGCATGGCGCAGATCACACAAACCAATATCGAGAACAGATGAATCAATGTTGTGACCCGCAACTGCTAACGGGTATAAATTCCTTAATGCGCTCTGGTTAATCTGTCGTTATCTCAAACCCTTCGGGCCCCACGTTGGGCGCCAAAAAGGACTGTCGCGGTTCAACCTCAGCCGGCAACTGAGCCCCACGCAGCTGCTCGCTGGGTGGGATGGGGGAGAGAATGGGAGGAGTAAAAGAGAGAAAACTCGTGGGTTGAGATAAGAACAGTTTAAGAGTTGAAATAAAATAAAAGAGTAACAATAACAACAACAATGATAAGAAAAGAATATACAAAGCAAGCGATGCACGATGCAGTTGCTCACCACCCGCCGACCGATGCCCAGCCAGTCCCTGAGCAGCGGCCCCCCCGGCCAGCTTCCCCCAGTTTAGGTACTGAGCATGATGTCCCATGGTATGGAATGTCCCTCTGGCCGGTTTGGGTCAGCTATCCTGGCCGTGCCCCCTCCCAGCTTCTTGCACACCTCCAGCCTGCTCAGTCGGCAGAGCACGGGAAGCTGAAAAGCCCTTGCCTAGTGTAAGCACTGCTCCGCAAGAACTACAACATCGCTGTGTTGTCAACATTGTTCTGGTCCTAAATCCAAAACACAGCTCTGTACCAGCTACTGGGAAGAAAATTAAAAATATACCAGCCAAAACCGGGACAGATGCGCCCGAAGGAGGCTGTGACCCCGTGGGAAGCCCGCGCTGGAGCAGGCTCCTGGCAGGACTTGTGGCCCTGTGGAGAGGAGCCCGCACTGGAGCAGGTTTGCTGGCGGGACTTGTGACCCCGTGGGGGACCCACGCTGGAGCAGTCAGTTCCGGAAGGACTGTGCCCCGTGGTGAGGACCCACGCTGGAGCAGACGCCCGTGGGAGGGACCCCACGCTGGAGCAGGGCAAGAGCGTGAGGAGGACGGAGCGGCAGAGACAATGTGCGATGAACTGGCCGCAAGCCCCATTCCCCGTCCCCCTGCGCCGCTCGGGCGGAGGAGGTGGAGAATTTGGGAGGGAAGTTGAGCCTGGGGAGAAGGGAGGGGTGGGGGGAAGGGGTTTATAGATTTGTTCTTATCTCTCATTATCCTACTTCCTTGTTAATTGGCAATAAATTTATTTAATTTCCCCGACTCGAGCCTGTTTTGCCCGTGATGGTACTTGCGGAGTGATCTCCCTGCCCTGACCTCCACCCACGAGCCTTTTGTCGTGTTTTCTCCCCCTTGAGGAGGGCAGTGACGGAGCGGCTGGGTGGGCACCAGCGCCCAGCCAAGCTCAACCCACCCCAGTGTCACCGCCGGCTGCACCGGAGCCATCGGCATCATCCTCCGGTCACGGCGGTGCACATCGTCCCCCACCACCGGCTCCCCGCTGCCCTCCACGCCCTCCCTGCCCCCTGCCCGGTGGGGGCAGCAGACCCCGGTTGGGAGCGTGGCTGGGAGCGGCCCCTGCCCGGCACAGAGCCCTGTGTGTGCCTGGGCTGCGTGTCCGGGGCTCCTTTCCGGGCTCCACCCTGGGGGTCCATCGCAGGGGTCCATCGCGGGGACCCCTGTGGGGACAGCCCATCCCCAGGTGCGCGGGACGTGGGCAGGGGCATGGGCAGGGCTCGGCTCAGCCCCCCGTCCCCGAGCCCCCAGCCCCAGCGCTGACGGCCCTTGTGCAGCCCATGGGGCCACTGGTCCCGCATCCCCGGGGCTGGTGGGGAGCCCTCTCCTGTGACGGGCTCAGGCACCGGGGGCCAGGGCAGGGCTGGGGGGCGAGTGGGCAGGGGCTGGCAGCGCCTGGAAAGCTGGAGGCGATGGTGTGGGGTGACATGCGGGGGCTTTAATGACAGGCGTGTCCCTGGGAGCCTGGCGGACCACGGTGGGGGTGGGTGACGACGGCGCCCATGGGTGTCCCCGGGGTGCAGCTGTGGCCAGGCTCACGGGACCCTCCTGCAGTAGTAGATGGTCCTGGCTATGACACCTGGGGGAGAAGCGATGATGAGCGGCTGCGCCCGTCGCCGCACCCAGCCCCGGCTGTGGGGACCGAGAGCTGGGACCCCTCGGCCATGGGGCCAGCCGGCACCACCGCTACCGCCACCAACATAGGCACCGGCACCTCTGCCCAGTGCCACCTCCTCCTGCCAAGCCGCCTGCACTGCCAGCCGGCCCGGGGGCTCCTCTTGCGTCTCCTCTGCCGGGGCGGTGACAAGCGGACCCGCCGGCACATGGTGGTGGTGACGCGGGGCCGGTGGTGACGCTGGGCGGCCACCCTCCTCCTGCGGGCTGGGGCCGGCCCGTAGCCATGGCGCCTGTGTGCAGCCGGGCGGCACCGTGGGGACATTGTGATGCCGCTGGTGATGCTGGCCCTGTAACGCGCCTCTGTCACAAAGGGCCTCGCCCCGGCACCCCTATAAAAACCCATCTCCATGTCCCAGCCCATCTCCATGTCCCAACCCATCTTCTCGTCCCCAGCCCATCTCCATGTCCCAGCCCATCTTCATGTCCCAGTCCACCTCCACGTCCCCAGCCCATCTCCATGCCTCCCGGGCACTAGAATCAGAGAATCGTAGAAGCATTACGGTTGGAAAAGACCTCTAAGACCATCGAGTCCCACCATCGACCCAACACCACCATGCCCACTACACCATGGCCCTAAGCGCCTCATCTACACGTCTTTTAAATACCTCCAGGGGTGGGGACTCAACCACTTCCCTGGGCAGCCTCTTCCAATGTTTAACCACTCTTCCAGTAAAGACATTTTTCCTCACGTCCATTCCAAACCTCCCCTGGCGCAACTTGAGGCCCTTTCCTCTCGTCCTACCGCTTGTTACTTGGGAGAAGAGACCGACCCCCACCTCGCTACAACCTCCTTGCAGGTGGTTGTAGAGAGCGATGAGGTCTCCCCTCAGCCTCCTTTTCTCCAGGCTAAACAACCCCAGTTCCCTCAGCCGCTCCTCAGAAGACTTCTTCTCCAGACCCCTCACCAGCCTCGTTGCCCTTCTCTGGACACGCTCCAGCACCTCGACGTCCTTCTTGGAGTGAGGGGCCCAAAACTGAACACAGCGTTCGAGGTGCGGCCTCACCAGGGCCGAGTACAGGGGCACGATCGCTTCCCTACTCCTGCTGGCCACACTGTTTCTGATACAGGCCAGGATGCCATTGGCCTTCTTGGCCGCCTGGGCACACTGCCGGCTCATGTTCAGCCGGCTGTCGACCAGCACCCCCAGGTCCTTTTCCGCCGGGCAGCTTTCCAGCCACTCTTCCCCAAGCCTGTAGCGCTGCATGGGGTTGTTGTGGCCGAAGTGCAGGCCCCGGCACTTGGCCTTGTTGAACCGCATACAATTGGCCTCGGCCCATCGATCCAGCCTGTCCAGGTCCCTCTGCAGAGCCTTCCTACCCTCGAGCAGATCAACGCTCCCGCCCAACCTGGTGTCATCAGCAAACTGACTGAGGGTGCACTCAATCCCCTCATCCAGATCATCGATAAAGATATTAAACAAGACCGGCCCCAAAACTGAGCCCTGGGGAACACCGCTCGTGACTGGCCGCCAACTGGATTGAACTCCATTCACCACAACTCTCTGGGCCCGGCCGTCCAGCCAGTTTTTGACCCAGCGCAGAGTACACCTGTCTAAGCCGTGAGCCGCCAGCTTCTCTAGGAGAATGCTGTGGGAGACGGTGTCAAAGGCCTTACTGAAGTCCAGGTAGAGCACATCCACAGCCTTTCCCTCATCCACTAGGCGGGTCACCTGGTCATAGAAGGAGATCAGGTTGGTCAAGCAGGACCTGCCTCTCATGAATCCGTGCTGGCTAGGCCGGATCCCCTGGTTGTCCCGCTCATGCCTTGTGAGCGCCCCCAAGATGAACCGCTCCATCATCTTCCCCGGCACCG
Source organism: Aptenodytes patagonicus (assembly GCF_965638725.1). Taxonomy (NCBI): domain Eukaryota; kingdom Metazoa; phylum Chordata; class Aves; order Sphenisciformes; family Spheniscidae; genus Aptenodytes; species Aptenodytes patagonicus. The sequence goes on from NW_027472011.1 coordinate 186,489, forward strand.
AGGTCAGGCTGACAGGCCTGTAGTTCCCCGGATCCTCCTTCCGGCCCTTCTTGTAGATGGGCGTCACATTGGCAAGCCTCCAGTCGCCCGGGACCTCCCCCGTTAACCAGGACTGCTGATGAATGATGGAGAGCGGCTTGGCAAGCTCCTCCGCCAGCTCCCTCAGCACTCTCGGGTGGATCCCATCCGGCCCCATAGACTTGTGAGCGTCCAGGTGGTGTAGCAGGTCATTGACTGCTTCCTCTTGGATTACGGGGGGTTCATCCTGCTCGCTGTCCCTGTCTTCCAGCTCGGGGGGCCGAGTACCCTGAGGATAACTGGTCTGCCTGTTAAAGACTGAGGCAAAGAAGGCATTGAGGACCTCAGCCTTCTCCTCATCCTCGGTGACAATGTTCCCCCCCGCATCCAGTAAGGGATGGAGATTCTCCTTGGCTCTCTTCTTGTCATTAATATATTTGTAAAAGCTTTTTTTGTTGTCTTTAACGACAGCGGCCAGATTGCGTTCTAGCTGGGCTTTTGCCTTTCTCATTTCTTCTCTGCACGACCTAACGAGATCCCTGTACTCTTCTTGAGTCGCCTGCCCCTTCTTCCACAAGCGGTAAACTCTCCTTTTTTTCCTGAGTCCCAGCAAGACCTCCCCGTTCAGCCAGGCCGGTTGTCTTCCCCGCCCGTTCTTCTTACCGCGTACAGGGACAGCCTGCTCCTGCGCCTTTAAGGCTTCCTTCTTGAAGAGCGTCCAGCCTTCCTGGACCCCTTTGCCCTTCAGGACCGTCTCCCAAAATTAAATTGCTTATTAACCTCGGACAAAACCGAAACAATATTCCCGAGAAGTACCAAGAGCACTATCTTAACTACCCAAGGATGTTCAAGATACTGAAAAGTGACTGTGATGGAGGAGGAAACACCATAGAAGAAGGTAGCGGCGCTGCCATGCTGTACCTCCTCCATAAAAAACCTCTCAGAGGAAGAACTGTAATTGCTAATTGTCCCCACGCAGTGGTACCCGAAGGACAGGAATGGCTTCAGTACAAAGCTCAAATACCAGGTTAAGCTCAAGGCCGGTGCTTTAATAACAAACCTCCCGGGCAAAACATCACTAATCACCGCAGGCCACAGCAAACTGCAAAACCCAACACTAATCTTTAACGTGTACAGCCAAGAAAAGGGCATGGCGCAGATCACACAAACCAATATCGAGAACAGATGAATCAATGTTGTGACCCGCAACTGCTAACGGGTATAAATTCCTTAATGCGCTCTGGTTAATCTGTCGTTATCTCAAACCCTTCGGGCCCCACGTTGGGCGCCAAAAAGGACTGTCGCGGTTCAACCTCAGCCGGCAACTGAGCCCCACGCAGCTGCTCGCTGGGTGGGATGGGGGAGAGAATGGGAGGAGTAAAAGAGAGAAAACTCGTGGGTTGAGATAAGAACAGTTTAAGAGTTGAAATAAAATAAAAGAGTAACAATAACAACAACAATGATAATAAAAGAATATACAAAGCAAGCGATGCACGATGCAGTTGCTCACCACCCGCCGACCGATGCCCAGCCAGTCCCTGAGCAGCGGCCCCCCCGGCCAGCTTCCCCCAGTTTAGGTACTGAGCATGATGTCCCATGGTATGGAATGTCCCTCTGGCCGGTTTGGGTCAGCTGTCCTGGCCGTGCCCCCTCCCAGCTTCTTGCGCACCTCCAGCCTGCTCAGTCGGCAGAGCACGGGAAGCTGAAAAGCCCTTGCCTAGTGTAAGCACTGCTCCGCAAGAACTACAACATCGCTGTGTTGTCAACATTGTTCTGGTCCTAAATCCAAAACACAGCTCTGTACCAGCTACTGGGAAGAAAATTAAAAATATACCAGCCAAAACCGGGACAGATGCGCCCGAAGGAGGCTGTGACCCCGTGGGAAGCCCGCGCTGGAGCAGGCTCCTGGCAGGACTTGTGGCCCTGTGGAGAGGAGCCCGCACTGGAGCAGGTTTGCTGGCAGGACTTGTGACCCCGTGGGGGACCCACGCTGGAGCAGTCAGTTCCGGAAGGACTGTGCCCCGTGGTGAGGACCCACGCTGGAGCAGACGCCCGTGGGAGGGACCCCACGCTGGAGCAGGGCAAGAGCGTGAGGAGGACGGAGCGGCAGAGACAATGTGCGATGAACTGGCCGCAAGCCCCATTCCCCGTCCCCCTGCGCCGCTCGGGCGGAGGAGGTGGAGAATTTGGGAGGGAAGTTGAGCCTGGGGAGAAGGGAGGGGTGGGGGGAAGGGGTTTATAGATTTGTTCTTATCTCTCATTATCCTACTTCCTTGTTAATTGGCAATAAATTTATTTAATTTCCCCGACTCGAGCCTGTTTTGCCCGTGATGGTACTTGCGGAGTGATCTCCCTGCCCTGACCTCCACCCACGAGCCTTTTGTCGTGTTTTCTCCCCCTTGAGGAGGGCAGTGACGGAGCGGCTGGGTGGGCACCAGCGCCCAGCCAAGCTCAACCCACCCCAGTGTCACCGCCGGCTGCACCGGAGCCATCGGCATCATCCTCCGGTCACGGCGGTGCACATCGTCCCCCACCACCGGCTCCCCGCTGCCCTCCACGCCCTCCCTGCCCCCTGCCCGGTGGGGGCAGCAGACCCCGGTTGGGAGCGTGGCTGGGAGCGGCCCCTGCCCGGCACAGAGCCCTGTGTGTGCCTCGGCTGCGTGTCCGGGGCTCCTTTCCGGGCTCCACCCTGGGGGTCCATTGCAGGGGTCCATCGCGGGGACCCCTGTGGGGACAGCCCATCCCCAGGTGCGCGGGACGTGGGCAGGGGCATGGGCAGGGCTCGGCTCAGCCCCCCGTCCCCGAGCCCCCAGCCCCAGCGCTGACGGCCCTTGTGCAGCCCATGGGGCCACTGGTCCCGCATCCCCGGGGCTGGTGGGGAGCCCTCTCCTGTGACGGGCTCAGGCACCGGGGGCCAGGGCAGGGCTGGGGGGCGAGTGGGCAGGGGCTGGCAGCGCCTGGAAAGCTGGAGGCGATGGTGTGGGGTGACATGCGGGGGCTTTAATGACAGGCGTGTCCCTGGGAGCCTGGCGGACCACGGTGGGGGTGGGTGACGACGGCGCCCATGGGTGTCCCCGGGGTGCAGCTGTGGCCAGGCTCACGGGACCCTCCTGCAGTAGTAGATGGTCCTGGCTATGACACCTGGGGGAGAAGCGATGATGAGCGGCTGCGCCCGTCGCCGCACCCAGCCCCGGCTGTGGGGACCGAGAGCTGGGACCCCTCGGCCATGGGGCCAGCCGGCACCACCGCTACCGCCACCAACATAGGCACCGGCACCTCTGGGCACTGCCCAGTGCCACCTCCTCCTGCCAAGCCGCCTGCACTGCCAGCCGGCCCGGGGGCTCCTCTTGCGTCTCCTCTGCCGGGGCGGTGATAAGCGGACCCGCCGGCACATGGTGGTGGTGACGCGGGGCCGGTGGTGACGCTGGGCGGCCACCCTCCTCCTGCGGGCTGGGGCCGGCCCGTAGCCATGGCGCCTGTGTGCAGCCGGGCGGCACCGTGGGGACATTGTGATGCCGCTGGTGATGCTGGCCCTGTAACGCGCCTCTGTCACAAAGGGCCTCGCCCCGGCACCCCTATAAAAGCGGGGTGGGGGCGCAGAGCCAACCCGCGGCAGGGCAGGGCGGCTGGCCACCCCACTCGGCCAGCCCCAGCATGGCCCGGTCCCGGCGCAGCAGGTCCCGCAGCAGAAGCCGGCGCCGCCGCCGCAGCCTGGGCCACCAGAGACGCCCTCGCCGCCGATATGGCAGGAGCCGCCGCCGGCCTGCGGCACGCAGCCGCAGGTATGGAAGCAGCCGCCGGCGGCCTGGGGCACGCAGCCGCCGGTCCGGAAGGAGCCGGCGGCGGCGTGGGGGACACAGCCTTCGCCGCTGAGTAGACGCCAGCACTGGGCGTCTGCGGAGCCAGTGTCCCCGAGACCCCCGGCCGCCGCAGCACCGCGGCCCTGGCTCCATCAATAAAGCTGGAATGATTGAATGAGAGGTGTGCGTGTCCTTGGTGTCCCTGTGCGCCGGCTGCATGTCCCCTGGTGTCGTGTCCCACGGGTGGGCGTCCGTGTCTGCTGGGGGTGGGGGGGGGTGTCCCATGGGTGCGCGTGTCCAGGACCAGCACACATCTCCGGGGATGGAGATGCCCCAGCCTGACTGCTCCTGTGCTGGCTCTGACCCCCATCTCCACGTCCCCAACCCGCCTCCACGTCCCCAACCCATCTCCATGTCCCAGCCCATCTCCATGTCCCAACCCATCTTCCCGTCCCCAGCCCATCTCCATGTCCCAGCCCATCTTCATGTCCCAGTCCACCTCCACGTCCCCAGCCCATCTCCATGCCTCCCGGGCACTAGAATCAGAGAATCGTAGAAGCATTACGGTTGGAAAAGACCTCTAAGACCATCGAGTCCCACCGTCGACCCAACACCACCATGCCCACTACACCATGGCCCTAAGCGCCTCATCTACACGTCTTTTAAATACCTCCAGGGGTGGGGACTCAACCACTTCCCTGGGCAGCCTCTTCCAATGTTTAACCACTCTTCCAGTAAAGACATTTTTCCTCACGTCCATTCCAAACCTCCCCTGGCGCAACTTGAGGCCCTTTCCTCTCGTCCTACCGCTTGTTACTTGGGAGAAGAGACCGACCCCCACCTCGCTACAACCTCCTTGCAGGTGGTTGTAGAGAGCGATGAGGTCTCCCCTCAGCCTCCTTTTCTCCAGGCTAAACAACCCCAGTTCCCTCAGCCGCTCCTCAGAAGACTTCTTCTCCAGACCCCTCACCAGCCTCGTTGCCCTTCTCTGGACACGCTCCAGCACCTCGACGTCCTTCTTGGAGTGAGGGGCCCAAAACTGAACACAGCGTTCGAGGTGCGGCCTCACCAGGGCCGAGTACAGGGGCACGATCGCTTCCCTACTCCTGCTGGCCACACTGTTTCTGATACAGGCCAGGATGCCATTGGCCTTCTTGGCCGCCTGGGCACACTGCCGGCTCATGTTCAGCCGGCTGTCGACCAGCACCCCCAGGTCCTTTTCCGCCGGGCAGCTTTCCAGCCACTCTTCCCCAAGCCTGTAGCGCTGCATGGGGTTGTTGTGGCCGAAGTGCAGGACCCGGCACTTGACCTTGTTGAATCTCATCCAGTTGGCCTCGGCCCATCGATCCAGCCTGTCCAGGTCCCTCTGCAGAGCCTTCCTACCCTCGAGCAGATCAACGCTCCCGCCCAACTTGGTGTCATCAGCAAACTGACTGAGGGTGCACTCAATCCCCTCATCCAGATCATCGATAAAGATATTAAACAAGACCGGCCCCAAAACTGAGCCCTGGGGAACACCGCTCGTGACCAGCCGCCAACTGGATTGAACTCCATTCACCACAACTCTCTGGGCCCGGCCGTCCAGCCAGTTTTTGACCCAGCGCAGAGTACACCTGTCTAAGCCGTGAGCCGCCAGCTTCTCTAGGAGAATGCTGTGGGAGACGGTGTCAAAGGCCTTACTGAAGTCCAGGTAGAGCACATCCACAGCCTTTCCCTCATCCACTAGGCGGGTCACCTGGTCATAGAAGGAGATCAGGTTGGTCAAGCAGGACCTGCCTCTCATGAATCCGTGCTGGCTAGGCCGGATCCCCTGGTTGTCCCGCTCATGCCTTGTGAGCGCCCCCAAGATGAACCGCTCCATCATCTTCCCCGGCACCGAGGTCAGGCTGACAGGCCTGTAGTTCCCCGGATCCTCCTTCCGGCCCTTCTTGTAGATGGGCGTCACATTGGCAAGCCTCCAGTCGCCCGGGACCTCCCCCGTTAACCAGGACTGCTGATGAATGATGGAGAGCGGCTTGGCAAGCTCCTCCGCCAGCTCCCTCAGCACTCTCGGGTGGATCCCATCCGGCCCCATAGACTTGTGAGCGTCCAGGTGGTGTAGCAGGTCATTGACTGCTTCCTCTTGGATTACGGGGGGTTCATCCTGCTCGCTGTCCCTGTCTTCCAGCTCGGGGGGCCGAGTACCCTGAGGATAACTGGTCTGCCTGTTAAAGACTGAGGCAAAGAAGGCATTGAGGACCTCAGCCTTCTCCTCATCCTCGGTGACAATGTTCCCCCCCGCATCCAGTAAGGGATGGAGATTCTCCTTGGCTCTCTTCTTGTCATTAATATATTTGTAAAAGCTTTTTTTGTTGTCTTTAACGACAGCGGCCAGATTGCGTTCTAGCTGGGCTTTTGCCTTTCTCATTTCTTCTCTGCACGACCTAACGAGATCCCTGTACTCTTCTTGAGTCGCCTGCCCCTTCTTCCACAAGCGGTAAACTCTCCTTTTTTTCCTGAGTCCCAGCAAGACCTCCCCGTTCAGCCAGGCCGGTTGTCTTCCCCGCCCGTTCTTCTTACCGCGTACAGGGACAGCCTGCTCCTGCGCCTTTAAGGCTTCCTTCTTGAAGAGCGTCCAGCCTTCCTGGACCCCTTTGCCCTTCAGGACCGTCTCCCAAAATTAAATTGCTTATTAACCTCGGACAAAACCGAAACAATATTCCCGAGAAGTACCAAGAGCACTATCTTAACTACCCAAGGATGTTCAAGATACTGAAAAGTGACTGTGATGGAGGAGGAAACACCATAGAAGAAGGTAGCGGCGCTGCCATGCTGTACCTCCTCCATAAAAAACCTCTCAGAGGAAGAACTGTAATTGCTAATTGTCCCCACGCAGTGGTACCCGAAGGACAGGAATGGCTTCAGTACAAAGCTCAAATACCAGGTTAAGCTCAAGGCCGGTGCTTTAATAACAAACCTCCCGGGCAAAACATCACTAATCACCGCAGGCCACAGCAAACTGCAAAACCCAACACTAATCTTTAACGTGTACAGCCAAGAAAAGGGCATGGCGCAGATCACACAAACCAATATCGAGAACAGATGAATCAATGTTGTGACCCGCAACTGCTAACGGGTATAAATTCCTTAATGCGCTCTGGTTAATCTGTCGTTATCTCAAACCCTTCGGGCCCCACGTTGGGCGCCAAAAAGGACTGTCGCGGTTCAACCTCAGCCGGCAACTGAGCCCCACGCAGCTGCTCGCTGGGTGGGATGGGGGAGAGAATGGGAGGAGTAAAAGAGAGAAAACTCGTGGGTTGAGATAAGAACAGTTTAAGAGTTGAAATAAAATAAAAGAGTAACAATAACAACAACAATGATAATAAAAGAATATACAAAGCAAGCGATGCACGATGCAGTTGCTCACCACCCGCCGACCGATGCCCAGCCAGTCCCTGAGCAGCGGCCCCCCCGGCCAGCTTCCCCCAGTTTAGGTACTGAGCATGATGTCCCATGGTATGGAATGTCCCTCTGGCCGGTTTGGGTCAGCTGTCCTGGCCGTGCCCCCTCCCAGCTTCTTGTGCACCTCCAGCCTGCTCAGTCGGCAGAGCACGGGAAGCTGAAAAGCCCTTGCCTAGTGTAAGCACTGCTCCGCAAGAACTACAACACCGCTGTGTTGTCAACATTGTTCTGCTCCTAAATCCAAAACACAGCTCTGTACCAGCTACTGGGAAGAAAATTAAAAATATACCAGCCAAAACCGGGACAGATGCGCCCGAAGGAGGCTGTGACCCCGTGGGAAGCCCGCGCTGGAGCAGGCTCCTGGCAGGACTTGTGGCCCTGTGGAGAGGAGCCCGCACTGGAGCAGGTTTGCTGGCGGGACTTGTGACCCCGTGGGGGACCCACGCTGGAGCAGTCAGTTCCGGAAGGACTGTGCCCCGTGGTGAGGACCCACGCTGGAGCAGACGCCCGTGGGAGGGACCCCACGCTGGAGCAGGGCAAGAGCGTGAGGAGGACGGAGCGGCAGAGACAATGTGCGATGAACTGGCCGCAAGCCCCATTCCCCGTCCCCCTGCGCCGCTCGGGCGGAGGAGGTGGAGAATTTGGGAGGGAAGTTGAGCCTGGGGAGAAGGGAGGGGTGGGGGGAAGGGGTTTATAGATTTGTTCTTATCTCTCATTATCCTACTTCCTTGTTAATTGGCAATAAATTTATTTAATTTCCCCGACTCGAGCCTGTTTTGCCCGTGATGGTACTTGCGGAGTGATCTCCCTGCCCTGACCTCCACCCACGAGCCTTTTGTCGTGTTTTCTCCCCCTTGAGGAGGGCAGTGACGGAGCGGCTGGGTGGGCACCAGCGCCCAGCCAAGCTCAACCCACCCCAGTGTCACCGCCGGCTGCACCGGAGCCATCGGCATCATCCTCCGGTCACGGCGGTGCACATCGTCCCCCACCACCGGCTCCCCGCTGCCCTCCACGCCCTCCCTGCCCCCTGCCCGGTGGGGGCAGCAGACCCCGGTTGGGAGCGTGGCTGGGAGCGGCCCCTGCCCGGCACAGAGCCCTGTGTGTGCCTGGGCTGCGTGTCCGGGGCTCCTTTCCGGGCTCCACCCTGGGGGTCCATCGCAGGGGTCCATCGCGGGGACCCCTGTGGGGACAGCCCATCCCCAGGTGCGCGGGACGTGGGCAGGGGCATGGGCAGGGCTCGGCTCAGCCCCCCGTCCCCGAGCCCCCAGCCCCAGCGCTGACGGCCCTTGTGCAGCCCATGGGGCCACTGGTCCCGCATCCCCGGGGCTGGCGGGGAGCCCTCTCCTGTGACGGGCTCAGGCACCGGGGGCCAGGGCAGGGCTGGGGGGCGAGTGGGCAGGGGCTGGCAGCGCCTGGAAAGCTGGAGGCGATGGTGTGGGGTGACATGCGGGGGCTTTAATGACAGGCGTGTCCCTGGGAGCCTGGCGGACCACGGTGGGGGTGGGTGACGACGGCGCCCATGGGTGTCCCCGGGGTGCAGCTGTGGCCAGGCTCACGGGACCCTCCTGCAGTAGTAGATGGTCCTGGCTATGACACCTGGGGGAGAAGCGATGATGAGCGGCTGCGCCCGTCGCCGCACCCAGCCCCGGCTGTGGGGACCGAGAGCTGGGACCCCTCGGCCATGGGGCCAGCCGGCACCACCGCTACCGCCACCAACATAGGCACCGGCACCTCTGCCCAGTGCCACCTCCTCCTGCCAAGCCGCCTGCACTGCCAGCCGGCCCGGGGGCTCCTCTTGCGTCTCCTCTGCCGGGGCGGTGACAAGCGGACCCGCCGGCACATGGTGGTGGTGACGCGGGGCCGGTGGTGACGCTGGGCGGCCACCCTCCTCCTGCGGGCTGGGGCCGGCCCGTAGCCATGGCGCCTGTGTGCAGCCGGGCGGCACTGTGGGGACATTGTGATGCCGCTGGTGATGCTGGCCCTGTAACGCGCCTCTGTCACAAAGGGCCTCGCCCCGGCACCCCTATAAAAGCGGGGTGGGGGCGCAGAGCCAACCCGCGGCAGGGCAGGGCGGCTGGCCACCCCACTCGGCCAGCCCCAGCATGGCCCGGTCCCGGCGCAGCAGGTCCCGTAGCAGAAGCCGGCGCCGCCGCCGCAGCCTGGGCCACCAGAGACGCCCTCGCCGCCGATATGGCAGGAGCCGCCGCCGGCCTGCGGCACGCAGCCGCAGGTATGGAAGCAGCCGCCGGCGGCCTGGGGCACGCAGCCGCCGGTCCGGAAGGAGCCGGCGGCGGCGTGGGGGACACAGCCTTCGCCGCTGAGTAGACGCCAGCACTGGGCGTCTGCGGAGCCAGTGTCCCCGAGACCCCCGGCCGCCGCAGCACCGCGGCCCTGGCTCCATCAATAAAGCTGGAATGATTGAATGAGAGGTGTGCGTGTCCTTGGTGTCCCTGTGCGCCGGCTGCATGTCCCCTGGTGTCGTGTCCCACGGGTGGGCGTCCGTGTCTGCTGGGGGTGGGGGGGGGTGTCCCATGGGTGCGCGTGTCCAGGACCAGCACACATCTCCGGGGATGGAGATGCCCCAGCCTGACTGCTCCTGTGCTGGCTCTGACCCCCATCTCCACGTCCCCAACCCGCCTCCACGTCCCCAACCCATCTCCATGTCCCAGCCCATCTCCATGTCCCAACCCATCTTCTCGTCCCCAGCCCATCTCCATGTCCCAGCCCATCTTCATGTCCCAGTCCACCTCCACGTCCCCAGCCCATCTCCATGCCTCCCGGGCACTAGAATCAGAGAATCGTAGAAGCATTACGGTTGGAAAAGACCTCTAAGACCATCGAGTCCCACCGTCGACCCAACACCACCATGCCCACTACACCATGGCCCTAAGCGCCTCATCTACACGTCTTTTAAATACCTCCAGGGGTGGGGACTCAACCACTTCCCTGGGCAGCCTCTTCCAATGTTTAACCACTCTTCCAGTAAAGACATTTTTCCTCACGTCCATTCCAAACCTCCCCTGGCGCAACTTGAGGCCGTTTCCTCTCAAGGTCAAGCAGGACCTGCCTCTCATGAATCCGTGCTGGCTAGGCCGGATCCCCTGGTTGTCCCGCTCATGCCTTGTGAGCGCCCCCAAGATGAACCGCTCCATCATCTTCCCCGGCACCGAGGTCAGGCTGACAGGCCTGTAGTTCCCCGGATCCTCCTTCCGGCCCTTCTTGTAGATGGGCGTCACATTGGCAAGCCTCCAGTCGCCCGGGACCTCCCCCGTTAACCAGGACTGCTGATGAATGATGGAGAGCGGCTTGGCAAGCTCCTCCGCCAGCTCCCTCAGCACTCTCGGGTGGATCCCATCCGGCCCCATAGACTTGTGAGCGTCCAGGTGGTGTAGCAGGTCATTGACTGCTTCCTCTTGGATTACGGGGGGTTCATCCTGCTCGCTGTCCCTGTCTTCCAGCTCGGGGGGCCGAGTACCCTGAGGATAACTGGTCTGCCTGTTAAAGACTGAGGCAAAGAAGGCATTGAGGACCTCAGCCTTCTCCTCATCCTCGGTGACAATGTTCCCCCCCGCATCCAGTAAGGGATGGAGATTCTCCTTGGCTCTCTTCTTGTCATTAATATATTTGTAAAAGCTTTTTTTGTTGTCTTTAACGACAGCGGCCAGATTGCGTTCTAGCTGGGCTTTTGCCTTTCTCATTTCTTCTCTGCACGACCTAACGAGATCCCTGTACTCTTCTTGAGTCGCCTGCCCCTTCTTCCACAAGCGGTAAACTCTCCTTTTTTTCCTGAGTCCCAGCAAGACCTCCCCGTTCAGCCAGGCCGGTTGTCTTCCCCGCCCGTTCTTCTTACCGCGTACAGGGACAGCCTGCTCCTGCGCCTTTAAGGCTTCCTTCTTGAAGAGCGTCCAGCCTTCCTGGACCCCTTTGCCCTTCAGGACCGTCTCCCAAAATTAAATTGCTTATTAACCTCGGACAAAACCGAAACAATATTCCCGAGAAGTACCAAGAGCACTATCTTAACTACCCAAGGATGTTCAAGATACTGAAAAGTGACTGTGATGGAGGAGGAAACACCATAGAAGAAGGTAGCGGCGCTGCCATGCTGTACCTCCTCCATAAAAAACCTCTCAGAGGAAGAACTGTAATTGCTAATTGTCCCCACGCAGTGGTACCCGAAGGACAGGAATGGCTTCAGTACAAAGCTCAAATACCAGGTTAAGCTCAAGGCCGGTGCTTTAATAACAAACCTCCCGGGCAAAACATCACTAATCACCGCAGGCCACAGCAAACTGCAAAACCCAACACTAATCTTTAACGTGTACAGCCAAGAAAAGGGCATGGCGCAGATCACACAAACCAATATCGAGAACAGATGAATCAATGTTGTGACCCGCAACTGCTAACGGGTATAAATTCCTTAATGCGCTCTGGTTAATCTGTCGTTATCTCAAACCCTTCGGGCCCCACGTTGGGCGCCAAAAAGGACTGTCGCGGTTCAACCTCAGCCGGCAACTGAGCCCCACGCAGCTGCTCGCTGGGTGGGATGGGGGAGAGAATGGGAGGAGTAAAAGAGAGAAAACTCGTGGGTTGAGATAAGAACAGTTTAAGAGTTGAAATAAAATAAAAGAGTAACAATAACAACAACAATGATAATAAAAGAATATACAAAGCAAGCGATGCACGATGCAGTTGCTCACCACCCGCCGACCGATGCCCAGCCAGTCCCTGAGCAGCGGCCCCCCCGGCCAGCTTCCCCCAGTTTAGGTACTGAGCATGATGTCCCATGGTATGGAATGTCCCTCTGGCCGGTTTGGGTCAGCTGTCCTGGCCGTGCCCCCTCCCAGCTTCTTGTGCACCTCCAGCCTGCTCAGTCGGCAGAGCACGGGAAGCTGAAAAGCCCTTGCCTAGTGTAAGCACTGCTCCGCAAGAACTACAACACCGCTGTGTTGTCAACATTGTTCTGCTCCTAAATCCAAAACACAGCTCTGTACCAGCTACTGGGAAGAAAATTAAAAATATACCAGCCAAAACCGGGACAGATGCGCCCGAAGGAGGCTGTGACCCCGTGGGAAGCCCGCGCTGGAGCAGGCTCCTGGCAGGACTTGTGGCCCTGTGGAGAGGAGCCCGCACTGGAGCAGGTTTGCTGGCAGGACTTGTGACCCCGTGGGGGACCCACGCTGGAGCAGTCAGTTCCGGAAGGACTGTGCCCCGTGGTGAGGACCCACGCTGGAGCAGACGCCCGTGGGAGGGACCCCACGCTGGAGCAGGGCAAGAGCGTGAGGAGGACGGAGCGGCAGAGACAATGTGCGATGAACTGGCCGCAAGCCCCATTCCCCGTCCCCCTGCGCCGCTCGGGCGGAGGAGGTGGAGAATTTGGGAGGGAAGTTGAGCCTGGGGAGAAGGGAGGGGTGGGGGGAAGGGGTTTATAGATTTGTTCTTATCTCTCATTATCCTACTTCCTTGTTAATTGGCAATAAATTTATTTAATTTCCCCGACTCGAGCCTGTTTTGCCCGTGATGGTACTTGCGGAGTGATCTCCCTGCCCTGACCTCCACCCACGAGCCTTTTGTCGTGTTTTCTCCCCCTTGAGGAGGGCAGTGACGGAGCGGCTGGGTGGGCACCAGCGCCCAGCCAAGCTCAACCCACCCCAGTGTCACCGCCGGCTGCACCGGAGCCATCGGCATCATCCTCCGGTCACGGCGGTGCACATCGTCCCCCACCACCGGCTCCCCGCTGCCCTCCACGCCCTCCCTGCCCCCTGCCCGGTGGGGGCAGCAGACCCCGGTTCGGAGCGTGGCTGGGAGCGGCCCCTGCCCGGCACAGAGCCCTGTGTGTGCCTGGGCTGCGTGTCCGGGGCTCCTTTCCGGGCTCCACCCTGGGGGTCCATCGCAGGGGTCCATCGCGGGGACCCCTGTGGGGACAGCCCATCCCCAGGTGCGCGGGACGTGGGCAGGGGCATGGGCAGGGCTCGGCTCAGCCCCCCGTCCCCGAGCCCCCAGCCCCAGCGCTGACGGCCCTTGTGCAGCCCATGGGGCCACTGGTCCCGCATCCCCGGGGCTGGCGGGGAGCCCTCTCCTGTGACGGGCTCAGGCACCGGGGGCCAGGGCAGGGCTGGGGGGCGAGTGGGCAGGGGCTGGCAGCGCCTGGAAAGCTGGAGGCGATGGTGTGGGGTGACATGCGGGGGCTTTAATGACAGGCGTGTCCCTGGGAGCCTGGCGGACCACGGTGGGGGTGGGTGACGACGGCGCCCATGGGTGTCCCCGGGGTGCAGCTGTGGCCAGGCTCACGGGACCCTCCTGCAGTAGTAGATGGTCCTGGCTATGACACCTGGGGGAGAAGCGATGATGAGCGGCTGCGCCCGTCGCCGCACCCAGCCCCGGCTGTGGGGACCGAGAGCTGGGACCCCTCGGCCATGGGGCCAGCCGGCACCACCGCTACCGCCACCAACATAGGCACCGGCACCTCTGCCCAGTGCCACCTCCTCCTGCCAAGCCGCCTGCACTGCCAGCCGGCCCGGGGGCTCCTCTTGCGTCTCCTCTGCCGGGGCGGTGACAAGCGGACCCGCCGGCACATGGTGGTGGTGACGCGGGGCCGGTGGTGACGCTGGGCGGCCACCCTCCTCCTGCGGGCTGGGGCCGGCCCGTAGCCATGGCGCCTGTGTGCAGCCGGGCGGCACCGTGGGGACATTGTGATGCCGCTGGTGATGCTGGCCCTGTAACGCGCCTCTGTCACAAAGGGCCTCGCCCCGGCACCCCTATAAAAGCGGGGTGGGGGCGCAGAGCCAACCCGCGGCAGGGCAGGGCGGCTGGCCACCCCACTCGGCCAGCCCCAGCATGGCCCGGTCCCGGCGCAGCAGGTCCCGTAGCAGAAGCCGGCGCCGCCGCCGCAGCCTGGGCCACCAGAGACGCCCTCGCCGCCGATATGGCAGGAGCCGCCGCCGGCCTGCGGCACGCAGCCGCAGGTATGGAAGCAGCCGCCGGCGGCCTGGGGCACGCAGCCGCCGGTCCGGAAGGAGCCGGCGGCGGCGTGGGGGACACAGCCTTCGCCGCTGAGTAGACGCCAGCACTGGGCGTCTGCGGAGCCAGTGTCCCCGAGACCCCCGGCCGCCGCAGCACCGCGGCCCTGGCTCCATCAATAAAGCTGGAATGATTGAATGAGAGGTGTGCGTGTCCTTGGTGTCCCTGTGCGCCGGCTGCATGTCCCCTGGTGTCGTGTCCCACGGGTGGGCGTCCGTGTCTGCTGGGGGTGGGGGGGGGTGTCCCATGGGTGCGCGTGTCCAGGACCAGCACACATCTCCGGGGATGGAGATGCCCCAGCCTGACTGCTCCTGTGCTGGCTCTGACCCCCATCTCCACGTCCCCAACCCGCCTCCACGTCCCCAACCCATCTCCATGTCCCAGCCCATCTCCATGTCCCAACCCATCTTCTCGTCCCCAGCCCATCTCCATGTCCCAGCCCATCTTCATGTCCCAGTCCACCTCCACGTCCCCAGCCCATCTCCATGCCTCCCGGGCACTAGAATCAGAGAATCGTAGAAGCATTACGGTTGGAAAAGACCTCTAAGACCATCGAGTCCCACCGTCGACCCAACACCACCATGCCCACTACACCATGGCCCTAAGCGCCTCATCTACACGTCTTTTAAATACCTCCAGGGGTGGGGACTCAACCACTTCCCTGGGCAGCCTCTTCCAATGTTTAACCACTCTTCCAGTAAAGACATTTTTCCTCACGTCCATTCCAAACCTCCCCTGGCGCAACTTGAGGCCGTTTCCTCTCAAGGTCAAGCAGGACCTGCCTCTCATGAATCCGTGCTGGCTAGGCCGGATCCCCTGGTTGTCCCGCTCATGCCTTGTGAGCGCCCCCAAGATGAACCGCTCCATCATCTTCCCCGGCACCGAGGTCAGGCTGACAGGCCTGTAGTTCCCCGGATCCTCCTTCCGGCCCTTCTTGTAGATGGGCGTCACATTGGCAAGCCTCCAGTCGCCCGGGACCTCCCCCGTTAACCAGGACTGCTGATGAATGATGGAGAGCGGCTTGGCAAGCTCCTCCGCCAGCTCCCTCAGCACTCTCGGGTGGATCCCATCCGGCCCCATAGACTTGTGAGCGTCCAGGTGGTGTAGCAGGTCATTGACTGCTTCCTCTTGGATTACGGGGGGTTCATCCTGCTCGCTGTCCCTGTCTTCCAGCTCGGGGGGCCGAGTACCCTGAGGATAACTGGTCTGCCTGTTAAAGACTGAGGCAAAGAAGGCATTGAGGACCTCAGCCTTCTCCTCATCCTCGGTGACAATGTTCCCCCCCGCATCCAGTAAGGGATGGAGATTCTCCTTGGCTCTCTTCTTGTCATTAATATATTTGTAAAAGCTTTTTTTGTTGTCTTTAACGACAGCGGCCAGATTGCGTTCTAGCTGGGCTTTTGCCTTTCTCATTTCTTCTCTGCACGACCTAACGAGATCCCTGTACTCTTCTTGAGTCGCCTGCCCCTTCTTCCACAAGCGGTAAACTCTCCTTTTTTTCCTGAGTCCCAGCAAGACCTCCCCGTTCAGCCAGGCCGGTTGTCTTCCCCGCCCGTTCTTCTTACCGCGTACAGGGACAGCCTGCTCCTGCGCCTTTAAGGCTTCCTTCTTGAAGAGCGTCCAGCCTTCCTGGACCCCTTTGCCCTTCAGGACCGTCTCCCAAAATTAAATTGCTTATTAACCTCGGACAAAACCGAAACAATATTCCCGAGAAGTACCAAGAGCACTATCTTAACTACCCAAGGATGTTCAAGATACTGAAAAGTGACTGTGATGGAGGAGGAAACACCATAGAAGAAGGTAGCGGCGCTGCCATGCTGTACCTCCTCCATAAAAAACCTCTCAGAGGAAGAACTGTAATTGCTAATTGTCCCCACGCAGTGGTACCCGAAGGACAGGAATGGCTTCAGTACAAAGCTCAAATACCAGGTTAAGCTCAAGGCCGGTGCTTTAATAACAAACCTCCCGGGCAAAACATCACTAATCACCGCAGGCCACAGCAAACTGCAAAACCCAACACTAATCTTTAACGTGTACAGCCAAGAAAAGGGCATGGCGCAGATCACACAAACCAATATCGAGAACAGATGAATCAATGTTGTGACCCGCAACTGCTAACGGGTATAAATTCCTTAATGCGCTCTGGTTAATCTGTCGTTATCTCAAACCCTTCGGGCCCCACGTTGGGCGCCAAAAAGGACTGTCGCGGTTCAACCTCAGCCGGCAACTGAGCCCCACGCAGCTGCTCGCTGGGTGGGATGGGGGAGAGAATGGGAGGAGTAAAAGAGAGAAAACTCGTGGGTTGAGATAAGAACAGTTTAAGAGTTGAAATAAAATAAAAGAGTAACAATAACAACAACAATGATAATAAAAGAATATACAAAGCAAGCGATGCACGATGCAGTTGCTCACCACCCGCCGACCGATGCCCAGCCAGTCCCTGAGCAGCGGCCCCCCCGGCCAGCTTCCCCCAGTTTAGGTACTGAGCATGATGTCCCATGGTATGGAATGTCCCTCTGGCCGGTTTGGGTCAGCTGTCCTGGCCGTGCCCCCTCCCAGCTTCTTGCGCACCTCCAGCCTGCTCAGTCGGCAGAGCACGGGAAGCTGAAAAGCCCTTGCCTAGTGTAAGCACTGCTCCGCAAGAACTACAACACCGCTGTGTTGTCAACATTGTTCTGCTCCTAAATCCAAAACACAGCTCTGTACCAGCTACTGGGAAGAAAATTAAAAATATACCAGCCAAAACCGGGACAGATGCGCCCGAAGGAGGCTGTGACCCCGTGGGAAGCCCGCACTGGAGCAGGTTTGCTGGCAGGACTTGTGACCCCGTGGGGGACCCACGCTGGAGCAGTCAGTTCCGGAAGGACTGTGCCCCGTGGTGAGGACCCACGCTGGAGCAGACGCCCGTGGGAGGGACCCCACGCTGGAGCAGGGCAAGAGCGTGAGGAGGACGGAGCGGCAGAGACAATGTGCGATGAACTGGCCGCAAGCCCCATTCCCCGTCCCCCTGCGCCGCTCGGGCGGAGGAGGTGGAGAATTTGGGAGGGAAGTTGAGCCTGGGGAGAAGGGAGGGGTGGGGGGAAGGGGTTTATAGATTTGTTCTTATCTCTCATTATCCTACTTCCTTGTTAATTGGCAATAAATTTATTTAATTTCCCCGACTCGAGCCTGTTTTGCCCGTGATGGTACTTGCGGAGTGATCTCCCTGCCCTGACCTCCACCCACGAGCCTTTTGTCGTGTTTTCTCCCCCTTGAGGAGGGCAGTGACGGAGCGGCTGGGTGGGCACCAGCGCCCAGCCAAGCTCAACCCACCCCAGTGTCACCGCCGGCTGCACCGGAGCCATCGGCATCATCCTCCGGTCACGGCGGTGCACATCGTCCCCCACCACCGGCTCCCCGCTGCCCTCCACGCCCTCCCTGCCCCCTGCCCGGTGGGGGCAGCAGACCCCGGTTCGGAGCGTGGCTGGGAGCGGCCCCTGCCCGGCACAGAGCCCTGTGTGTGCCTGGGCTGCGTGTCCGGGGCTCCTTTCCGGGCTCCACCCTGGGGGTCCATCGCAGGGGTCCATCGCGGGGACCCCTGTGGGGACAGCCCATCCCCAGGTGCGCGGGACGTGGGCAGGGGCATGGGCAGGGCTCGGCTCAGCCCCCCGTCCCCGAGCCCCCAGCCCCAGCGCTGACGGCCCTTGTGCAGCCCATGGGGCCACTGGTCCCGCATCCCCGGGGCTGGCGGGGAGCCCTCTCCTGTGACGGGCTCAGGCACCGGGGGCCAGGGCAGGGCTGGGGGGCGAGTGGGCAGGGGCTGGCAGCGCCTGGAAAGCTGGAGGCGATGGTGTGGGGTGACATGCGGGGGCTTTAATGACAGGCGTGTCCCTGGGAGCCTGGCGGACCACGGTGGGGGTGGGTGACGACGGCGCCCATGGGTGTCCCCGGGGTGCAGCTGTGGCCAGGCTCACGGGACCCTCCTGCAGTAGTAGATGGTCCTGGCTATGACACCTGGGGGAGAAGCGATGATGAGCGGCTGCGCCCGTCGCCGCACCCAGCCCCGGCTGTGGGGACCGAGAGCTGGGACCCCTCGGCCATGGGGCCAGCCGGCACCACCGCTACCGCCACCAACATAGGCACCGGCACCTCTGCCCAGTGCCACCTCCTCCTGCCAAGCCGCCTGCACTGCCAGCCGGCCCGGGGGCTCCTCTTGCGTCTCCTCTGCCGGGGCGGTGACAAGCGGACCCGCCGGCACATGGTGGTGGTGACGCGGGGCCGGTGGTGACGCTGGGCGGCCACCCTCCTCCTGCGGGCTGGGGCCGGCCCGTAGCCATGGCGCCTGTGTGCAGCCGGGCGGCACCGTGGGGACATTGTGATGCCGCTGGTGATGCTGGCCCTGTAACGCGCCTCTGTCACAAAGGGCCTCGCCCCGGCACCCCTATAAAAGCGGGGTGGGGGCGCAGAGCCAACCCGCGGCAGGGCAGGGCGGCTGGCCACCCCACTCGGCCAGCCCCAGCATGGCCCGGTCCCGGCGCAGCAGGTCCCGTAGCAGAAGCCGGCGCCGCCGCCGCAGCCTGGGCCACCAGAGACGCCCTCGCCGCCGATATGGCAGGAGCCGCCGCCGGCCTGCGGCACGCAGCCGCAGGTATGGAAGCAGCCGCCGGCGGCCTGGGGCACGCAGCCGCCGGTCCGGAAGGAGCCGGCGGCGGCGTGGGGGACACAGCCTTCGCCGCTGAGTAGACGCCAGCACTGGGCGTCTGCGGAGCCAGTGTCCCCGAGACCCCCGGCCGCCGCAGCACCGCGGCCCTGGCTCCATCAATAAAGCTGGAATGATTGAATGAGAGGTGTGCGTGTCCTTGGTGTCCCTGTGCGCCGGCTGCATGTCCCCTGGTGTCGTGTCCCACGGGTGGGCGTCCGTGTCTGCTGGGGGTGGGGGGGGGTGTCCCATGGGTGCGCGTGTCCAGGACCAGCACACATCTCCGGGGATGGAGATGCCCCAGCCTGACTGCTCCTGTGCTGGCTCTGACCCCCATCTCCACGTCCCCAACCCGCCTCCACGTCCCCAACCCATCTCCATGTCCCAGCCCATCTCCATGTCCCAACCCATCTTCTCGTCCCCAGCCCATCTCCATGTCCCAGCCCATCTTCATGTCCCAGTCCACCTCCACGTCCCCAGCCCATCTCCATGCCTCCCGGGCACTAGAATCAGAGAATCGTAGAAGCATTACGGTTGGAAAAGACCTCTAAGACCATCGAGTCCCACCGTCGACCCAACACCACCATGCCCACTACACCATGGCCCTAAGCGCCTCATCTACACGTCTTTTAAATACCTCCAGGGGTGGGGACTCAACCACTTCCCTGGGCAGCCTCTTCCAATGTTTAACCACTCTTCCAGTAAAGACATTTTTCCTCACGTCCATTCCAAACCTCCCCTGGCGCAACTTGAGGCCGTTTCCTCTCAAGGTCAAGCAGGACCTGCCTCTCATGAATCCGTGCTGGCTAGGCCGGATCCCCTGGTTGTCCCGCTCATGCCTTGTGAGCGCCCTCAAGATGAACCGCTCCATCATCTTCCCCGGCACCGAGGTCAGGCTGACAGGCCTGTAGTTCCCCGGATCCTCCTTCCGGCCCTTCTTGTAGATGGGCGTCACATTGGCAAGCCTCCAGTCGCCCGGGACCTCCCCCGTTAACCAGGACTGCTGATGAATGATGGAGAGCGGCTTGGCAAGCTCCTCCGCCAGCTCCCTCAGCACTCTCGGGTGGATCCCATCCGGCCCCATAGACTTGTGAGCGTCCAGGTGGTGTAGCAGGTCATTGACTGCTTCTTCTTGGATTACGGGGGGTTCATCCTGCTCGCCGTCCCTGTCTTCCAGCTCGGGGGGCCGAGTACCCTGAGGATAACTGGTCTGCCTGTTAAAGACTGAGGCAAAGAAGGCATTGAGGACCTCAGCCTTCTCCTCATCCTCGGTGACAATGTTCCCCCCCGCATCCAGTAAGGGATGGAGATTCTCCTTGGCTCTCTTCTTGTCATTAATATATTTGTAAAAGCTTTTTTTGTTG
The DNA here is from genome assembly GCF_965638725.1 of Aptenodytes patagonicus. NCBI lineage: Eukaryota > Metazoa > Chordata > Aves > Sphenisciformes > Spheniscidae > Aptenodytes > Aptenodytes patagonicus. Next base: position 206,807 of record NW_027472011.1, read on the forward strand.
TCTTTAACGACAGCGGCCAGATTGCGTTCTAGCTGGGCTTTTGCCTTTCTCATTTCTTCTCTGCACGACCTAACGAGATCCCTGTACTCTTCTTGAGTCGCCTGCCCCTTCTTCCACAAGCGGTAAACTCTCCTTTTTTTCCTGAGTCCCAGCAAGACCTCCCCGTTCAGCCAGGCCGGTCGTCTTCCCCGCCCGTTCTTCTTACCGCGTACAGGGACAGCCTGCTCCTGCGCCTTTAAGGCTTCCTTCTTGAAGAGCGTCCAGCCTTCCTGGACCCCTTTGCCCTTCAGGACCGTCTCCCAAAATTAAATTGCTTATTAACCTCGGACAAAACCAAAACAATATTCCCGAGAAGTACCAAGAGCAGTATCTTAACTACCCAAGGATGTTCAAGATACTGAAAAGTGACTGTGATGGAGGAGGAAACACCATAGAAGAAGGTAGCGGCGCTGCCATGCTGTACCTCCTCCATAAAAAACCTCTCAGAGGAAGAACTGTAATTGCTAATTGTCCCCACGCAGTGGTACCCGAAGGACAGGAATGGCTTCAGTGCAAAGCTCAAATACCAGGTTAAGCTCAAGGCCGGTGCTTTAATAACAAACCTCCCGGGCAAAACATCACTAATCACCGCAGGCCACAGCAAACTGCAAAACCCAACACTAATCTTTAACGTGTACAGCCAAGAAAAGGGCATGGCGCAGATCACACAAACCAATATCGAGAACAGATGAATCAATGTTGTGACCCGCAACTGCTAACGGGTATAAATTCCTTAATGCGCTCTGGTTAATCTGTCGTTATCTCAAACCCTTCGGGCCCCACGTTGGGCGCCAAAAAGGACTGTCGCGGTTCAACCTCAGCCGGCAACTGAGCCCCACGCAGCCGCTCGCTGGGTGGGATGGGGGAGAGAATGGGAGGAGTAAAAGAGAGAAAACTCGTGGGTTGAGATAAGAACAGTTTAAGAGTTGAAATAAAATAAAAGAGTAACAATAACAACAACAATGATAATAAAAGAATATACAAAGCAAGCGATGCACGATGCAGTTGCTCACCACCCGCCGACCGATGCCCAGCCAGTCCCTGAGCAGCGGCCCCCCCGGCCAGCTTCCCCCAGTTTAGGTACTGAGCATGATGTCCCATGGTATGGAATGTCCCTCTGGCCGGTTTGGGTCAGCTGTCCTGGCTGTGCCCCCTCCCAGCTTCTTGCGCACCTCCAGCCTGCTCAGTCGGCAGAGCACGGGAAGCTGAAAAGCCCTTGCCTAGTGTAAGCACTGCTCCGCAAGAACTACAACACCGCTGTGTTGTCAACATTGTTCTGGTCCTAAATCCAAAACACAGCTCTGTACCAGCTACTGGGAAGAAAATTAAAAATATACCAGCCAAAACCGGGACAGATGCGCCCGAAGGAGGCTGTGACGCCGTGGGAAGCCCGCGCTGGAGCAGGTTTGCTGGCAGGACTTGTGACCCCGTGGGGGACCCACGCTGGAGCAGTCAGTTCCGGAAGGACTGTGCCCCGTGGTGAGGACCCACGCTGGAGCAGACGCCCGTGGGAGGGACCCCACGCTGGAGCAGGGCAAGAGCGTGAGGAGGACGGAGCGGCAGAGACAATGTGCGATGAACTGGCCGCAAGCCCCATTCCCCGTCCCCCTGCGCCACTCGGGCGGAGGAGGTGGAGAATTTGGGAGGGAAGTTGAGCCTGGGGAGAAGGGAGGGGTGGGGGGAAGGGGTTTATAGATTTGTTCTTATCTCTCATTATCCTACTTCCTTGTTAATTGGCAATAAATTTATTTAATTTCCCCGACTCGAGCCTGTTTTGCCCGTGATGGTACTTGCGGAGTGATCTCCCTGCCCTGACCTCCACCCACGAGCCTTTTGTCGTGTTTTCTCCCCCTTGAGGAGGGCAGTGACGGAGCGGCTGGGTGGGCACCAGCGCCCAGCCAAGCTCAACCCACCCCAGTGTCACCGCCGGCTGCACCGGAGCCATCGGCATCATCCTCCGGTCACGGCGGTGCACATCGTCCCCCACCACCGGCTCCCCGCTGCCCTCCACGCCCTCCCTGCCCCCTGCCCGGTGGGGGCAGCAGACCCCGGTTCGGAGCGTGGCTGGGAGCGGCCCCTGCCCGGCACAGAGCCCTGTGTGTGCCTGGGCTGCGTGTCCGGGGCTCCTTTCCGGGCTCCACCCTGGGGGTCCATCGCAGGGGTCCATCGCGGGGACCCCTGTGGGGACAGCCCATCCCCAGGTGCGCGGGACGTGGGCAGGGGCATGGGCAGGGCTCGGCTCAGCCCCCCGTCCCCGAGCCCCCAGCCCCAGCGCTGACGGCCCTTGTGCAGCCCATGGGGCCACTGGTCCCGCATCCCCGGGGCTGGCGGGGAGCCCTCTCCTGTGACGGGCTCAGGCACCGGGGGCCAGGGCAGGGCTGGGGGGCGAGTGGGCAGGGGCTGGCAGCGCCTGGAAAGCTGGAGGCGATGGTGTGGGGTGACATGCGGGGGCTTTAATGACAGGCGTGTCCCTGGGAGCCTGGCGGACCACGGTGGGGGTGGGTGACGACGGCGCCCATGGGTGTCCCCGGGGTGCAGCTGTGGCCAGGCTCACGGGACCCTCCTGCAGTAGTAGATGGTCCTGGCTATGACACCTGGGGGAGAAGCGATGATGAGCGGCTGCGCCCGTCGCCGCACCCAGCCCCGGCTGTGGGGACCGAGAGCTGGGACCCCTCGGCCATGGGGCCAGCCGGCACCACCGCTACCGCCACCAACATAGGCACCGGCACCTCTGCCCAGTGCCACCTCCTCCTGCCAAGCCGCCTGCACTGCCAGCCGGCCCGGGGGCTCCTCTTGCGTCTCCTCTGCCGGGGCGGTGACAAGCGGACCCGCCGGCACATGGTGGTGGTGACGCGGGGCCGGTGGTGACGCTGGGCGGCCACCCTCCTCCTGCGGGCTGGGGCCGGCCCGTAGCCATGGCGCCTGTGTGCAGCCGGGCGGCACCGTGGGGACATTGTGATGCCGCTGGTGATGCTGGCCCTGTAACGCGCCTCTGTCACAAAGGGCCTCGCCCCGGCACCCCTATAAAAGCGGGGTGGGGGCGCAGAGCCAACCCGCGGCAGGGCAGGGCGGCTGGCCACCCCACTCGGCCAGCCCCAGCATGGCCCGGTCCCGGCGCAGCAGGTCCCGTAGCAGAAGCCGGCGCCGCCGCCGCAGCCTGGGCCACCAGAGACGCCCTCGCCGCCGATATGGCAGGAGCCGCCGCCGGCCTGCGGCACGCAGCCGCAGGTATGGAAGCAGCCGCCGGCGGCCTGGGGCACGCAGCCGCCGGTCCGGAAGGAGCCGGCGGCGGCGTGGGGGACACAGCCTTCGCCGCTGAGTAGACGCCAGCACTGGGCGTCTGCGGAGCCAGTGTCCCCGAGACCCCCGGCCGCCGCAGCACCGCGGCCCTGGCTCCATCAATAAAGCTGGAATGATTGAATGAGAGGTGTGCGTGTCCTTGGTGTCCCTGTGCGCCGGCTGCATGTCCCCTGGTGTCGTGTCCCACGGGTGGGCGTCCGTGTCTGCTGGGGGTGGGGGGGGGTGTCCCATGGGTGCGCGTGTCCAGGACCAGCACACATCTCCGGGGATGGAGATGCCCCAGCCTGACTGCTCCTGTGCTGGCTCTGACCCCCATCTCCACGTCCCCAACCCGCCTCCACGTCCCCAACCCATCTCCATGTCCCAGCCCATCTCCATGTCCCAACCCATCTTCTCGTCCCCAGCCCATCTCCATGTCCCAGCCCATCTTCATGTCCCAGTCCACCTCCACGTCCCCAGCCCATCTCCATGCCTCCCGGGCACTAGAATCAGAGAATCGTAGAAGCATTACGGTTGGAAAAGACCTCTAAGACCATCGAGTCCCACCGTCGACCCAACACCACCATGCCCACTACACCATGGCCCTAAGCGCCTCATCTACACGTCTTTTAAATACCTCCAGGGGTGGGGACTCAACCACTTCCCTGGGCAGCCTCTTCCAATGTTTAACCACTCTTCCAGTAAAGACATTTTTCCTCACGTCCATTCCAAACCTCCCCTGGCGCAACTTGAGGCCGTTTCCTCTCAAGGTCAAGCAGGACCTGCCTCTCATGAATCCGTGCTGGCTAGGCCGGATCCCCTGGTTGTCCCGCTCATGCCTTGTGAGCGCCCTCAAGATGAACCGCTCCATCATCTTCCCCGGCACCGAGGTCAGGCTGACAGGCCTGTAGTTCCCCGGATCCTCCTTCCGGCCCTTCTTGTAGATGGGCGTCACATTGGCAAGCCTCCAGTCGCCCGGGACCTCCCCCGTTAACCAGGACTGCTGATGAATGATGGAGAGCGGCTTGGCAAGCTCCTCCGCCAGCTCCCTCAGCACTCTCGGGTGGATCCCATCCGGCCCCATAGACTTGTGAGCGTCCAGGTGGTGTAGCAGGTCATTGACTGCTTCTTCTTGGATTACGGGGGGTTCATCCTGCTCGCCGTCCCTGTCTTCCAGCTCGGGGGGCCGAGTACCCTGAGGATAACTGGTCTGCCTGTTAAAGACTGAGGCAAAGAAGGCATTGAGGACCTCAGCCTTCTCCTCATCCTCGGTGACAATGTTCCCCCCCGCATCCAGTAAGGGATGGAGATTCTCCTTGGCTCTCTTCTTGTCATTAATATATTTGTAAAAGCTTTTTTTGTTGTCTTTAACGACAGCGGCCAGATTGCGTTCTAGCTGGGCTTTTGCCTTTCTCATTTCTTCTCTGCACGACCTAACGAGATCCCTGTACTCTTCTTGAGTCGCCTGCCCCTTCTTCCACAAGCGGTAAACTCTCCTTTTTTTCCTGAGTCCCAGCAAGACCTCCCCGTTCAGCCAGGCCGGTCGTCTTCCCCGCCCGTTCTTCTTACCGCGTACAGGGACAGCCTGCTCCTGCGCCTTTAAGGCTTCCTTCTTGAAGAGCGTCCAGCCTTCCTGGACCCCTTTGCCCTTCAGGACCGTCTCCCAAAATTAAATTGCTTATTAACCTCGGACAAAACCAAAACAATATTCCCGAGAAGTACCAAGAGCAGTATCTTAACTACCCAAGGATGTTCAAGATACTGAAAAGTGACTGTGATGGAGGAGGAAACACCATAGAAGAAGGTAGCGGCGCTGCCATGCTGTACCTCCTCCATAAAAAACCTCTCAGAGGAAGAACTGTAATTGCTAATTGTCCCCACGCAGTGGTACCCGAAGGACAGGAATGGCTTCAGTGCAAAGCTCAAATACCAGGTTAAGCTCAAGGCCGGTGCTTTAATAACAAACCTCCCGGGCAAAACATCACTAATCACCGCAGGCCACAGCAAACTGCAAAACCCAACACTAATCTTTAACGTGTACAGCCAAGAAAAGGGCATGGCGCAGATCACACAAACCAATATCGAGAACAGATGAATCAATGTTGTGACCCGCAACTGCTAACGGGTATAAATTCCTTAATGCGCTCTGGTTAATCTGTCGTTATCTCAAACCCTTCGGGCCCCACGTTGGGCGCCAAAAAGGACTGTCGCGGTTCAACCTCAGCCGGCAACTGAGCCCCACGCAGCCGCTCGCTGGGTGGGATGGGGGAGAGAATGGGAGGAGTAAAAGAGAGAAAACTCGTGGGTTGAGATAAGAACAGTTTAAGAGTTGAAATAAAATAAAAGAGTAACAATAACAACAACAATGATAATAAAAGAATATACAAAGCAAGCGATGCACGATGCAGTTGCTCACCACCCGCCGACCGATGCCCAGCCAGTCCCTGAGCAGCGGCCCCCCCGGCCAGCTTCCCCCAGTTTAGGTACTGAGCATGATGTCCCATGGTATGGAATGTCCCTCTGGCCGGTTTGGGTCAGCTGTCCTGGCTGTGCCCCCTCCCAGCTTCTTGCGCACCTCCAGCCTGCTCAGTCGGCAGAGCACGGGAAGCTGAAAAGCCCTTGCCTAGTGTAAGCACTGCTCCGCAAGAACTACAACACCGCTGTGTTGTCAACATTGTTCTGGTCCTAAATCCAAAACACAGCTCTGTACCAGCTACTGGGAAGAAAATTAAAAATATACCAGCCAAAACCGGGACAGATGCGCCCGAAGGAGGCTGTGACGCCGTGGGAAGCCCGCGCTGGAGCAGGTTTGCTGGCAGGACTTGTGACCCCGTGGGGGACCCACGCTGGAGCAGTCAGTTCCGGAAGGACTGTGCCCCGTGGTGAGGACCCACGCTGGAGCAGACGCCCGTGGGAGGGACCCCACGCTGGAGCAGGGCAAGAGCGTGAGGAGGACGGAGCGGCAGAGACAATGTGCGATGAACTGGCCGCAAGCCCCATTCCCCGTCCCCCTGCGCCACTCGGGCGGAGGAGGTGGAGAATTTGGGAGGGAAGTTGAGCCTGGGGAGAAGGGAGGGGTGGGGGGAAGGGGTTTATAGATTTGTTCTTATCTCTCATTATCCTACTTCCTTGTTAATTGGCAATAAATTTATTTAATTTCCCCGACTCGAGCCTGTTTTGCCCGTGATGGTACTTGCGGAGTGATCTCCCTGCCCTGACCTCCACCCACGAGCCTTTTGTCGTGTTTTCTCCCCCTTGAGGAGGGCAGTGACGGAGCGGCTGGGTGGGCACCAGCGCCCAGCCAAGCTCAACCCACCCCAGTGTCACCGCCGGCTGCACCGGGGCCATCGGCATCATCCTCCGGTCACGGCGGTGCACATCGTCCCCCACCACCGGCTCCCCGCTGCCCTCCACGCCCTCCCTGCCCCCTGCCCGGTGGGGGCAGCAGACCCCGGTTGGGAGCGTGGCTGGGAGCGGCCCCTGCCCGGCACAGAGCCCTGTGTGTGCCTGGGCTGCGTGTCCGGGGCTCCTTTCCGGGCTCCACCCTGGGGGTCCATCGCGGGGGTCCATCGCGGGGACCCCTGTGGGGACAGCCCATCCCCAGGTGCGCGGGACGTGGGCAGGGGCATGGGCAGGGCTCGGCTCAGCCCCCCGTCCCCGAGCCCCCAGCCCCAGCGCTGACGGCCCTTGTGCAGCCCATGGGGCCACTGGTCCCGCATCCCCGGGGCTGGCGGGGAGCCCTCTCCTGTGACGGGCTCAGGCACCGGGGGCCGGGGCAGGGCTGGGGGGCGAGTGGGCAGGGGCTGGCAGCGCCTGGAAAGCTGGAGGCGATGGTGTGGGGTGACATGCGGGGGCTTTAATGACAGGCGTGTCCCTGGGAGCCTGGCGGACCACGGTGGGGGTGGGTGACGACGGTGCCCATGGGTGTCCCCGGGGTGCAGCTGTGGCCAGGCTCACGGGACCCTCCTGCAGTAGTAGATGGTCCTGGCTATGACACCTGGGGGAGAAGCGATGATGAGCGGCTGCGCCCGTCGCCGCACCCAGCCCCGGCTGTGGGGACCGAGAGCTGGGACCCCTCGGCCATGGGGCCAGCCGGCACCACCGCTACCGCCACCAACATAGGCACCGGCACCTCTGGGCACTGCCCAGTGCCACCTCCTCCTGCCAAGCCGCCTGCACTGCCAGCCGGCCCGGGGGCTCCTCTTGCGTCTCCTCTGCCGGGGCGGTGACAAGCGGACCCGCCGGCACATGGTGGTGGTGACGCGGGGCCGGTGGTGACGCTGGGCGGCCACCCTCCTCCTGCGGGCTGGGGCCGGCCCGTAGCCATGGCGCCTGTGTGCAGCCGGGCGGCACCGTGGGGACATTGTGATGCCGCTGGTGATGCTGGCCCTGTAACGCGCCTCTGTCACAAAGGGCCTCGCCCCGGCACCCCTATAAAAGCGGGGTGGGGGCGCAGAGCCAACCCGCGGCAGGGCAGGGCGGCTGGCCACCCCACTCGGCCAGCCCCAGCATGGCCCGGTCCCGGCGCAGCAGGTCCCGCAGCAGAAGCCGGCGCCGCCGCCGCAGCCTGGGCCACCAGAGACGCCCTCGCCGCCGATATGGCAGGAGCCGCCGCCGGCCTGCGGCACGCAGCCGCAGGTATGGAAGCAGCCGCCGGTGGCCTGGGGCACGCAGCCGCCGGTCCGGAAGGAGCCGGCGGCGGCGTGGGGGACACAGCCTTCGCCGCTGAGTAGACGCCAGCACTGGGCGTCTGCGGAGCCAGTGTCCCCGAGACCCCCGGCCGCCGCAGCACCGCGGCCCTGGCTCCATCAATAAAGCTGGAATGATTGAATGAGAGGTGTGCGTGTCCTTGGTGTCCCTGTGTGCCGGCTGCATGTCCCCTGGTGTCGTGTCCCACGGGTGGGCGTCCGTGTCTGCTGGGGGTGGGGGGGGGTGTCCCATGGGTGCGCGTGTCCAGGACCAGCACACATCTCCGGGGATGGAGATGCCCCAGCCTGACTGCTCCTGTGCTGGCTCTGACCCCCATCTCCACGTCCCCAACCCGCCTCCACGTCCCCAACCCATCTCCATGTCCCAGCCCATCTCCATGTCCCAACCCATCTTCTCGTCCCCAGCCCATCTCCATGTCCCAGCCCATCTTCATGTCCCAGTCCACCTCCACGTCCCCAGCCCATCTCCATGCCTCCTGGGCACTAGAATCAGAGAATCGTAGAAGCATTACGGTTGGAAAAGACCTCTAAGACCATCGAGTCCCACCGTCGACCCAACACCACCATGCCCACTACACCATGGCCCTAAGCGCCTCATCTACACGTCTTTTAAATACCTCCAGGGGTGGGGACTCAACCACTTCCCTGGGCAGCCTCTTCCAATGTTTAACCACTCTTCCAGTAAAGACATTTTTCCTCACGTCCATTCCAAACCTCCCCTGGCGCAACTTGAGGCCGTTTCCTCTCAAGGTCAAGCAGGACCTGCCTCTCATGAATCCGTGCTGGCTAGGCCGGATCCCCTGGTTGTCCCGCTCATGCCTTGTGAGCGCCCTCAAGATGAACCGCTCCATCATCTTCCCCGGCACCGAGGTCAGGCTGACAGGCCTGTAGTTCCCCGGATCCTCCTTCCGGCCCTTCTTGTAGATGGGCGTCACATTGGCAAGCCTCCAGTCGCCCGGGACCTCCCCCGTTAACCAGGACTGCTGATGAATGATGGAGAGCGGCTTGGCAAGCTCCTCCGCCAGCTCCCTCAGCACTCTCGGGTGGATCCCATCCGGCCCCATAGACTTGTGAGCGTCCAGGTGGTGTAGCAGGTCATTGACTGCTTCCTCTTGGATTACGGGGGGTTCATCCTGCTCGCCGTCCCTGTCTTCCAGCTCGGGGGGCCGAGTACCCTGAGGATAACTGGTCTGCCTGTTAAAGACTGAGGCAAAGAAGGCATTGAGGACCTCAGCCTTCTCCTCATCCTCGGTGACAATGTTCCCCCCCGCATCCAGTAAGGGATGGAGATTCTCCTTGGCTCTCTTCTTGTCATTAATATATTTGTAAAAGCTTTTTTTGTTGTCTTTAACGACAGCGGCCAGATTGCGTTCTAGCTGGGCTTTTGCCTTTCTCATTTCTTCTCTGCACGACCTAACGAGATCCCTGTACTCTTCTTGAGTCGCCTGCCCCTTCTTCCACAAGCGGTAAACTCTCCTTTTTTTCCTGAGTCCCAGCAAGACCTCCCCGTTCAGCCAGGCCGGTCGTCTTCCCCGCCCGTTCTTCTTACCGCGTACAGGGACAGCCTGCTCCTGCGCCTTTAAGGCTTCCTTCTTGAAGAGCGTCCAGCCTTCCTGGACCCCTTTGCCCTTCAGGACCGTCTCCCAAAATTAAATTGCTTATTAACCTCGGACAAAACCGAAACAATATTCCCGAGAAGTACCAAGAGCAGTATCTTAACTACCCAAGGATGTTCAAGATACTGAAAAGTGACTGTGATGGAGGAGGAAACACCATAGAAGAAGGTAGCGGCGCTGCCATGCTGTACCTCCTCCATAAAAAACCTCTCAGAGGAAGAACTGTAATTGCTAATTGTCCCCACGCAGTGGTACCCGAAGGACAGGAATGGCTTCAGTGCAAAGCTCAAATACCAGGTTAAGCTCAAGGCCGGTGCTTTAATAACAAACCTCCCGGGCAAAACATCACTAATCACCGCAGGCCACAGCAAACTGCAAAACCCAACACTAATCTTTAACGTGTACAGCCAAGAAAAGGGCATGGCGCAGATCACACAAACCAATATCGAGAACAGATGAATCAATGTTGTGACCCGCAACTGCTAACGGGTATAAATTCCTTAATGCGCTCTGGTTAATCTGTCGTTATCTCAAACCCTTCGGGCCCCACGTTGGGCGCCAAAAAGGACTGTCGCGGTTCAACCTCAGCCGGCAACTGAGCCCCACGCAGCCGCTCGCTGGGTGGGATGGGGGAGAGAATGGGAGGAGTAAAAGAGAGAAAACTCGTGGGTTGAGATAAGAACAGTTTAAGAGTTGAAATAAAATAAAAGAGTAACAATAATAGCAACAATGATAAGAAAAGAATATACAAAGCAAGCGATGCACGATGCAGTTGCTCACCACCCGCCGACCGATGCCCAGCCAGTCCCTGAGCAGCGGCCCCCCCGGCCAGCTTCCCCCAGTTTAGGTACTGAGCATGATGTCCCATGGTATGGAATGTCCCTTTGGCCGGTTTGGGTCAGCTGTCCTGGCCGTGCCCCCTCCCAGCTTCTTGCGCACCTCCAGCCTGCTCAGTCGGCAGAGCACGGGAAGCTGAAAAGCCCTTGCCTAGTGTAAGCACTGCTCCGCAAGAGCTACAACATCGCTGTGTTGTCAACATTGTTCTGGTCCTAAATCCAAAACACAGCTCTGTACCAGCTACTGGGAAGAAAATTAAAAATATACCAGCCAAAACCGGGACAGATGCGCCCGAAGGAGGCTGTGACGCCGTGGGAAGCCCGCGCTGGAGCAGGTTTGCTGGCAGGACTTGTGACCCCGTGGGGGACCCACGCTGGAGCAGTCAGTTCCGGAAGGACTGTGCCCCGTGGTGAGGACCCACGCTGGAGCAGACGCCCGTGGGAGGGACCCCACGCTGGAGCAGGGCAAGAGCGTGAGGAGGACGGAGCGGCAGAGACAATGTGCGATGAACTGGCCGCAAGCCCCATTCCCCGTCCCCCTGCGCCACTCGGGCGGAGGAGGTGGAGAATTTGGGAGGGAAGTTGAGCCTGGGGAGAAGGGAGGGGTGGGGGGAAGGGGTTTATAGATTTGTTCTTATCTCTCATTATCCTACTTCCTTGTTAATTGGCAATAAATTTATTTAATTTCCCCGACTCGAGCCTGTTTTGCCCGTGATGGTACTTGCGGAGTGATCTCCCTGCCCTGACCTCCACCCACGAGCCTTTTGTCGTGTTTTCTCCCCCTTGAGGAGGGCAGTGACGGAGCGGCTGGGTGGGCACCAGCGCCCAGCCAAGCTCAACCCACCCCAGTGTCACCGCCGGCTGCACCGGGGCCATCGGCATCATCCTCCGGTCACGGCGGTGCACATCGTCCCCCACCACCGGCTCCCCGCTGCCCTCCACGCCCTCCCTGCCCCCTGCCCGGTGGGGGCAGCAGACCCCGGTTCGGAGCGTGGCTGGGAGCGGCCCCTGCCCGGCACAGAGCCCTGTGTGTGCCTGGGCTGCGTGTCCGGGGCTCCTTTCCGGGCTCCACCCTGGGGGTCCATCGCGGGGGTCCATCGCGGGGACCCCTGTGGGGACAGCCCATCCCCAGGTGCGCGGGACGTGGGCAGGGGCATGGGCAGGGCTCGGCTCAGCCCCCCGTCCCCGAGCCCCCAGCCCCAGCGCTGACGGCCCTTGTGCAGCCCATGGGGCCACTGGTCCCGCATCCCCAGGGCTGGCGGGGAGCCCTCTCCTGTGACGGGCTCAGGCACCGGGGGCCGGGGCAGGGCTGGGGGGCGAGTGGGCAGGGGCTGGCAGCGCCTGGAAAGCTGGAGGCGATGGTGTGGGGTGACATGCGGGGGCTTTAATGACAGGCGTGTCCCTGGGAGCCTGGCGGACCACGGTGGGGGTGGGTGACGACGGCGCCCATGGGTGTCCCCGGGGTGCAGCTGTGGCCAGGCTCACGGGACCCTCCTGCAGTAGTAGATGGTCCTGGCTATGACACCTGGGGGAGAAGCGATGATGAGCGGCTGCGCCCGTCGCCGCACCCAGCCCCGGCTGTGGGGACCGAGAGCTGGGACCCCTCGGCCATGGGGCCAGCCGGCACCACCGCTACCGCCACCAACATAGGCACCGGCACCTCTGGGCACTGCCCAGTGCCACCTCCTCCTGCCAAGCCGCCTGCACTGCCAGCCGGCCCGGGGGCTCCTCTTGCGTCTCCTCTGCCGGGGCGGTGACAAGCGGACCCGCCGGCACATGGTGGTGGTGACGCGGGGCCGGTGGTGACGCTGGGCGGCCACCCTCTTCCTGCGGGCTGGGGCCGGCCCGTAGCCATGGCGCCTGTGTGCAGCCGGGCGGCACCGTGGGGACATTGTGATGCCGCTGGTGATGCTGGCCCTGTAACGCGCCTCTGTCACAAAGGGCCTCGCCCCGGCACCCCTATAAAAGCGGGGTGGGGGCGCAGAGCCAACCCGCGGCAGGGCAGGGCGGCTGGCCACCCCACTCGGCCAGCCCCAGCATGGCCCGGTCCCGGCGCAGCAGGTCCCGCAGCAGAAGCCGGCGCCGCCGCCGCAGCCTGGGCCACCAGAGACGCCCTCGCCGCCGATATGGTAGGAGCCGCCGGCCTGCGGCACGCAGCCGCAGGTATGGAAGCAGCCGCCGGCGGCCTGGGGCACGCAGCCGCCGGTCCGGAAGGAGCCGGCGGCGGCGTGGGGGACACAGCCTTCGCCGCTGAGTAGACGCCAGCACTGGGCGTCTGCGGAGCCAGTGTCCCCGAGACCCCCGGCCGCCGCAGCACCGCGGCCCTGGCTCCATCAATAAAGCTGGAATGATTGAATGAGAGGTGTGCGTGTCCTTGGTGTCCCTGTGCGCCGGCTGCGTGTCCCCTGGTGTCGTGTCCCACGGGTGGGCGTCCGTGTCTGCTGGGGGGGGGGGGGGTGTCCCATGGGTGCGCGTGTCCAGGACCAGCACACATCTCCGGGGATGGAGATGCCCCAGCCTGACTGCTCCTGTGCTGGCTCTGACCCCCATCTCCACGTCCCCAACCCGCCTCCACGTCCCCAACCCATCTCCATGTCCCAGCCCATCTCCATGTCCCAACCCATCTTCTCGTCCCCAGCCCATCTCCATGTCCCAGCCCATCTTCATGTCCCAGTCCACCTCCACGTCCCCAGCCCATCTCCATGCCTCCTGGGCACTAGAATCAGAGAATCGTAGAAGCATTACGGTTGGAAAAGACCTCTAAGACCATCGAGTCCCACCGTCGACCCAACACCACCATGCCCACTACACCATGGCCCTAAGCGCCTCATCTACACGTCTTTTAAATACCTCCAGGGGTGGGGACTCAACCACTTCCCTGGGCAGCCTCTTCCAATGTTTAACCACTCTTCCAGTAAAGACATTTTTCCTCACGTCCATTCCAAACCTCCCCTGGCGCAACTTGAGGCCGTTTCCTCTCAAGGTCAAGCAGGACCTGCCTCTCATGAATCCGTGCTGGCTAGGCCGGATCCCCTGGTTGTCCCGCTCATGCCTTGTGAGCGCCCTCAAGATGAACCGCTCCATCATCTTCCCCGGCACCGAGGTCAGGCTGACAGGCCTGTAGTTCCCCGGATCCTCCTTCCGGCCCTTCTTGTAGATGGGCGTCACATTGGCAAGCCTCCAGTCGCCCGGGACCTCCCCCGTTAACCAGGACTGCTGATGAATGATGGAGAGCGGCTTGGCAAGCTCCTCCGCCAGCTCCCTCAGCACTCTCGGGTGGATCCCATCCGGCCCCATAGACTTGTGAGCGTCCAGGTGGTGTAGCAGGTCATTGACTGCTTCCTCTTGGATTACGGGGGGTTCATCCTGCTCGCCGTCCCTGTCTTCCAGCTCGGGGGGCCGAGTACCCTGAGGATAACTGGTCTGCCTGTTAAAGACTGAGGCAAAGAAGGCATTGAGGACCTCAGCCTTCTCCTCATCCTCGGTGACAATGTTCCCCCCCGCATCCAGTAAGGGATGGAGATTCTCCTTGGCTCTCTTCTTGTCATTAATATATTTGTAAAAGCTTTTTTTGTTGTCTTTAACGACAGCGGCCAGATTGCGTTCTAGCTGGGCTTTTGCCTTTCTCATTTCTTCTCTGCACGACCTAACGAGATCCCTGTACTCTTCTTGAGTCGCCTGCCCCTTCTTCCACAAGCGGTAAACTCTCCTTTTTTTCCTGAGTCCCAGCAAGACCTCCCCGTTCAGCCAGGCCGGTTGTCTTCCCCGCCCGTTCTTCTTACCGCGTACAGGGACAGCCTGCTCCTGCGCCTTTAAGGCTTCCTTCTTGAAGAGCGTCCAGCCTTCCTGGACCCCTTTGCCCTTCAGGACCGTCTCCCAAAATTAAATTGCTTATTAACCTCGGACAAAACCGAAACAATATTCCCGAGAAGTACCAAGAGCACTATCTTAACTACCCAAGGATGTTCAAGATACTGAAAAGTGACTGTGATGGAGGAGGAAACACCATAGAAGAAGGTAGCGGCACTGCCATGCTGTACCTCCTCCATAAAAAACCTCTCAGAGGAAGAACTGTAATTGCTAATTGTCCCCACGCAGTGGTACCCGAAGGACAGGAATGGCTTCAGTGCAAAGCTCAAATACCAGGTTAAGCTCAAGGCCGGTGCTTTAATAACAAACCTCCCGGGCAAAACATCACTAATCACCGCAGGCCACAGCAAACTGCAAAACCCAACACTAATCTTTAACGTGTACAGCCAAGAAAAGGGCATGGCGCAGATCACACAAACCAATATCGAGAACAGATGAATCAATGTTGTGACCCGCAACTGCTAACGGGTATAAATTCCTTAATGCGCTCTGGTTAATCTGTCGTTATCTCAAACCCTTCGGGCCCCACGTTGGGCGCCAAAAAGGACTGTCGCGGTTCAACCTCAGCCGGCAACTGAGCCCCACGCAGCCGCTCGCTGGGTGGGATGGGGGAGAGAATGGGAGGAGTAAAAGAGAGAAAACTCGTGGGTTGAGATAAGAACAGTTTAAGAGTTGAAATAAAATAAAAGAGTAACAATAATAGCAACAATGATAAGAAAAGAATATACAAAGCAAGCGATGCACGATGCAGTTGCTCACCACCCGCCGACCGATGCCCAGCCAGTCCCTGAGCAGCGGCCCCCCCGGCCAGCTTCCCCCAGTTTAGGTACTGAGCATGATGTCCCATGGTATGGAATGTCCCTCTGGCCGGTTTGGGTCAGCTGTCCTGGCTGTGCCCCCTCCCAGCTTCTTGCGCACCTCCAGCCTGCTCAGTCGGCAGAGCACGGGAAGCTGAAAAGCCCTTGCCTAGTGTAAGCACTGCTCCGCAAGAACTACAACATCGCTGTGTTGTCAACATTGTTCTGGTCCTAAATCCAAAACACAGCTCTGTACCAGCTACTGGGAAGAAAATTAAAAATATACCAGCCAAAACCGGGACAGATGCGCCCGAAGGAGGCTGTGACCCCGTGGGAAGCCCGCGCTGGAGCAGGTTTGCTGGCAGGACTTGTGACCCCGTGGGGGACCCACGCTGGAGCAGTCAGTTCCGGAAGGACTGTGCCCCGTGGTGAGGACCCACGCTGGAGCAGACGCCCGTGGGAGGGACCCCACGCTGGAGCAGGGCAAGAGCGTGAGGAGGACGGAGCGGCAGAGACAATGTGCGATGAACTGGCCGCAAGCCCCATTCCCCGTCCCCCTGCGCCACTCGGGCGGAGGAGGTGGAGAATTTGGGAGGGAAGTTGAGCCTGGGGAGAAGGGAGGGGTGGGGGGAAGGGGTTTATAGATTTGTTCTTATCTCTCATTATCCTACTTCCTTGTTAATTGGCAATAAATTTATTTAATTTCCCCGACTCGAGCCTGTTTTGCCCGTGATGGTACTTGCGGAGTGATCTCCCTGCCCTGACCTCCACCCACGAGCCTTTTGTCGTGTTTTCTCCCCCTTGAGGAGGGCAGTGACGGAGCGGCTGGGTGGGCACCAGCGCCCAGCCAAGCTCAACCCACCCCAGTGTCACCGCCGGCTGCACCGGGGCCATCGGCATCATCCTCCGGTCACGGCGGTGCACATCGTCCCCCACCACCGGCTCCCCGCTGCCCTCCACGCCCTCCCTGCCCCCTGCCCGGTGGGGGCAGCAGACCCCGGTTGGGAGCGTGGCTGGGAGCGGCCCCTGCCCGGCACAGAGCCCTGTGTGTGCCTGGGCTGCGTGTCCGGGGCTCCTTTCCGGGCTCCACCCTGGGGGTCCATCGCGGGGGTCCATCGCGGGGACCCCTGTGGGGACAGCCCATCCCCAGGTGCGCGGGACGTGGGCAGGGGCATGGGCAGGGCTCGGCTCAGCCCCCCGTCCCCGAGCCCCCAGCCCCAGCGCTGACGGCCCTTGTGCAGCCCATGGGGCCACTGGTCCCGCATCCCCGGGGCTGGCGGGGAGCCCTCTCCTGTGACGGGCTCAGGCACCGGGGGCCGGGGCAGGGCTGGGGGGCGAGTGGGCAGGGGCTGGCAGCGCCTGGAAAGCTGGAGGCGATGGTGTGGGGTGACATGCGGGGGCTTTAATGACAGGCGTGTCCCTGGGAGCCTGGCGGACCACGGTGGGGGTGGGTGACGACGGCGCCCATGGGTGTCCCCGGGGTGCAGCTGTGGCCAGGCTCACGGGACCCTCCTGCAGTAGTAGATGGTCCTGGCTATGACACCTGGGGGAGAAGCGATGATGAGCGGCTGCGCCCGTCGCCGCACCCAGCCCCGGCTGTGGGGACCGAGAGCTGGGACCCCTCGGCCATGGGGCCAGCCGGCACCACCGCTACCGCCACCAACATAGGCACCGGCACCTCTGGGCACTGCCCAGTGCCACCTCCTCCTGCCAAGCCGCCTGCACTGCCAGCCGGCCCGGGGGCTCCTCTTGCGTCTCCTCTGCCGGGGCGGTGACAAGCGGACCCGCCGGCACATGGTGGTGGTGACGCGGGGCCGGTGGTGACGCTGGGCGGCCACCCTCTTCCTGCGGGCTGGGGCCGGCCCGTAGCCATGGCGCCTGTGTGCAGCCGGGCGGCACCGTGGGGACATTGTGATGCCGCTGGTGATGCTGGCCCTGTAACGCGCCTCTGTCACAAAGGGCCTCGCCCCGGCACCCCTATAAAAGCGGGGTGGGGGCGCAGAGCCAACCCGCGGCAGGGCAGGGCGGCTGGCCACCCCACTCGGCCAGCCCCAGCATGGCCCGGTCCCGGCGCAGCAGGTCCCGCAGCAGAAGCCGGCGCCGCCGCCGCAGCCTGGGCCACCAGAGACGCCCTCGCCGCCGATATGGTAGGAGCCGCCGGCCTGCGGCACGCAGCCGCAGGTATGGAAGCAGCCGCCGGCGGCCTGGGGCACGCAGCCGCCGGTCCGGAAGGAGCCGGCGGCGGCGTGGGGGACACAGCCTTCGCCGCTGAGTAGACGCCAGCACTGGGCGTCTGCGGAGCCAGTGTCCCCGAGACCCCCGGCCGCCGCAGCACCGCGGCCCTGGCTCCATCAATAAAGCTGGAATGATTGAATGAGAGGTGTGCGTGTCCTTGGTGTCCCTGTGCGCCGGCTGCGTGTCCCCTGGTGTCGTGTCCCACGGGTGGGCGTCCGTGTCTGCTGGGGGGGGGGGGGGGTGTCCCATGGGTGCGCGTGTCCAGGACCAGCACACATCTCCGGGGATGGAGATGCCCCAGCCTGACTGCTCCTGTGCTGGCTCTGACCCCCATCTCCACGTCCCCAACCCGCCTCCACGTCCCCAACCCATCTCCATGTCCCAGCCCATCTCCATGTCCCAACCCATCTTCTCGTCCCCAGCCCATCTCCATGTCCCAGCCCATCTTCATGTCCCAGTCCACCTCCACGTCCCCAGCCCATCTCCATGCCTCCTGGGCACTAGAATCAGAGAATCGTAGAAGCATTACGGTTGGAAAAGACCTCTAAGACCATCGAGTCCCACCGTCGACCCAACACCACCATGCCCACTACACCATGGCCCTAAGCGCCTCATCTACACGTCTTTTAAATACCTCCAGGGGTGGGGACTCAACCACTTCCCTGGGCAGCCTCTTCCAATGTTTAACCACTCTTCCAGTAAAGACATTTTTCCTCACGTCCATTCCAAACCTCCCCTGGCGCAACTTGAGGCCGTTTCCTCTCAAGGTCAAGCAGGACCTGCCTCTCATGAATCCGTGCTGGCTAGGCCGGATCCCCTGGTTGTCCCGCTCATGCCTTGTGAGCGCCCTCAAGATGAACCGCTCCATCATCTTCCCCGGCACCGAGGTCAGGCTGACAGGCCTGTAGTTCCCCGGATCCTCCTTCCGGCCCTTCTTGTAGATGGGCGTCACATTGGCAAGCCTCCAGTCGCCCGGGACCTCCCCCGTTAACCAGGACTGCTGATGAATGATGGAGAGCGGCTTGGCAAGCTCCTCCGCCAGCTCCCTCAGCACTCTCGGGTGGATCCCATCCGGCCCCATAGACTTGTGAGCGTCCAGGTGGTGTAGCAGGTCATTGACTGCTTCCTCTTGGATTACGGGGGGTTCATCCTGCTCGCCGTCCCTGTCTTCCAGCTCGGGGGGCCGAGTACCCTGAGGATAACTGGTCTGCCTGTTAAAGACTGAGGCAAAGAAGGCATTGAGGACCTCAGCCTTCTCCTCATCCTCGGTGACAATGTTCCCCCCCGCATCCAGTAAGGGATGGAGATTCTCCTTGGCTCTCTTCTTGTCATTAATATATTTGTAAAAGCTTTTTTTGTTGTCTTTAACGACAGCGGCCAGATTGCGTTCTAGCTGGGCTTTTGCCTTTCTCATTTCTTCTCTGCACGACCTAACGAGATCCCTGTACTCTTCTTGAGTCGCCTGCCCCTTCTTCCACAAGCGGTAAACTCTCCTTTTTTTCCTGAGTCCCAGCAAGACCTCCCCGTTCAGCCAGGCCGGTCGTCTTCCCCGCCCGTTCTTCTTACCGCGTACAGGGACAGCCTGCTCCTGCGCCTTTAAGGCTTCCTTCTTGAAGAGCGTCCAGCCTTCCTGGACCCCTTTGCCCTTCAGGACCGTCTCCCAAAATTAAATTGCTTATTAACCTCGGACAAAACCGAAACAATATTCCCGAGAAGTACCAAGAGCAGTATCTTAACTACCCAAGGATGTTCAAGATACTGAAAAGTGACTGTGATGGAGGAGGAAACACCATAGAAGAAGGTAGCGGCGCTGCCATGCTGTACCTCCTCCATAAAAAACCTCTCAGAGGAAGAACTGTAATTGCTAATTGTCCCCACGCAGTGGTACCCGAAGGACAGGAATGGCTTCAGTGCAAAGCTCAAATACCAGGTTAAGCTCAAGGCCGGTGCTTTAATAACAAACCTCCCGGGCAAAACATCACTAATCACCGCAGGCCACAGCAAACTGCAAAACCCAACACTAATCTTTAACGTGTACAGCCAAGAAAAGGGCATGGCGCAGATCACACAAACCAATATCGAGAACAGATGAATCAATGTTGTGACCCGCAACTGCTAACGGGTATAAATTCCTTAATGCGCTCTGGTTAATCTGTCGTTATCTCAAACCCTTCGGGCCCCACGTTGGGCGCCAAAAAGGACTGTCGCGGTTCAACCTCAGCCGGCAACTGAGCCCCACGCAGCCGCTCGCTGGGTGGGATGGGGGAGAGAATGGGAGGAGTAAAAGAGAGAAAACTCGTGGGTTGAGATAAGAACAGTTTAAGAGTTGAAATAAAATAAAAGAGTAACAATAATAGCAACAATGATAAGAAAAGAATATACAAAGCAAGCGATGCACGATGCAGTTGCTCACCACCCGCCGACCGATGCCCAGCCAGTCCCTGAGCAGCGGCCCCCCCGGCCAGCTTCCCCCAGTTTAGGTACTGAGCATGATGTCCCATGGTATGGAATGTCCCTCTGGCCGGTTTGGGTCAGCTGTCCTGGCTGTGCCCCCTCCCAGCTTCTTGCGCACCTCCAGCCTGCTCAGTCGGCAGAGCACGGGAAGCTGAAAAGCCCTTGCCTAGTGTAAGCACTGCTCCGCAAGAACTACAACATCGCTGTGTTGTCAACATTGTTCTGGTCCTAAATCCAAAACACAGCTCTGTACCAGCTACTGGGAAGAAAATTAAAAATATACCAGCCAAAACCGGGACAGATGCGCCCGAAGGAGGCTGTGACCCCGTGGGAAGCCCGCGCTGGAGCAGGTTTGCTGGCAGGACTTGTGACCCCGTGGGGGACCCACGCTGGAGCAGTCAGTTCCGGAAGGACTGTGCCCCGTGGTGAGGACCCACGCTGGAGCAGACGCCCGTGGGAGGGACCCCACGCTGGAGCAGGGCAAGAGCGTGAGGAGGACGGAGCGGCAGAGACAATGTGCGATGAACTGGCCGCAAGCCCCATTCCCCGTCCCCCTGCGCCACTCGGGCGGAGGAGGTGGAGAATTTGGGAGGGAAGTTGAGCCTGGGGAGAAGGGAGGGGTGGGGGGAAGGGGTTTATAGATTTGTTCTTATCTCTCATTATCCTACTTCCTTGTTAATTGGCAATAAATTTATTTAATTTCCCCGACTCGAGCCTGTTTTGCCCGTGATGGTACTTGCGGAGTGATCTCCCTGCCCTGACCTCCACCCACGAGCCTTTTGTCGTGTTTTCTCCCCCTTGAGGAGGGCAGTGACGGAGCGGCTGGGTGGGCACCAGCGCCCAGCCAAGCTCAACCCACCCCAGTGTCACCGCCGGCTGCACCGGGGCCATCGGCATCATCCTCCGGTCACGGCGGTGCACATCGTCCCCCACCACCGGCTCCCCGCTGCCCTCCACGCCCTCCCTGCCCCCTGCCCGGTGGGGGCAGCAGACCCCGGTTCGGAGCGTGGCTGGGAGCGGCCCCTGCCCGGCACAGAGCCCTGTGTGTGCCTGGGCTGTGTGTCCGGGGCTCCTTTCCGGGCTCCACCCTGGGGGTCCATCGCGGGGGTCCATCGCGGGGACCCCTGTGGGGACAGCCCATCCCCAGGTGCGCGGGACGTGGGCAGGGGCATGGGCAGGGCTCGGCTCAGCCCCCCGTCCCCGAGCCCCCAGCCCCAGCGCTGACGGCCCTTGTGCAGCCCATGGGGCCACTGGTCCCGCATCCCCGGGGCTGGCGGGGAGCCCTCTCCTGTGACGGGCTCAGGCACCGGGGGCCGGGGCAGGGCTGGGGGGCGAGTGGGCAGGGGCTGGCAGCGCCTGGAAAGCTGGAGGCGATGGTGTGGGGTGACATGCGGGGGCTTTAATGACAGGCGTGTCCCTGGGAGCCTGGCGGACCACGGTGGGGGTGGGTGACGACGGCGCCCATGGGTGTCCCCGGGGTGCAGCTGTGGCCAGGCTCACGGGACCCTCCTGCAGTAGTAGATGGTCCTGGCTATGACACCTGGGGGAGAAGCGATGATGAGCGGCTGCGCCCGTCGCCGCACCCAGCCCCGGCTGTGGGGACCGAGAGCTGGGACCCCTCGGCCATGGGGCCAGCCGGCACCACCGCTACCGCCACCAACATAGGCACCGGCACCTCTGGGCACTGCCCAGTGCCACCTCCTCCTGCCAAGCCGCCTGCACTGCCAGCCGGCCCGGGGGCTCCTCTTGCGTCTCCTCTGCCGGGGCGGTGACAAGCGGACCCGCCGGCACATGGTGGTGGTGACGCGGGGCCGGTGGTGACGCTGGGCGGCCACCCTCTTCCTGCGGGCTGGGGCCGGCCCGTAGCCATGGCGCCTGTGTGCAGCCGGGCGGCACCGTGGGGACATTGTGATGCCGCTGGTGATGCTGGCCCTGTAACGCGCCTCTGTCACAAAGGGCCTCGCCCCGGCACCCCTATAAAAGCGGGGTGGGGGCGCAGAGCCAACCCGCGGCAGGGCAGGGCGGCTGGCCACCCCACTCGGCCAGCCCCAGCATGGCCCGGTCCCGGCGCAGCAGGTCCCGCAGCAGAAGCCGGCGCCGCCGCCGCAGCCTGGGCCACCAGAGACGCCCTCGCCGCCGATATGGTAGGAGCCGCCGGCCTGCGGCACGCAGCCGCAGGTATGGAAGCAGCCGCCGGCGGCCTGGGGCACGCAGCCGCCGGTCCGGAAGGAGCCGGCGGCGGCGTGGGGGACACAGCCTTCGCCGCTGAGTAGACGCCAGCACTGGGCGTCTGCGGAGCCAGTGTCCCCGAGACCCCCGGCCGCCGCAGCACCGCGGCCCTGGCTCCATCAATAAAGCTGGAATGATTGAATGAGAGGTGTGCGTGTCCTTGGTGTCCCTGTGCGCCGGCTGCGTGTCCCCTGGTGTCGTGTCCCACGGGTGGGCGTCCGTGTCTGCTGGGGGGGGGGGGGGGTGTCCCATGGGTGCGCGTGTCCAGGACCAGCACACATCTCCGGGGATGGAGATGCCCCAGCCTGACTGCTCCTGTGCTGGCTCTGACCCCCATCTCCACGTCCCCAACCCGCCTCCACGTCCCCAACCCATCTCCATGTCCCAGCCCATCTCCATGTCCCAACCCATCTTCTCGTCCCCAGCCCATCTCCATGTCCCAGCCCATCTTCATGTCCCAGTCCACCTCCACGTCCCCAGCCCATCTCCATGCCTCCTGGGCACTAGAATCAGAGAATCGTAGAAGCATTACGGTTGGAAAAGACCTCTAAGACCATCGAGTCCCACCGTCGACCCAACACCACCATGCCCACTACACCATGGCCCTAAGCGCCTCATCTACACGTCTTTTAAATACCTCCAGGGGTGGGGACTCAACCACTTCCCTGGGCAGCCTCTTCCAATGTTTAACCACTCTTCCAGTAAAGACATTTTTCCTCACGTCCATTCCAAACCTCCCCTGGCGCAACTTGAGGCCGTTTCCTCTCAAGGTCAAGCAGGACCTGCCTCTCATGAATCCGTGCTGGCTAGGCCGGATCCCCTGGTTGTCCCGCTCATGCCTTGTGAGCGCCCTCAAGATGAACCGCTCCATCATCTTCCCCGGCACCGAGGTCAGGCTGACAGGCCTGTAGTTCCCCGGATCCTCCTTCCGGCCCTTCTTGTAGATGGGCGTCACATTGGCAAGCCTCCAGTCGCCCGGGACCTCCCCCGTTAACCAGGACTGCTGATGAATGATGGAGAGCGGCTTGGCAAGCTCCTCCGCCAGCTCCCTCAGCACTCTCGGGTGGATCCCATCCGGCCCCATAGACTTGTGAGCGTCCAGGTGGTGTAGCAGGTCATTGACTGCTTCCTCTTGGATTACGGGGGGTTCATCCTGCTCGCCGTCCCTGTCTTCCAGCTCGGGGGGCCGAGTACCCTGAGGATAACTGGTCTGCCTGTTAAAGACTGAGGCAAAGAAGGCATTGAGGACCTCAGCCTTCTCCTCATCCTCGGTGACAATGTTCCCCCCCGCATCCAGTAAGGGATGGAGATTCTCCTTGGCTCTCTTCTTGTCATTAATATATTTGTAAAAGCTTTTTTTGTTGTCTTTAACGACAGCGGCCAGATTGCGTTCTAGCTGGGCTTTTGCCTTTCTCATTTCTTCTCTGCACGACCTAACGAGATCCCTGTACTCTTCTTGAGTCGCCTGCCCCTTCTTCCACAAGCGGTAAACTCTCCTTTTTTTCCTGAGTCCCAGCAAGACCTCCCCGTTCAGCCAGGCCGGTCGTCTTCCCCGCCCGTTCTTCTTACCGCGTACAGGGACAGCCTGCTCCTGCGCCTTTAAGGCTTCCTTCTTGAAGAGCGTCCAGCCTTCCTGGACCCCTTTGCCCTTCAGGACCGTCTCCCAAAATTAAATTGCTTATTAACCTCGGACAAAACCGAAACAATATTCCCGAGAAGTACCAAGAGCAGTATCTTAACTACCCAAGGATGTTCAAGATACTGAAAAGTGACTGTGATGGAGGAGGAAACACCATAGAAGAAGGTAGCGGCGCTGCCATGCTGTACCTCCTCCATAAAAAACCTCTCAGAGGAAGAACTGTAATTGCTAATTGTCCCCACGCAGTGGTACCCGAAGGACAGGAATGGCTTCAGTGCAAAGCTCAAATACCAGGTTAAGCTCAAGGCCGGTGCTTTAATAACAAACCTCCCGGGCAAAACATCACTAATCACCGCAGGCCACAGCAAACTGCAAAACCCAACACTAATCTTTAACGTGTACAGCCAAGAAAAGGGCATGGCGCAGATCACACAAACCAATATCGAGAACAGATGAATCAATGTTGTGACCCGCAACTGCTAACGGGTATAAATTCCTTAATGCGCTCTGGTTAATCTGTCGTTATCTCAAACCCTTCGGGCCCCACGTTGGGCGCCAAAAAGGACTGTCGCGGTTCAACCTCAGCCGGCAACTGAGCCCCACGCAGCCGCTCGCTGGGTGGGATGGGGGAGAGAATGGGAGGAGTAAAAGAGAGAAAACTCGTGGGTTGAGATAAGAACAGTTTAAGAGTTGAAATAAAATAAAAGAGTAACAATAATAGCAACAATGATAAGAAAAGAATATACAAAGCAAGCGATGCACGATGCAGTTGCTCACCACCCGCCGACCGATGCCCAGCCAGTCCCTGAGCAGCGGCCCCCCCGGCCAGCTTCCCCCAGTTTAGGTACTGAGCATGATGTCCCATGGTATGGAATGTCCCTCTGGCCGGTTTGGGTCAGCTGTCCTGGCTGTGCCCCCTCCCAGCTTCTTGCGCACCTCCAGCCTGCTCAGTCGGCAGAGCACGGGAAGCTGAAAAGCCCTTGCCTAGTGTAAGCACTGCTCCGCAAGAACTACAACATCGCTGTGTTGTCAACATTGTTCTGGTCCTAAATCCAAAACACAGCTCTGTACCAGCTACTGGGAAGAAAATTAAAAATATACCAGCCAAAACCGGGACAGATGCGCCCGAAGGAGGCTGTGACGCCGTGGGAAGCCCGCGCTGGAGCAGGTTTGCTGGCAGGACTTGTGACCCCGTGGGGGACCCACGCTGGAGCAGTCAGTTCCGGAAGGACTGTGCCCCGTGGTGAGGACCCACGCTGGAGCAGACGCCCGTGGGAGGGACCCCACGCTGGAGCAGGGCAAGAGCGTGAGGAGGACGGAGCGGCAGAGACAATGTGCGATGAACTGGCCGCAAGCCCCATTCCCCGTCCCCCTGCGCCACTCGGGCGGAGGAGGTGGAGAATTTGGGAGGGAAGTTGAGCCTGGGGAGAAGGGAGGGGTGGGGGGAAGGGGTTTATAGATTTGTTCTTATCTCTCATTATCCTACTTCCTTGTTAATTGGCAATAAATTTATTTAATTTCCCCGACTCGAGCCTGTTTTGCCCGTGATGGTACTTGCGGAGTGATCTCCCTGCCCTGACCTCCACCCACGAGCCTTTTGTCGTGTTTTCTCCCCCTTGAGGAGGGCAGTGACGGAGCGGCTGGGTGGGCACCAGCGCCCAGCCAAGCTCAACCCACCCCAGTGTCACCGCCGGCTGCACCGGGGCCATCGGCATCATCCTCCGGTCACGGCGGTGCACATCGTCCCCCACCACCGGCTCCCCGCTGCCCTCCACGCCCTCCCTGCCCCCTGCCCGGTGGGGGCAGCAGACCCCGGTTCGGAGCGTGGCTGGGAGCGGCCCCTGCCCGGCACAGAGCCCTGTGTGTGCCTGGGCTGTGTGTCCGGGGCTCCTTTCCGGGCTCCACCCTGGGGGTCCATCGCGGGGGTCCATCGCGGGGACCCCTGTGGGGACAGCCCATCCCCAGGTGCGCGGGACGTGGGCAGGGGCATGGGCAGGGCTCGGCTCAGCCCCCCGTCCCCGAGCCCCCAGCCCCAGCGCTGACGGCCCTTGTGCAGCCCATGGGGCCACTGGTCCCGCATCCCCGGGGCTGGCGGGGAGCCCTCTCCTGTGACGGGCTCAGGCACCGGGGGCCGGGGCAGGGCTGGGGGGCGAGTGGGCAGGGGCTGGCAGCGCCTGGAAAGCTGGAGGCGATGGTGTGGGGTGACATGCGGGGGCTTTAATGACAGGCGTGTCCCTGGGAGCCTGGCGGACCACGGTGGGGGTGGGTGACGACGGCGCCCATGGGTGTCCCCGGGGTGCAGCTGTGGCCAGGCTCACGGGACCCTCCTGCAGTAGTAGATGGTCCTGGCTATGACACCTGGGGGAGAAGCGATGATGAGCGGCTGCGCCCGTCGCCGCACCCAGCCCCGGCTGTGGGGACTGAGAGCTGGGACCCCTCGGCCATGGGGCCAGCCGGCACCACCGCTACCGCCACCAACATAGGCACCGGCACCTCTGGGCACTGCCCAGTGCCACCTCCTCCTGCCAAGCCGCCTGCACTGCCAGCCGGCCCGGGGGCTCCTCTTGCGTCTCCTCTGCCGGGGCGGTGACAAGCGGACCCGCC
Organism: Aptenodytes patagonicus; assembly: GCF_965638725.1. Taxonomy (NCBI): domain Eukaryota; kingdom Metazoa; phylum Chordata; class Aves; order Sphenisciformes; family Spheniscidae; genus Aptenodytes; species Aptenodytes patagonicus. Next base: position 233,114 of record NW_027472011.1, read on the forward strand.
GGCACATGGTGGTGGTGACGCGGGGCCGGTGGTGACGCTGGGCGGCCACCCTCTTCCTGCGGGCTGGGGCCGGCCCGTAGCCATGGCGCCTGTGTGCAGCCGGGCGGCACCGTGGGGACATTGTGATGCCGCTGGTGATGCTGGCCCTGTAACGCGCCTCTGTCACAAAGGGCCTCGCCCCGGCACCCCTATAAAAGCGGGGTGGGGGCGCAGAGCCAACCCGCGGCAGGGCAGGGCGGCTGGCCACCCCACTCGGCCAGCCCCAGCATGGCCCGGTCCCGGCGCAGCAGGTCCCGTAGCAGAAGCCGGCGCCGCCGCCGCAGCCTGGGCCACCAGAGACGCCCTCGCCGCCGATATGGTAGGAGCCGCTGGCCTGCGGCACGCAGCCGCAGGTATGGAAGCAGCCGCCGGCGGCCTGGGGCACGCAGCCGCCGGTCCGGAAGGAGCCGGCGGCGGCGTGGGGGACACAGCCTTCGCCGCTGAGTAGACGCCAGCACTGGGCGTCTGCGGAGCCAGTGTCCCCGAGACCCCCGGCCGCCGCAGCACCGCGGCCCTGGCTCCATCAATAAAGCTGGAATGATTGAATGAGAGGTGTGCGTGTCCTTGGTGTCCCTGTGCGCCGGCTGCATGTCCCCTGGTGTCGTGTCCCACGGGTGGGCGTCCGTGTCTGCTGGGGGTGGGGGGGGGTGTCCCATGGGTGCGCGTGTCCAGGACCAGCACACATCTCCGGGGATGGAGATGCCCCAGCCTGACTGCTCCTGTGCTGGCTCTGACCCCCATCTCCACGTCCCCAACCCGCCTCCACGTCCCCAACCCATCTCCATGTCCCAGCCCATCTCCATGTCCCAACCCATCTTCTCGTCCCCAGCCCATCTCCATGTCCCAGCCCATCTTCATGTCCCAGTCCACCTCCACGTCCCCAGCCCATCTCCATGCCTCCCGGGCACTAGAATCAGAGAATCGTAGAAGCATTACGGTTGGAAAAGACCTCTAAGACCATCGAGTCCCACCGTCGACCCAACACCACCATGCCCACTACACCATGGCCCTAAGCGCCTCATCTACACGTCTTTTAAATACCTCCAGGGGTGGGGACTCAACCACTTCCCTGGGCAGCCTCTTCCAATGTTTAACCACTCTTCCAGTAAAGACATTTTTCCTCACGTCCATTCCAAACCTCCCCTGGCGCAACTTGAGGCCGTTTCCTCTCAAGGTCAAGCAGGACCTGCCTCTCATGAATCCGTGCTGGCTAGGCCGGATCCCCTGGTTGTCCCGCTCATGCCTTGTGAGCGCCCTCAAGATGAACCGCTCCATCATCTTCCCCGGCACCGAGGTCAGGCTGACAGGCCTGTAGTTCCCCGGATCCTCCTTCCGGCCCTTCTTGTAGATGGGCGTCACATTGGCAAGCCTCCAGTCGCCCGGGACCTCCCCCGTTAACCAGGACTGCTGATGAATGATGGAGAGCGGCTTGGCAAGCTCCTCCGCCAGCTCCCTCAGCACTCTCGGGTGGATCCCATCCGGCCCCATAGACTTGTGAGCGTCCAGGTGGTGTAGCAGGTCATTGACTGCTTCCTCTTGGATTACGGGGGGTTCATCCTGCTCGCCGTCCCTGTCTTCCAGCTCGGGGGGCCGAGTACCCTGAGGATAACTGGTCTGCCTGTTAAAGACTGAGGCAAAGAAGGCATTGAGGACCTCAGCCTTCTCCTCATCCTCGGTGACAATGTTCCCCCCCGCATCCAGTAAGGGATGGAGATTCTCCTTGGCTCTCTTCTTGTCATTAATATATTTGTAAAAGCTTTTTTTGTTGTCTTTAACGACAGCGGCCAGATTGCGTTCTAGCTGGGCTTTTGCCTTTCTCATTTCTTCTCTGCACGACCTAACGAGATCCCTGTACTCTTCTTGAGTCGCCTGCCCCTTCTTCCACAAGCGGTAAACTCTCCTTTTTTTCCTGAGTCCCAGCAAGACCTCCCCGTTCAGCCAGGCCGGTCGTCTTCCCCGCCCGTTCTTCTTACCGCGTACAGGGACAGCCTGCTCCTGCGCCTTTAAGGCTTCCTTCTTGAAGAGCGTCCAGCCTTCCTGGACCCCTTTGCCCTTCAGGACCGTCTCCCAAAATTAAATTGCTTATTAACCTCGGACAAAACCGAAACAATATTCCCGAGAAGTACCAAGAGCAGTATCTTAACTACCCAAGGATGTTCAAGATACTGAAAAGTGACTGTGATGGAGGAGGAAACACCATAGAAGAAGGTAGCGGCGCTGCCATGCTGTACCTCCTCCATAAAAAACCTCTCAGAGGAAGAACTGTAATTGCTAATTGTCCCCACGCAGTGGTACCCGAAGGACAGGAATGGCTTCAGTGCAAAGCTCAAATACCAGGTTAAGCTCAAGGCCGGTGCTTTAATAACAAACCTCCCGGGCAAAACATCACTAATCACCGCAGGCCACAGCAAACTGCAAAACCCAACACTAATCTTTAACGTGTACAGCCAAGAAAAGGGCATGGCGCAGATCACACAAACCAATATCGAGAACAGATGAATCAATGTTGTGACCCGCAACTGCTAACGGGTATAAATTCCTTAATGCGCTCTGGTTAATCTGTCGTTATCTCAAACCCTTCGGGCCCCACGTTGGGCGCCAAAAAGGACTGTCGCGGTTCAACCTCAGCCGGCAACTGAGCCCCACGCAGCTGCTCGCTGGGTGGGATGGGGGAGAGAATGGGAGGAGTAAAAGAGAGAAAACTCGTGGGTTGAGATAAGAACAGTTTAAGAGTTGAAATAAAATAAAAGAGTAACAATAACAACAACAATGATAATAAAAGAATATACAAAGCAAGCGATGCACGATGCAGTTGCTCACCACCCGCCGACCGATGCCCAGCCAGTCCCTGAGCAGCGGCCCCCCCGGCCAGCTTCCCCCAGTTTAGGTACTGAGCATGATGTCCCATGGTATGGAATGTCCCTCTGGCCGGTTTGGGTCAGCTGTCCTGGCCGTGCCCCCTCCCAGCTTCTTGTGCACCTCCAGCCTGCTCAGTCGGCAGAGCACGGGAAGCTGAAAAGCCCTTGCCTAGTGTAAGCACTGCTCCGCAAGAACTACAACACCGCTGTGTTGTCAACATTGTTCTGCTCCTAAATCCAAAACACAGCTCTGTACCAGCTACTGGGAAGAAAATTAAAAATATACCAGCCAAAACCGGGACAGATGCGCCCGAAGGAGGCTGTGACCCCGTGGGAAGCCCGCGCTGGAGCAGGCTCCTGGCAGGACTTGTGGCCCTGTGGAGAGGAGCCCGCACTGGAGCAGGTTTGCTGGCGGGACTTGTGACCCCGTGGGGGACCCACGCTGGAGCAGTCAGTTCCGGAAGGACTGTGCCCCGTGGTGAGGACCCACGCTGGAGCAGACGCCCGTGGGAGGGACCCCACGCTGGAGCAGGGCAAGAGCGTGAGGAGGACGGAGCGGCAGAGACAATGTGCGATGAACTGGCCGCAAGCCCCATTCCCCGTCCCCCTGCGCCGCTCGGGCGGAGGAGGTGGAGAATTTGGGAGGGAAGTTGAGCCTGGGGAGAAGGGAGGGGTGGGGGGAAGGGGTTTATAGATTTGTTCTTATCTCTCATTATCCTACTTCCTTGTTAATTGGCAATAAATTTATTTAATTTCCCCGACTCGAGCCTGTTTTGCCCGTGATGGTACTTGCGGAGTGATCTCCCTGCCCTGACCTCCACCCACGAGCCTTTTGTCGTGTTTTCTCCCCCTTGAGGAGGGCAGTGACGGAGCGGCTGGGTGGGCACCAGCGCCCAGCCAAGCTCAACCCACCCCAGTGTCACCGCCGGCTGCACCGGAGCCATCGGCATCATCCTCCGGTCACGGCGGTGCACATCGTCCCCCACCACCGGCTCCCCGCTGCCCTCCACGCCCTCCCTGCCCCCTGCCCGGTGGGGGCAGCAGACCCCGGTTCGGAGCGTGGCTGGGAGCGGCCCCTGCCCGGCACAGAGCCCTGTGTGTGCCTGGGCTGCGTGTCCGGGGCTCCTTTCCGGGCTCCACCCTGGGGGTCCATCGCAGGGGTCCATCGCGGGGACCCCTGTGGGGACAGCCCATCCCCAGGTGCGCGGGACGTGGGCAGGGGCATGGGCAGGGCTCGGCTCAGCCCCCCGTCCCCGAGCCCCCAGCCCCAGCGCTGACGGCCCTTGTGCAGCCCATGGGGCCACTGGTCCCGCATCCCCGGGGCTGGCGGGGAGCCCTCTCCTGTGACGGGCTCAGGCACCGGGGGCCAGGGCAGGGCTGGGGGGCGAGTGGGCAGGGGCTGGCAGCGCCTGGAAAGCTGGAGGCGATGGTGTGGGGTGACATGCGGGGGCTTTAATGACAGGCGTGTCCCTGGGAGCCTGGCGGACCACGGTGGGGGTGGGTGACGACGGCGCCCATGGGTGTCCCCGGGGTGCAGCTGTGGCCAGGCTCACGGGACCCTCCTGCAGTAGTAGATGGTCCTGGCTATGACACCTGGGGGAGAAGCGATGATGAGCGGCTGCGCCCGTCGCCGCACCCAGCCCCGGCTGTGGGGACCGAGAGCTGGGACCCCTCGGCCATGGGGCCAGCCGGCACCACCGCTACCGCCACCAACATAGGCACCGGCACCTCTGCCCAGTGCCACCTCCTCCTGCCAAGCCGCCTGCACTGCCAGCCGGCCCGGGGGCTCCTCTTGCGTCTCCTCTGCCGGGGCGGTGACAAGCGGACCCGCCGGCACATGGTGGTGGTGACGCGGGGCCGGTGGTGACGCTGGGCGGCCACCCTCCTCCTGCGGGCTGGGGCCGGCCCGTAGCCATGGCGCCTGTGTGCAGCCGGGCGGCACCGTGGGGACATTGTGATGCCGCTGGTGATGCTGGCCCTGTAACGCGCCTCTGTCACAAAGGGCCTCGCCCCGGCACCCCTATAAAAGCGGGGTGGGGGCGCAGAGCCAACCCGCGGCAGGGCAGGGCGGCTGGCCACCCCACTCGGCCAGCCCCAGCATGGCCCGGTCCCGGCGCAGCAGGTCCCGTAGCAGAAGCCGGCGCCGCCGCCGCAGCCTGGGCCACCAGAGACGCCCTCGCCGCCGATATGGCAGGAGCCGCCGCCGGCCTGCGGCACGCAGCCGCAGGTATGGAAGCAGCCGCCGGCGGCCTGGGGCACGCAGCCGCCGGTCCGGAAGGAGCCGGCGGCGGCGTGGGGGACACAGCCTTCGCCGCTGAGTAGACGCCAGCACTGGGCGTCTGCGGAGCCAGTGTCCCCGAGACCCCCGGCCGCCGCAGCACCGCGGCCCTGGCTCCATCAATAAAGCTGGAATGATTGAATGAGAGGTGTGCGTGTCCTTGGTGTCCCTGTGCGCCGGCTGCATGTCCCCTGGTGTCGTGTCCCACGGGTGGGCGTCCGTGTCTGCTGGGGGTGGGGGGGGGTGTCCCATGGGTGCGCGTGTCCAGGACCAGCACACATCTCCGGGGATGGAGATGCCCCAGCCTGACTGCTCCTGTGCTGGCTCTGACCCCCATCTCCACGTCCCCAACCCGCCTCCACGTCCCCAACCCATCTCCATGTCCCAGCCCATCTCCATGTCCCAACCCATCTTCTCGTCCCCAGCCCATCTCCATGTCCCAGCCCATCTTCATGTCCCAGTCCACCTCCACGTCCCCAGCCCATCTCCATGCCTCCCGGGCACTAGAATCAGAGAATCGTAGAAGCATTACGGTTGGAAAAGACCTCTAAGACCATCGAGTCCCACCGTCGACCCAACACCACCATGCCCACTACACCATGGCCCTAAGCGCCTCATCTACACGTCTTTTAAATACCTCCAGGGGTGGGGACTCAACCACTTCCCTGGGCAGCCTCTTCCAATGTTTAACCACTCTTCCAGTAAAGACATTTTTCCTCACGTCCATTCCAAACCTCCCCTGGCGCAACTTGAGGCCGTTTCCTCTCAAGGTCAAGCAGGACCTGCCTCTCATGAATCCGTGCTGGCTAGGCCGGATCCCCTGGTTGTCCCGCTCATGCCTTGTGAGCGCCCCCAAGATGAACCGCTCCATCATCTTCCCCGGCACCGAGGTCAGGCTGACAGGCCTGTAGTTCCCCGGATCCTCCTTCCGGCCCTTCTTGTAGATGGGCGTCACATTGGCAAGCCTCCAGTCGCCCGGGACCTCCCCCGTTAACCAGGACTGCTGATGAATGATGGAGAGCGGCTTGGCAAGCTCCTCCGCCAGCTCCCTCAGCACTCTCGGGTGGATCCCATCCGGCCCCATAGACTTGTGAGCGTCCAGGTGGTGTAGCAGGTCATTGACTGCTTCCTCTTGGATTACGGGGGGTTCATCCTGCTCGCTGTCCCTGTCTTCCAGCTCGGGGGGCCGAGTACCCTGAGGATAACTGGTCTGCCTGTTAAAGACTGAGGCAAAGAAGGCATTGAGGACCTCAGCCTTCTCCTCATCCTCGGTGACAATGTTCCCCCCCGCATCCAGTAAGGGATGGAGATTCTCCTTGGCTCTCTTCTTGTCATTAATATATTTGTAAAAGCTTTTTTTGTTGTCTTTAACGACAGCGGCCAGATTGCGTTCTAGCTGGGCTTTTGCCTTTCTCATTTCTTCTCTGCACGACCTAACGAGATCCCTGTACTCTTCTTGAGTCGCCTGCCCCTTCTTCCACAAGCGGTAAACTCTCCTTTTTTTCCTGAGTCCCAGCAAGACCTCCCCGTTCAGCCAGGCCGGTTGTCTTCCCCGCCCGTTCTTCTTACCGCGTACAGGGACAGCCTGCTCCTGCGCCTTTAAGGCTTCCTTCTTGAAGAGCGTCCAGCCTTCCTGGACCCCTTTGCCCTTCAGGACCGTCTCCCAAAATTAAATTGCTTATTAACCTCGGACAAAACCGAAACAATATTCCCGAGAAGTACCAAGAGCACTATCTTAACTACCCAAGGATGTTCAAGATACTGAAAAGTGACTGTGATGGAGGAGGAAACACCATAGAAGAAGGTAGCGGCGCTGCCATGCTGTACCTCCTCCATAAAAAACCTCTCAGAGGAAGAACTGTAATTGCTAATTGTCCCCACGCAGTGGTACCCGAAGGACAGGAATGGCTTCAGTACAAAGCTCAAATACCAGGTTAAGCTCAAGGCCGGTGCTTTAATAACAAACCTCCCGGGCAAAACATCACTAATCACCGCAGGCCACAGCAAACTGCAAAACCCAACACTAATCTTTAACGTGTACAGCCAAGAAAAGGGCATGGCGCAGATCACACAAACCAATATCGAGAACAGATGAATCAATGTTGTGACCCGCAACTGCTAACGGGTATAAATTCCTTAATGCGCTCTGGTTAATCTGTCGTTATCTCAAACCCTTCGGGCCCCACGTTGGGCGCCAAAAAGGACTGTCGCGGTTCAACCTCAGCCGGCAACTGAGCCCCACGCAGCTGCTCGCTGGGTGGGATGGGGGAGAGAATGGGAGGAGTAAAAGAGAGAAAACTCGTGGGTTGAGATAAGAACAGTTTAAGAGTTGAAATAAAATAAAAGAGTAACAATAACAACAACAATGATAATAAAAGAATATACAAAGCAAGCGATGCACGATGCAGTTGCTCACCACCCGCCGACCGATGCCCAGCCAGTCCCTGAGCAGCGGCCCCCCCGGCCAGCTTCCCCCAGTTTAGGTACTGAGCATGATGTCCCATGGTATGGAATGTCCCTCTGGCCGGTTTGGGTCAGCTGTCCTGGCCGTGCCCCCTCCCAGCTTCTTGTGCACCTCCAGCCTGCTCAGTCGGCAGAGCACGGGAAGCTGAAAAGCCCTTGCCTAGTGTAAGCACTGCTCCGCAAGAACTACAACACCGCTGTGTTGTCAACATTGTTCTGCTCCTAAATCCAAAACACAGCTCTGTACCAGCTACTGGGAAGAAAATTAAAAATATACCAGCCAAAACCGGGACAGATGCGCCCGAAGGAGGCTGTGACCCCGTGGGAAGCCCGCGCTGGAGCAGGCTCCTGGCAGGACTTGTGGCCCTGTGGAGAGGAGCCCGCACTGGAGCAGGTTTGCTGGCGGGACTTGTGACCCCGTGGGGGACCCACGCTGGAGCAGTCAGTTCCGGAAGGACTGTGCCCCGTGGTGAGGACCCACGCTGGAGCAGACGCCCGTGGGAGGGACCCCACGCTGGAGCAGGGCAAGAGCGTGAGGAGGACGGAGCGGCAGAGACAATGTGCGATGAACTGGCCGCAAGCCCCATTCCCCGTCCCCCTGCGCCGCTCGGGCGGAGGAGGTGGAGAATTTGGGAGGGAAGTTGAGCCTGGGGAGAAGGGAGGGGTGGGGGGAAGGGGTTTATAGATTTGTTCTTATCTCTCATTATCCTACTTCCTTGTTAATTGGCAATAAATTTATTTAATTTCCCCGACTCGAGCCTGTTTTGCCCGTGATGGTACTTGCGGAGTGATCTCCCTGCCCTGACCTCCACCCACGAGCCTTTTGTCGTGTTTTCTCCCCCTTGAGGAGGGCAGTGACGGAGCGGCTGGGTGGGCACCAGCGCCCAGCCAAGCTCAACCCACCCCAGTGTCACCGCCGGCTGCACCGGAGCCATCGGCATCATCCTCCGGTCACGGCGGTGCACATCGTCCCCCACCACCGGCTCCCCGCTGCCCTCCACGCCCTCCCTGCCCCCTGCCCGGTGGGGGCAGCAGACCCCGGTTCGGAGCGTGGCTGGGAGCGGCCCCTGCCCGGCACAGAGCCCTGTGTGTGCCTGGGCTGCGTGTCCGGGGCTCCTTTCCGGGCTCCACCCTGGGGGTCCATCGCAGGGGTCCATCGCGGGGACCCCTGTGGGGACAGCCCATCCCCAGGTGCGCGGGACGTGGGCAGGGGCATGGGCAGGGCTCGGCTCAGCCCCCCGTCCCCGAGCCCCCAGCCCCAGCGCTGACGGCCCTTGTGCAGCCCATGGGGCCACTGGTCCCGCATCCCCGGGGCTGGCGGGGAGCCCTCTCCTGTGACGGGCTCAGGCACCGGGGGCCAGGGCAGGGCTGGGGGGCGAGTGGGCAGGGGCTGGCAGCGCCTGGAAAGCTGGAGGCGATGGTGTGGGGTGACATGCGGGGGCTTTAATGACAGGCGTGTCCCTGGGAGCCTGGCGGACCACGGTGGGGGTGGGTGACGACGGCGCCCATGGGTGTCCCCGGGGTGCAGCTGTGGCCAGGCTCACGGGACCCTCCTGCAGTAGTAGATGGTCCTGGCTATGACACCTGGGGGAGAAGCGATGATGAGCGGCTGCGCCCGTCGCCGCACCCAGCCCCGGCTGTGGGGACCGAGAGCTGGGACCCCTCGGCCATGGGGCCAGCCGGCACCACCGCTACCGCCACCAACATAGGCACCGGCACCTCTGCCCAGTGCCACCTCCTCCTGCCAAGCCGCCTGCACTGCCAGCCGGCCCGGGGGCTCCTCTTGCGTCTCCTCTGCCGGGGCGGTGACAAGCGGACCCGCCGGCACATGGTGGTGGTGACGCGGGGCCGGTGGTGACGCTGGGCGGCCACCCTCCTCCTGCGGGCTGGGGCCGGCCCGTAGCCATGGCGCCTGTGTGCAGCCGGGCGGCACCGTGGGGACATTGTGATGCCGCTGGTGATGCTGGCCCTGTAACGCGCCTCTGTCACAAAGGGCCTCGCCCCGGCACCCCTATAAAAGCGGGGTGGGGGCGCAGAGCCAACCCGCGGCAGGGCAGGGCGGCTGGCCACCCCACTCGGCCAGCCCCAGCATGGCCCGGTCCCGGCGCAGCAGGTCCCGTAGCAGAAGCCGGCGCCGCCGCCGCAGCCTGGGCCACCAGAGACGCCCTCGCCGCCGATATGGCAGGAGCCGCCGCCGGCCTGCGGCACGCAGCCGCAGGTATGGAAGCAGCCGCCGGCGGCCTGGGGCACGCAGCCGCCGGTCCGGAAGGAGCCGGCGGCGGCGTGGGGGACACAGCCTTCGCCGCTGAGTAGACGCCAGCACTGGGCGTCTGCGGAGCCAGTGTCCCCGAGACCCCCGGCCGCCGCAGCACCGCGGCCCTGGCTCCATCAATAAAGCTGGAATGATTGAATGAGAGGTGTGCGTGTCCTTGGTGTCCCTGTGCGCCGGCTGCATGTCCCCTGGTGTCGTGTCCCACGGGTGGGCGTCCGTGTCTGCTGGGGGTGGGGGGGGGTGTCCCATGGGTGCGCGTGTCCAGGACCAGCACACATCTCCGGGGATGGAGATGCCCCAGCCTGACTGCTCCTGTGCTGGCTCTGACCCCCATCTCCACGTCCCCAACCCGCCTCCACGTCCCCAACCCATCTCCATGTCCCAGCCCATCTCCATGTCCCAACCCATCTTCTCGTCCCCAGCCCATCTCCATGTCCCAGCCCATCTTCATGTCCCAGTCCACCTCCACGTCCCCAGCCCATCTCCATGCCTCCCGGGCACTAGAATCAGAGAATCGTAGAAGCATTACGGTTGGAAAAGACCTCTAAGACCATCGAGTCCCACCGTCGACCCAACACCACCATGCCCACTACACCATGGCCCTAAGCGCCTCATCTACACGTCTTTTAAATACCTCCAGGGGTGGGGACTCAACCACTTCCCTGGGCAGCCTCTTCCAATGTTTAACCACTCTTCCAGTAAAGACATTTTTCCTCACGTCCATTCCAAACCTCCCCTGGCGCAACTTGAGGCCGTTTCCTCTCAAGGTCAAGCAGGACCTGCCTCTCATGAATCCGTGCTGGCTAGGCCGGATCCCCTGGTTGTCCCGCTCATGCCTTGTGAGCGCCCTCAAGATGAACCGCTCCATCATCTTCCCCGGCACCGAGGTCAGGCTGACAGGCCTGTAGTTCCCCGGATCCTCCTTCCGGCCCTTCTTGTAGATGGGCGTCACATTGGCAAGCCTCCAGTCGCCCGGGACCTCCCCCGTTAACCAGGACTGCTGATGAATGATGGAGAGCGGCTTGGCAAGCTCCTCCGCCAGCTCCCTCAGCACTCTCGGGTGGATCCCATCCGGCCCCATAGACTTGTGAGCGTCCAGGTGGTGTAGCAGGTCATTGACTGCTTCTTCTTGGATTACGGGGGGTTCATCCTGCTCGCCGTCCCTGTCTTCCAGCTCGGGGGGCCGAGTACCCTGAGGATAACTGGTCTGCCTGTTAAAGACTGAGGCAAAGAAGGCATTGAGGACCTCAGCCTTCTCCTCATCCTCGGTGACAATGTTCCCCCCCGCATCCAGTAAGGGATGGAGATTCTCCTTGGCTCTCTTCTTGTCATTAATATATTTGTAAAAGCTTTTTTTGTTGTCTTTAACGACAGCGGCCAGATTGCGTTCTAGCTGGGCTTTTGCCTTTCTCATTTCTTCTCTGCACGACCTAACGAGATCCCTGTACTCTTCTTGAGTCGCCTGCCCCTTCTTCCACAAGCGGTAAACTCTCCTTTTTTTCCTGAGTCCCAGCAAGACCTCCCCGTTCAGCCAGGCCGGTCGTCTTCCCCGCCCGTTCTTCTTACCGCGTACAGGGACAGCCTGCTCCTGCGCCTTTAAGGCTTCCTTCTTGAAGAGCGTCCAGCCTTCCTGGACCCCTTTGCCCTTCAGGACCGTCTCCCAAAATTAAATTGCTTATTAACCTCGGACAAAACCAAAACAATATTCCCGAGAAGTACCAAGAGCAGTATCTTAACTACCCAAGGATGTTCAAGATACTGAAAAGTGACTGTGATGGAGGAGGAAACACCATAGAAGAAGGTAGCGGCGCTGCCATGCTGTACCTCCTCCATAAAAAACCTCTCAGAGGAAGAACTGTAATTGCTAATTGTCCCCACGCAGTGGTACCCGAAGGACAGGAATGGCTTCAGTGCAAAGCTCAAATACCAGGTTAAGCTCAAGGCCGGTGCTTTAATAACAAACCTCCCGGGCAAAACATCACTAATCACCGCAGGCCACAGCAAACTGCAAAACCCAACACTAATCTTTAACGTGTACAGCCAAGAAAAGGGCATGGCGCAGATCACACAAACCAATATCGAGAACAGATGAATCAATGTTGTGACCCGCAACTGCTAACGGGTATAAATTCCTTAATGCGCTCTGGTTAATCTGTCGTTATCTCAAACCCTTCGGGCCCCACGTTGGGCGCCAAAAAGGACTGTCGCGGTTCAACCTCAGCCGGCAACTGAGCCCCACGCAGCCGCTCGCTGGGTGGGATGGGGGAGAGAATGGGAGGAGTAAAAGAGAGAAAACTCGTGGGTTGAGATAAGAACAGTTTAAGAGTTGAAATAAAATAAAAGAGTAACAATAATAGCAACAATGATAAGAAAAGAATATACAAAGCAAGCGATGCACGATGCAGTTGCTCACCACCCGCCGACCGATGCCCAGCCAGTCCCTGAGCAGCGGCCCCCCCGGCCAGCTTCCCCCAGTTTAGGTACTGAGCATGATGTCCCATGGTATGGAATGTCCCTCTGGCCGGTTTGGGTCAGCTGTCCTGGCTGTGCCCCCTCCCAGCTTCTTGCGCACCTCCAGCCTGCTCAGTCGGCAGAGCACGGGAAGCTGAAAAGCCCTTGCCTAGTGTAAGCACTGCTCCGCAAGAACTACAACATCGCTGTGTTGTCAACATTGTTCTGGTCCTAAATCCAAAACACAGCTCTGTACCAGCTACTGGGAAGAAAATTAAAAATATACCAGCCAAAACCGGGACAGATGCGCCCGAAGGAGGCTGTGACGCCGTGGGAAGCCCGCGCTGGAGCAGGTTTGCTGGCAGGACTTGTGACCCCGTGGGGGACCCACGCTGGAGCAGTCAGTTCCGGAAGGACTGTGCCCCGTGGTGAGGACCCACGCTGGAGCAGACGCCCGTGGGAGGGACCCCACGCTGGAGCAGGGCAAGAGCGTGAGGAGGACGGAGCGGCAGAGACAATGTGCGATGAACTGGCCGCAAGCCCCATTCCCCGTCCCCCTGCGCCACTCGGGCGGAGGAGGTGGAGAATTTGGGAGGGAAGTTGAGCCTGGGGAGAAGGGAGGGGTGGGGGGAAGGGGTTTATAGATTTGTTCTTATCTCTCATTATCCTACTTCCTTGTTAATTGGCAATAAATTTATTTAATTTCCCCGACTCGAGCCTGTTTTGCCCGTGATGGTACTTGCGGAGTGATCTCCCTGCCCTGACCTCCACCCACGAGCCTTTTGTCGTGTTTTCTCCCCCTTGAGGAGGGCAGTGACGGAGCGGCTGGGTGGGCACCAGCGCCCAGCCAAGCTCAACCCACCCCAGTGTCACCGCCGGCTGCACCGGGGCCATCGGCATCATCCTCCGGTCACGGCGGTGCACATCGTCCCCCACCACCGGCTCCCCGCTGCCCTCCACGCCCTCCCTGCCCCCTGCCCGGTGGGGGCAGCAGACCCCGGTTCGGAGCGTGGCTGGGAGCGGCCCCTGCCCGGCACAGAGCCCTGTGTGTGCCTGGGCTGTGTGTCCGGGGCTCCTTTCCGGGCTCCACCCTGGGGGTCCATCGCGGGGGTCCATCGCGGGGACCCCTGTGGGGACAGCCCATCCCCAGGTGCGCGGGACGTGGGCAGGGGCATGGGCAGGGCTCGGCTCAGCCCCCCGTCCCCGAGCCCCCAGCCCCAGCGCTGACGGCCCTTGTGCAGCCCATGGGGCCACTGGTCCCGCATCCCCGGGGCTGGCGGGGAGCCCTCTCCTGTGACGGGCTCAGGCACCGGGGGCCGGGGCAGGGCTGGGGGGCGAGTGGGCAGGGGCTGGCAGCGCCTGGAAAGCTGGAGGCGATGGTGTGGGGTGACATGCGGGGGCTTTAATGACAGGCGTGTCCCTGGGAGCCTGGCGGACCACGGTGGGGGTGGGTGACGACGGCGCCCATGGGTGTCCCCGGGGTGCAGCTGTGGCCAGGCTCACGGGACCCTCCTGCAGTAGTAGATGGTCCTGGCTATGACACCTGGGGGAGAAGCGATGATGAGCGGCTGCGCCCGTCGCCGCACCCAGCCCCGGCTGTGGGGACCGAGAGCTGGGACCCCTCGGCCATGGGGCCAGCCGGCACCACCGCTACCGCCACCAACATAGGCACCGGCACCTCTGGGCACTGCCCAGTGCCACCTCCTCCTGCCAAGCCGCCTGCACTGCCAGCCGGCCCGGGGGCTCCTCTTGCGTCTCCTCTGCCGGGGCGGTGACAAGCGGACCCGCCGGCACATGGTGGTGGTGACGCGGGGCCGGTGGTGACGCTGGGCGGCCACCCTCTTCCTGCGGGCTGGGGCCGGCCCGTAGCCATGGCGCCTGTGTGCAGCCGGGCGGCACCGTGGGGACATTGTGATGCCGCTGGTGATGCTGGCCCTGTAACGCGCCTCTGTCACAAAGGGCCTCGCCCCGGCACCCCTATAAAAGCGGGGTGGGGGCGCAGAGCCAACCCGCGGCAGGGCAGGGCGGCTGGCCACCCCACTCGGCCAGCCCCAGCATGGCCCGGTCCCGGCGCAGCAGGTCCCGCAGCAGAAGCCGGCGCCGCCGCCGCAGCCTGGGCCACCAGAGACGCCCTCGCCGCCGATATGGTAGGAGCCGCCGGCCTGCGGCACGCAGCCGCAGGTATGGAAGCAGCCGCCGGCGGCCTGGGGCACGCAGCCGCCGGTCCGGAAGGAGCCGGCGGCGGCGTGGGGGACACAGCCTTCGCCGCTGAGTAGACGCCAGCACTGGGCGTCTGCGGAGCCAGTGTCCCCGAGACCCCCGGCCGCCGCAGCACCGCGGCCCTGGCTCCATCAATAAAGCTGGAATGATTGAATGAGAGGTGTGCGTGTCCTTGGTGTCCCTGTGCGCCGGCTGCGTGTCCCCTGGTGTCGTGTCCCACGGGTGGGCGTCCGTGTCTGCTGGGGGGGGGGGGGGGTGTCCCATGGGTGCGCGTGTCCAGGACCAGCACACATCTCCGGGGATGGAGATGCCCCAGCCTGACTGCTCCTGTGCTGGCTCTGACCCCCATCTCCACGTCCCCAACCCGCCTCCACGTCCCCAACCCATCTCCATGTCCCAGCCCATCTCCATGTCCCAACCCATCTTCTCGTCCCCAGCCCATCTCCATGTCCCAGCCCATCTTCATGTCCCAGTCCACCTCCACGTCCCCAGCCCATCTCCATGCCTCCTGGGCACTAGAATCAGAGAATCGTAGAAGCATTACGGTTGGAAAAGACCTCTAAGACCATCGAGTCCCACCGTCGACCCAACACCACCATGCCCACTACACCATGGCCCTAAGCGCCTCATCTACACGTCTTTTAAATACCTCCAGGGGTGGGGACTCAACCACTTCCCTGGGCAGCCTCTTCCAATGTTTAACCACTCTTCCAGTAAAGACATTTTTCCTCACGTCCATTCCAAACCTCCCCTGGCGCAACTTGAGGCCGTTTCCTCTCAAGGTCAAGCAGGACCTGCCTCTCATGAATCCGTGCTGGCTAGGCCGGATCCCCTGGTTGTCCCGCTCATGCCTTGTGAGCGCCCTCAAGATGAACCGCTCCATCATCTTCCCCGGCACCGAGGTCAGGCTGACAGGCCTGTAGTTCCCCGGATCCTCCTTCCGGCCCTTCTTGTAGATGGGCGTCACATTGGCAAGCCTCCAGTCGCCCGGGACCTCCCCCGTTAACCAGGACTGCTGATGAATGATGGAGAGCGGCTTGGCAAGCTCCTCCGCCAGCTCCCTCAGCACTCTCGGGTGGATCCCATCCGGCCCCATAGACTTGTGAGCGTCCAGGTGGTGTAGCAGGTCATTGACTGCTTCCTCTTGGATTACGGGGGGTTCATCCTGCTCGCCGTCCCTGTCTTCCAGCTCGGGGGGCCGAGTACCCTGAGGATAACTGGTCTGCCTGTTAAAGACTGAGGCAAAGAAGGCATTGAGGACCTCAGCCTTCTCCTCATCCTCGGTGACAATGTTCCCCCCCGCATCCAGTAAGGGATGGAGATTCTCCTTGGCTCTCTTCTTGTCATTAATATATTTGTAAAAGCTTTTTTTGTTGTCTTTAACGACAGCGGCCAGATTGCGTTCTAGCTGGGCTTTTGCCTTTCTCATTTCTTCTCTGCACGACCTAACGAGATCCCTGTACTCTTCTTGAGTCGCCTGCCCCTTCTTCCACAAGCGGTAAACTCTCCTTTTTTTCCTGAGTCCCAGCAAGACCTCCCCGTTCAGCCAGGCCGGTCGTCTTCCCCGCCCGTTCTTCTTACCGCGTACAGGGACAGCCTGCTCCTGCGCCTTTAAGGCTTCCTTCTTGAAGAGCGTCCAGCCTTCCTGGACCCCTTTGCCCTTCAGGACCGTCTCCCAAAATTAAATTGCTTATTAACCTCGGACAAAACCGAAACAATATTCCCGAGAAGTACCAAGAGCAGTATCTTAACTACCCAAGGATGTTCAAGATACTGAAAAGTGACTGTGATGGAGGAGGAAACACCATAGAAGAAGGTAGCGGCGCTGCCATGCTGTACCTCCTCCATAAAAAACCTCTCAGAGGAAGAACTGTAATTGCTAATTGTCCCCACGCAGTGGTACCCGAAGGACAGGAATGGCTTCAGTGCAAAGCTCAAATACCAGGTTAAGCTCAAGGCCGGTGCTTTAATAACAAACCTCCCGGGCAAAACATCACTAATCACCGCAGGCCACAGCAAACTGCAAAACCCAACACTAATCTTTAACGTGTACAGCCAAGAAAAGGGCATGGCGCAGATCACACAAACCAATATCGAGAACAGATGAATCAATGTTGTGACCCGCAACTGCTAACGGGTATAAATTCCTTAATGCGCTCTGGTTAATCTGTCGTTATCTCAAACCCTTCGGGCCCCACGTTGGGCGCCAAAAAGGACTGTCGCGGTTCAACCTCAGCCGGCAACTGAGCCCCACGCAGCCGCTCGCTGGGTGGGATGGGGGAGAGAATGGGAGGAGTAAAAGAGAGAAAACTCGTGGGTTGAGATAAGAACAGTTTAAGAGTTGAAATAAAATAAAAGAGTAACAATAATAGCAACAATGATAAGAAAAGAATATACAAAGCAAGCGATGCACGATGCAGTTGCTCACCACCCGCCGACCGATGCCCAGCCAGTCCCTGAGCAGCGGCCCCCCCGGCCAGCTTCCCCCAGTTTAGGTACTGAGCATGATGTCCCATGGTATGGAATGTCCCTCTGGCCGGTTTGGGTCAGCTGTCCTGGCTGTGCCCCCTCCCAGCTTCTTGCGCACCTCCAGCCTGCTCAGTCGGCAGAGCACGGGAAGCTGAAAAGCCCTTGCCTAGTGTAAGCACTGCTCCGCAAGAACTACAACATCGCTGTGTTGTCAACATTGTTCTGGTCCTAAATCCAAAACACAGCTCTGTACCAGCTACTGGGAAGAAAATTAAAAATATACCAGCCAAAACCGGGACAGATGCGCCCGAAGGAGGCTGTGACCCCGTGGGAAGCCCGCGCTGGAGCAGGTTTGCTGGCAGGACTTGTGACCCCGTGGGGGACCCACGCTGGAGCAGTCAGTTCCGGAAGGACTGTGCCCCGTGGTGAGGACCCACGCTGGAGCAGACGCCCGTGGGAGGGACCCCACGCTGGAGCAGGGCAAGAGCGTGAGGAGGACGGAGCGGCAGAGACAATGTGCGATGAACTGGCCGCAAGCCCCATTCCCCGTCCCCCTGCGCCACTCGGGCGGAGGAGGTGGAGAATTTGGGAGGGAAGTTGAGCCTGGGGAGAAGGGAGGGGTGGGGGGAAGGGGTTTATAGATTTGTTCTTATCTCTCATTATCCTACTTCCTTGTTAATTGGCAATAAATTTATTTAATTTCCCCGACTCGAGCCTGTTTTGCCCGTGATGGTACTTGCGGAGTGATCTCCCTGCCCTGACCTCCACCCACGAGCCTTTTGTCGTGTTTTCTCCCCCTTGAGGAGGGCAGTGACGGAGCGGCTGGGTGGGCACCAGCGCCCAGCCAAGCTCAACCCACCCCAGTGTCACCGCCGGCTGCACCGGGGCCATCGGCATCATCCTCCGGTCACGGCGGTGCACATCGTCCCCCACCACCGGCTCCCCGCTGCCCTCCACGCCCTCCCTGCCCCCTGCCCGGTGGGGGCAGCAGACCCCGGTTGGGAGCGTGGCTGGGAGCGGCCCCTGCCCGGCACAGAGCCCTGTGTGTGCCTGGGCTGTGTGTCCGGGGCTCCTTTCCGGGCTCCACCCTGGGGGTCCATCGCGGGGGTCCATCGCGGGGACCCCTGTGGGGACAGCCCATCCCCAGGTGCGCGGGACGTGGGCAGGGGCATGGGCAGGGCTCGGCTCAGCCCCCCGTCCCCGAGCCCCCAGCCCCAGCGCTGACGGCCCTTGTGCAGCCCATGGGGCCACTGGTCCCGCATCCCCGGGGCTGGCGGGGAGCCCTCTCCTGTGACGGGCTCAGGCACCGGGGGCCGGGGCAGGGCTGGGGGGCGAGTGGGCAGGGGCTGGCAGCGCCTGGAAAGCTGGAGGCGATGGTGTGGGGTGACATGCGGGGGCTTTAATGACAGGCGTGTCCCTGGGAGCCTGGCGGACCACGGTGGGGGTGGGTGACGACGGCGCCCATGGGTGTCCCCGGGGTGCAGCTGTGGCCAGGCTCACGGGACCCTCCTGCAGTAGTAGATGGTCCTGGCTATGACACCTGGGGGAGAAGCGATGATGAGCGGCTGCGCCCGTCGCCGCACCCAGCCCCGGCTGTGGGGACTGAGAGCTGGGACCCCTCGGCCATGGGGCCAGCCGGCACCACCGCTACCGCCACCAACATAGGCACCGGCACCTCTGGGCACTGCCCAGTGCCACCTCCTCCTGCCAAGCCGCCTGCACTGCCAGCCGGCCCGGGGGCTCCTCTTGCGTCTCCTCTGCCGGGGCGGTGACAAGCGGACCCGCCGGCACATGGTGGTGGTGACGCGGGGCCGGTGGTGACGCTGGGCGGCCACCCTCTTCCTGCGGGCTGGGGCCGGCCCGTAGCCATGGCGCCTGTGTGCAGCCGGGCGGCACCGTGGGGACATTGTGATGCCGCTGGTGATGCTGGCCCTGTAACGCGCCTCTGTCACAAAGGGCCTCGCCCCGGCACCCCTATAAAAGCGGGGTGGGGGCGCAGAGCCAACCCGCGGCAGGGCAGGGCGGCTGGCCACCCCACTCGGCCAGCCCCAGCATGGCCCGGTCCCGGCGCAGCAGGTCCCGTAGCAGAAGCCGGCGCCGCCGCCGCAGCCTGGGCCACCAGAGACGCCCTCGCCGCCGATATGGTAGGAGCCGCTGGCCTGCGGCACGCAGCCGCAGGTATGGAAGCAGCCGCCGGCGGCCTGGGGCACGCAGCCGCCGGTCCGGAAGGAGCCGGCGGCGGCGTGGGGGACACAGCCTTCGCCGCTGAGTAGACGCCAGCACTGGGCGTCTGCGGAGCCAGTGTCCCCGAGACCCCCGGCCGCCGCAGCACCGCGGCCCTGGCTCCATCAATAAAGCTGGAATGATTGAATGAGAGGTGTGCGTGTCCTTGGTGTCCCTGTGCGCCGGCTGCATGTCCCCTGGTGTCGTGTCCCACGGGTGGGCGTCCGTGTCTGCTGGGGGTGGGGGGGGGTGTCCCATGGGTGCGCGTGTCCAGGACCAGCACACATCTCCGGGGATGGAGATGCCCCAGCCTGACTGCTCCTGTGCTGGCTCTGACCCCCATCTCCACGTCCCCAACCCGCCTCCACGTCCCCAACCCATCTCCATGTCCCAGCCCATCTCCATGTCCCAACCCATCTTCTCGTCCCCAGCCCATCTCCATGTCCCAGCCCATCTTCATGTCCCAGTCCACCTCCACGTCCCCAGCCCATCTCCATGCCTCCCGGGCACTAGAATCAGAGAATCGTAGAAGCATTACGGTTGGAAAAGACCTCTAAGACCATCGAGTCCCACCGTCGACCCAACACCACCATGCCCACTACACCATGGCCCTAAGCGCCTCATCTACACGTCTTTTAAATACCTCCAGGGGTGGGGACTCAACCACTTCCCTGGGCAGCCTCTTCCAATGTTTAACCACTCTTCCAGTAAAGACATTTTTCCTCACGTCCATTCCAAACCTCCCCTGGCGCAACTTGAGGCCGTTTCCTCTCAAGGTCAAGCAGGACCTGCCTCTCATGAATCCGTGCTGGCTAGGCCGGATCCCCTGGTTGTCCCGCTCATGCCTTGTGAGCGCCCTCAAGATGAACCGCTCCATCATCTTCCCCGGCACCGAGGTCAGGCTGACAGGCCTGTAGTTCCCCGGATCCTCCTTCCGGCCCTTCTTGTAGATGGGCGTCACATTGGCAAGCCTCCAGTCGCCCGGGACCTCCCCCGTTAACCAGGACTGCTGATGAATGATGGAGAGCGGCTTGGCAAGCTCCTCCGCCAGCTCCCTCAGCACTCTCGGGTGGATCCCATCCGGCCCCATAGACTTGTGAGCGTCCAGGTGGTGTAGCAGGTCATTGACTGCTTCCTCTTGGATTACGGGGGGTTCATCCTGCTCGCCGTCCCTGTCTTCCAGCTCGGGGGGCCGAGTACCCTGAGGATAACTGGTCTGCCTGTTAAAGACTGAGGCAAAGAAGGCATTGAGGACCTCAGCCTTCTCCTCATCCTCGGTGACAATGTTCCCCCCCGCATCCAGTAAGGGATGGAGATTCTCCTTGGCTCTCTTCTTGTCATTAATATATTTGTAAAAGCTTTTTTTGTTGTCTTTAACGACAGCGGCCAGATTGCGTTCTAGCTGGGCTTTTGCCTTTCTCATTTCTTCTCTGCACGACCTAACGAGATCCCTGTACTCTTCTTGAGTCGCCTGCCCCTTCTTCCACAAGCGGTAAACTCTCCTTTTTTTCCTGAGTCCCAGCAAGACCTCCCCGTTCAGCCAGGCCGGTCGTCTTCCCCGCCCGTTCTTCTTACCGCGTACAGGGACAGCCTGCTCCTGCGCCTTTAAGGCTTCCTTCTTGAAGAGCGTCCAGCCTTCCTGGACCCCTTTGCCCTTCAGGACCGTCTCCCAAAATTAAATTGCTTATTAACCTCGGACAAAACCGAAACAATATTCCCGAGAAGTACCAAGAGCAGTATCTTAACTACCCAAGGATGTTCAAGATACTGAAAAGTGACTGTGATGGAGGAGGAAACACCATAGAAGAAGGTAGCGGCGCTGCCATGCTGTACCTCCTCCATAAAAAACCTCTCAGAGGAAGAACTGTAATTGCTAATTGTCCCCACGCAGTGGTACCCGAAGGACAGGAATGGCTTCAGTGCAAAGCTCAAATACCAGGTTAAGCTCAAGGCCGGTGCTTTAATAACAAACCTCCCGGGCAAAACATCACTAATCACCGCAGGCCACAGCAAACTGCAAAACCCAACACTAATCTTTAACGTGTACAGCCAAGAAAAGGGCATGGCGCAGATCACACAAACCAATATCGAGAACAGATGAATCAATGTTGTGACCCGCAACTGCTAACGGGTATAAATTCCTTAATGCGCTCTGGTTAATCTGTCGTTATCTCAAACCCTTCGGGCCCCACGTTGGGCGCCAAAAAGGACTGTCGCGGTTCAACCTCAGCCGGCAACTGAGCCCCACGCAGCTGCTCGCTGGGTGGGATGGGGGAGAGAATGGGAGGAGTAAAAGAGAGAAAACTCGTGGGTTGAGATAAGAACAGTTTAAGAGTTGAAATAAAATAAAAGAGTAACAATAACAACAACAATGATAATAAAAGAATATACAAAGCAAGCGATGCACGATGCAGTTGCTCACCACCCGCCGACCGATGCCCAGCCAGTCCCTGAGCAGCGGCCCCCCCGGCCAGCTTCCCCCAGTTTAGGTACTGAGCATGATGTCCCATGGTATGGAATGTCCCTCTGGCCGGTTTGGGTCAGCTGTCCTGGCCGTGCCCCCTCCCAGCTTCTTGTGCACCTCCAGCCTGCTCAGTCGGCAGAGCACGGGAAGCTGAAAAGCCCTTGCCTAGTGTAAGCACTGCTCCGCAAGAACTACAACACCGCTGTGTTGTCAACATTGTTCTGCTCCTAAATCCAAAACACAGCTCTGTACCAGCTACTGGGAAGAAAATTAAAAATATACCAGCCAAAACCGGGACAGATGCGCCCGAAGGAGGCTGTGACCCCGTGGGAAGCCCGCGCTGGAGCAGGCTCCTGGCAGGACTTGTGGCCCTGTGGAGAGGAGCCCGCACTGGAGCAGGTTTGCTGGCGGGACTTGTGACCCCGTGGGGGACCCACGCTGGAGCAGTCAGTTCCGGAAGGACTGTGCCCCGTGGTGAGGACCCACGCTGGAGCAGACGCCCGTGGGAGGGACCCCACGCTGGAGCAGGGCAAGAGCGTGAGGAGGACGGAGCGGCAGAGACAATGTGCGATGAACTGGCCGCAAGCCCCATTCCCCGTCCCCCTGCGCCGCTCGGGCGGAGGAGGTGGAGAATTTGGGAGGGAAGTTGAGCCTGGGGAGAAGGGAGGGGTGGGGGGAAGGGGTTTATAGATTTGTTCTTATCTCTCATTATCCTACTTCCTTGTTAATTGGCAATAAATTTATTTAATTTCCCCGACTCGAGCCTGTTTTGCCCGTGATGGTACTTGCGGAGTGATCTCCCTGCCCTGACCTCCACCCACGAGCCTTTTGTCGTGTTTTCTCCCCCTTGAGGAGGGCAGTGACGGAGCGGCTGGGTGGGCACCAGCGCCCAGCCAAGCTCAACCCACCCCAGTGTCACCGCCGGCTGCACCGGAGCCATCGGCATCATCCTCCGGTCACGGCGGTGCACATCGTCCCCCACCACCGGCTCCCCGCTGCCCTCCACGCCCTCCCTGCCCCCTGCCCGGTGGGGGCAGCAGACCCCGGTTCGGAGCGTGGCTGGGAGCGGCCCCTGCCCGGCACAGAGCCCTGTGTGTGCCTGGGCTGCGTGTCCGGGGCTCCTTTCCGGGCTCCACCCTGGGGGTCCATCGCAGGGGTCCATCGCGGGGACCCCTGTGGGGACAGCCCATCCCCAGGTGCGCGGGACGTGGGCAGGGGCATGGGCAGGGCTCGGCTCAGCCCCCCGTCCCCGAGCCCCCAGCCCCAGCGCTGACGGCCCTTGTGCAGCCCATGGGGCCACTGGTCCCGCATCCCCGGGGCTGGCGGGGAGCCCTCTCCTGTGACGGGCTCAGGCACCGGGGGCCAGGGCAGGGCTGGGGGGCGAGTGGGCAGGGGCTGGCAGCGCCTGGAAAGCTGGAGGCGATGGTGTGGGGTGACATGCGGGGGCTTTAATGACAGGCGTGTCCCTGGGAGCCTGGCGGACCACGGTGGGGGTGGGTGACGACGGCGCCCATGGGTGTCCCCGGGGTGCAGCTGTGGCCAGGCTCACGGGACCCTCCTGCAGTAGTAGATGGTCCTGGCTATGACACCTGGGGGAGAAGCGATGATGAGCGGCTGCGCCCGTCGCCGCACCCAGCCCCGGCTGTGGGGACCGAGAGCTGGGACCCCTCGGCCATGGGGCCAGCCGGCACCACCGCTACCGCCACCAACATAGGCACCGGCACCTCTGCCCAGTGCCACCTCCTCCTGCCAAGCCGCCTGCACTGCCAGCCGGCCCGGGGGCTCCTCTTGCGTCTCCTCTGCCGGGGCGGTGACAAGCGGACCCGCCGGCACATGGTGGTGGTGACGCGGGGCCGGTGGTGACGCTGGGCGGCCACCCTCCTCCTGCGGGCTGGGGCCGGCCCGTAGCCATGGCGCCTGTGTGCAGCCGGGCGGCACCGTGGGGACATTGTGATGCCGCTGGTGATGCTGGCCCTGTAACGCGCCTCTGTCACAAAGGGCCTCGCCCCGGCACCCCTATAAAAGCGGGGTGGGGGCGCAGAGCCAACCCGCGGCAGGGCAGGGCGGCTGGCCACCCCACTCGGCCAGCCCCAGCATGGCCCGGTCCCGGCGCAGCAGGTCCCGTAGCAGAAGCCGGCGCCGCCGCCGCAGCCTGGGCCACCAGAGACGCCCTCGCCGCCGATATGGCAGGAGCCGCCGCCGGCCTGCGGCACGCAGCCGCAGGTATGGAAGCAGCCGCCGGCGGCCTGGGGCACGCAGCCGCCGGTCCGGAAGGAGCCGGCGGCGGCGTGGGGGACACAGCCTTCGCCGCTGAGTAGACGCCAGCACTGGGCGTCTGCGGAGCCAGTGTCCCCGAGACCCCCGGCCGCCGCAGCACCGCGGCCCTGGCTCCATCAATAAAGCTGGAATGATTGAATGAGAGGTGTGCGTGTCCTTGGTGTCCCTGTGCGCCGGCTGCATGTCCCCTGGTGTCGTGTCCCACGGGTGGGCGTCCGTGTCTGCTGGGGGTGGGGGGGGGTGTCCCATGGGTGCGCGTGTCCAGGACCAGCACACATCTCCGGGGATGGAGATGCCCCAGCCTGACTGCTCCTGTGCTGGCTCTGACCCCCATCTCCACGTCCCCAACCCGCCTCCACGTCCCCAACCCATCTCCATGTCCCAGCCCATCTCCATGTCCCAACCCATCTTCTCGTCCCCAGCCCATCTCCATGTCCCAGCCCATCTTCATGTCCCAGTCCACCTCCACGTCCCCAGCCCATCTCCATGCCTCCCGGGCACTAGAATCAGAGAATCGTAGAAGCATTACGGTTGGAAAAGACCTCTAAGACCATCGAGTCCCACCGTCGACCCAACACCACCATGCCCACTACACCATGGCCCTAAGCGCCTCATCTACACGTCTTTTAAATACCTCCAGGGGTGGGGACTCAACCACTTCCCTGGGCAGCCTCTTCCAATGTTTAACCACTCTTCCAGTAAAGACATTTTTCCTCACGTCCATTCCAAACCTCCCCTGGCGCAACTTGAGGCCGTTTCCTCTCAAGGTCAAGCAGGACCTGCCTCTCATGAATCCGTGCTGGCTAGGCCGGATCCCCTGGTTGTCCCGCTCATGCCTTGTGAGCGCCCCCAAGATGAACCGCTCCATCATCTTCCCCGGCACCGAGGTCAGGCTGACAGGCCTGTAGTTCCCCGGATCCTCCTTCCGGCCCTTCTTGTAGATGGGCGTCACATTGGCAAGCCTCCAGTCGCCCGGGACCTCCCCCGTTAACCAGGACTGCTGATGAATGATGGAGAGCGGCTTGGCAAGCTCCTCCGCCAGCTCCCTCAGCACTCTCGGGTGGATCCCATCCGGCCCCATAGACTTGTGAGCGTCCAGGTGGTGTAGCAGGTCATTGACTGCTTCCTCTTGGATTACGGGGGGTTCATCCTGCTCGCTGTCCCTGTCTTCCAGCTCGGGGGGCCGAGTACCCTGAGGATAACTGGTCTGCCTGTTAAAGACTGAGGCAAAGAAGGCATTGAGGACCTCAGCCTTCTCCTCATCCTCGGTGACAATGTTCCCCCCCGCATCCAGTAAGGGATGGAGATTCTCCTTGGCTCTCTTCTTGTCATTAATATATTTGTAAAAGCTTTTTTTGTTGTCTTTAACGACAGCGGCCAGATTGCGTTCTAGCTGGGCTTTTGCCTTTCTCATTTCTTCTCTGCACGACCTAACGAGATCCCTGTACTCTTCTTGAGTCGCCTGCCCCTTCTTCCACAAGCGGTAAACTCTCCTTTTTTTCCTGAGTCCCAGCAAGACCTCCCCGTTCAGCCAGGCCGGTCGTCTTCCCCGCCCGTTCTTCTTACCGCGTACAGGGACAGCCTGCTCCTGCGCCTTTAAGGCTTCCTTCTTGAAGAGCGTCCAGCCTTCCTGGACCCCTTTGCCCTTCAGGACCGTCTCCCAAAATTAAATTGCTTATTAACCTCGGACAAAACCGAAACAATATTCCCGAGAAGTACCAAGAGCACTATCTTAACTACCCAAGGATGTTCAAGATACTGAAAAGTGACTGTGATGGAGGAGGAAACACCATAGAAGAAGGTAGCGGCGCTGCCATGCTGTACCTCCTCCATAAAAAACCTCTCAGAGGAAGAACTGTAATTGCTAATTGTCCCCACGCAGTGGTACCCGAAGGACAGGAATGGCTTCAGTACAAAGCTCAAATACCAGGTTAAGCTCAAGGCCGGTGCTTTAATAACAAACCTCCCGGGCAAAACATCACTAATCACCGCAGGCCACAGCAAACTGCAAAACCCAACACTAATCTTTAACGTGTACAGCCAAGAAAAGGGCATGGCGCAGATCACACAAACCAATATCGAGAACAGATGAATCAATGTTGTGACCCGCAACTGCTAACGGGTATAAATTCCTTAATGCGCTCTGGTTAATCTGTCGTTATCTCAAACCCTTCGGGCCCCACGTTGGGCGCCAAAAAGGACTGTCGCGGTTCAACCTCAGCCGGCAACTGAGCCCCACGCAGCTGCTCGCTGGGTGGGATGGGGGAGAGAATGGGAGGAGTAAAAGAGAGAAAACTCGTGGGTTGAGATAAGAACAGTTTAAGAGTTGAAATAAAATAAAAGAGTAACAATAACAACAACAATGATAATAAAAGAATATACAAAGCAAGCGATGCACGATGCAGTTGCTCACCACCCGCCGACCGATGCCCAGCCAGTCCCTGAGCAGCGGCCCCCCCGGCCAGCTTCCCCCAGTTTAGGTACTGAGCATGATGTCCCATGGTATGGAATGTCCCTCTGGCCGGTTTGGGTCAGCTGTCCTGGCCGTGCCCCCTCCCAGCTTCTTGTGCACCTCCAGCCTGCTCAGTCGGCAGAGCACGGGAAGCTGAAAAGCCCTTGCCTAGTGTAAGCACTGCTCCGCAAGAACTACAACACCGCTGTGTTGTCAACATTGTTCTGGTCCTAAATCCAAAACACAGCTCTGTACCAGCTACTGGGAAGAAAATTAAAAATATACCAGCCAAAACCGGGACAGATGCGCCCGAAGGAGGCTGTGACCCCGTGGGAAGCCCGCGCTGGAGCAGGCTCCTGGCAGGACTTGTGGCCCTGTGGAGAGGAGCCCGCACTGGAGCAGGTTTGCTGGCGGGACTTGTGACCCCGTGGGGGACCCACGCTGGAGCAGTCAGTTCCGGAAGGACTGTGCCCCGTGGTGAGGACCCACGCTGGAGCAGACGCCCGTGGGAGGGACCCCACGCTGGAGCAGGGCAAGAGCGTGAGGAGGACGGAGCGGCAGAGACAATGTGCGATGAACTGGCCGCAAGCCCCATTCCCCGTCCCCCTGCGCCGCTCGGGCGGAGGAGGTGGAGAATTTGGGAGGGAAGTTGAGCCTGGGGAGAAGGGAGGGGTGGGGGGAAGGGGTTTATAGATTTGTTCTTATCTCTCATTATCCTACTTCCTTGTTAATTGGCAATAAATTTATTTAATTTCCCCGACTCGAGCCTGTTTTGCCCGTGATGGTACTTGCGGAGTGATCTCCCTGCCCTGACCTCCACCCACGAGCCTTTTGTCGTGTTTTCTCCCCCTTGAGGAGGGCAGTGACGGAGCGGCTGGGTGGGCACCAGCGCCCAGCCAAGCTCAACCCACCCCAGTGTCACCGCCGGCTGCACCGGAGCCATCGGCATCATCCTCCGGTCACGGCGGTGCACATCGTCCCCCACCACCGGCTCCCCGCTGCCCTCCACGCCCTCCCTGCCCCCTGCCCGGTGGGGGCAGCAGACCCCGGTTCGGAGCGTGGCTGGGAGCGGCCCCTGCCCGGCACAGAGCCCTGTGTGTGCCTGGGCTGCGTGTCCGGGGCTCCTTTCCGGGCTCCACCCTGGGGGTCCATCGCAGGGGTCCATCGCGGGGACCCCTGTGGGGACAGCCCATCCCCAGGTGCGCGGGACGTGGGCAGGGGCATGGGCAGGGCTCGGCTCAGCCCCCCGTCCCCGAGCCCCCAGCCCCAGCGCTGACGGCCCTTGTGCAGCCCATGGGGCCACTGGTCCCGCATCCCCGGGGCTGGCGGGGAGCCCTCTCCTGTGACGGGCTCAGGCACCGGGGGCCAGGGCAGGGCTGGGGGGCGAGTGGGCAGGGGCTGGCAGCGCCTGGAAAGCTGGAGGCGATGGTGTGGGGTGACATGCGGGGGCTTTAATGACAGGCGTGTCCCTGGGAGCCTGGCGGACCACGGTGGGGGTGGGTGACGACGGCGCCCATGGGTGTCCCCGGGGTGCAGCTGTGGCCAGGCTCACGGGACCCTCCTGCAGTAGTAGATGGTCCTGGCTATGACACCTGGGGGAGAAGCGATGATGAGCGGCTGCGCCCGTCGCCGCACCCAGCCCCGGCTGTGGGGACCGAGAGCTGGGACCCCTCGGCCATGGGGCCAGCCGGCACCACCGCTACCGCCACCAACATAGGCACCGGCACCTCTGCCCAGTGCCACCTCCTCCTGCCAAGCCGCCTGCACTGCCAGCCGGCCCGGGGGCTCCTCTTGCGTCTCCTCTGCCGGGGCGGTGACAAGCGGACCCGCCGGCACATGGTGGTGGTGACGCGGGGCCGGTGGTGACGCTGGGCGGCCACCCTCCTCCTGCGGGCTGGGGCCGGCCCGTAGCCATGGCGCCTGTGTGCAGCCGGGCGGCACCGTGGGGACATTGTGATGCCGCTGGTGATGCTGGCCCTGTAACGCGCCTCTGTCACAAAGGGCCTCGCCCCGGCACCCCTATAAAAGCGGGGTGGGGGCGCAGAGCCAACCCGCGGCAGGGCAGGGCGGCTGGCCACCCCACTCGGCCAGCCCCAGCATGGCCCGGTCCCGGCGCAGCAGGTCCCGTAGCAGAAGCCGGCGCCGCCGCCGCAGCCTGGGCCACCAGAGACGCCCTCGCCGCCGATATGGCAGGAGCCGCCGCCGGCCTGCGGCACGCAGCCGCAGGTATGGAAGCAGCCGCCGGCGGCCTGGGGCACGCAGCCGCCGGTCCGGAAGGAGCCGGCGGCGGCGTGGGGGACACAGCCTTCGCCGCTGAGTAGACGCCAGCACTGGGCGTCTGCGGAGCCAGTGTCCCCGAGACCCCCGGCCGCCGCAGCACCGCGGCCCTGGCTCCATCAATAAAGCTGGAATGATTGAATGAGAGGTGTGCGTGTCCTTGGTGTCCCTGTGCGCCGGCTGCATGTCCCCTGGTGTCGTGTCCCACGGGTGGGCGTCCGTGTCTGCTGGGGGTGGGGGGGGGTGTCCCATGGGTGCGCGTGTCCAGGACCAGCACACATCTCCGGGGATGGAGATGCCCCAGCCTGACTGCTCCTGTGCTGGCTCTGACCCCCATCTCCACGTCCCCAACCCGCCTCCACGTCCCCAACCCATCTCCATGTCCCAGCCCATCTCCATGTCCCAACCCATCTTCTCGTCCCCAGCCCATCTCCATGTCCCAGCCCATCTTCATGTCCCAGTCCACCTCCACGTCCCCAGCCCATCTCCATGCCTCCCGGGCACTAGAATCAGAGAATCGTAGAAGCATTACGGTTGGAAAAGACCTCTAAGACCATCGAGTCCCACCGTCGACCCAACACCACCATGCCCACTACACCATGGCCCTAAGCGCCTCATCTACACGTCTTTTAAATACCTCCAGGGGTGGGGACTCAACCACTTCCCTGGGCAGCCTCTTCCAATGTTTAACCACTCTTCCAGTAAAGACATTTTTCCTCACGTCCATTCCAAACCTCCCCTGGCGCAACTTGAGGCCGTTTCCTCTCAAGGTCAAGCAGGACCTGCCTCTCATGAATCCGTGCTGGCTAGGCCGGATCCCCTGGTTGTCCCGCTCATGCCTTGTGAGCGCCCTCAAGATGAACCGCTCCATCATCTTCCCCGGCACCGAGGTCAGGCTGACAGGCCTGTAGTTCCCCGGATCCTCCTTCCGGCCCTTCTTGTAGATGGGCGTCACATTGGCAAGCCTCCAGTCGCCCGGGACCTCCCCCGTTAACCAGGACTGCTGATGAATGATGGAGAGCGGCTTGGCAAGCTCCTCCGCCAGCTCCCTCAGCACTCTCGGGTGGATCCCATCCGGCCCCATAGACTTGTGAGCGTCCAGGTGGTGTAGCAGGTCATTGACTGCTTCTTCTTGGATTACGGGGGGTTCATCCTGCTCGCCGTCCCTGTCTTCCAGCTCGGGGGGCCGAGTACCCTGAGGATAACTGGTCTGCCTGTTAAAGACTGAGGCAAAGAAGGCATTGAGGACCTCAGCCTTCTCCTCATCCTCGGTGACAATGTTCCCCCCCGCATCCAGTAAGGGATGGAGATTCTCCTTGGCTCTCTTCTTGTCATTAATATATTTGTAAAAGCTTTTTTTGTTGTCTTTAACGACAGCGGCCAGATTGCGTTCTAGCTGGGCTTTTGCCTTTCTCATTTCTTCTCTGCACGACCTAACGAGAT
Source organism: Aptenodytes patagonicus (assembly GCF_965638725.1). Classification (NCBI taxonomy): domain Eukaryota; kingdom Metazoa; phylum Chordata; class Aves; order Sphenisciformes; family Spheniscidae; genus Aptenodytes; species Aptenodytes patagonicus. The sequence goes on from NW_027472011.1 coordinate 263,300, forward strand.
CCCTGTACTCTTCTTGAGTCGCCTGCCCCTTCTTCCACAAGCGGTAAACTCTCCTTTTTTTCCTGAGTCCCAGCAAGACCTCCCCGTTCAGCCAGGCCGGTCGTCTTCCCCGCCCGTTCTTCTTACCGCGTACAGGGACAGCCTGCTCCTGCGCCTTTAAGGCTTCCTTCTTGAAGAGCGTCCAGCCTTCCTGGACCCCTTTGCCCTTCAGGACCGTCTCCCAAAATTAAATTGCTTATTAACCTCGGACAAAACCAAAACAATATTCCCGAGAAGTACCAAGAGCAGTATCTTAACTACCCAAGGATGTTCAAGATACTGAAAAGTGACTGTGATGGAGGAGGAAACACCATAGAAGAAGGTAGCGGCGCTGCCATGCTGTACCTCCTCCATAAAAAACCTCTCAGAGGAAGAACTGTAATTGCTAATTGTCCCCACGCAGTGGTACCCGAAGGACAGGAATGGCTTCAGTGCAAAGCTCAAATACCAGGTTAAGCTCAAGGCCGGTGCTTTAATAACAAACCTCCCGGGCAAAACATCACTAATCACCGCAGGCCACAGCAAACTGCAAAACCCAACACTAATCTTTAACGTGTACAGCCAAGAAAAGGGCATGGCGCAGATCACACAAACCAATATCGAGAACAGATGAATCAATGTTGTGACCCGCAACTGCTAACGGGTATAAATTCCTTAATGCGCTCTGGTTAATCTGTCGTTATCTCAAACCCTTCGGGCCCCACGTTGGGCGCCAAAAAGGACTGTCGCGGTTCAACCTCAGCCGGCAACTGAGCCCCACGCAGCCGCTCGCTGGGTGGGATGGGGGAGAGAATGGGAGGAGTAAAAGAGAGAAAACTCGTGGGTTGAGATAAGAACAGTTTAAGAGTTGAAATAAAATAAAAGAGTAACAATAACAACAACAATGATAATAAAAGAATATACAAAGCAAGCGATGCACGATGCAGTTGCTCACCACCCACCGACCGATGCCCAGCCAGTCCCTGAGCAGCGGCCCCCCCGGCCAGCTTCCCCCAGTTTAGGTACTGAGCATGATGTCCCATGGTATGGAATGTCCCTCTGGCCGGTTTGGGTCAGCTGTCCTGGCTGTGCCCCCTCCCAGCTTCTTGCGCACCTCCAGCCTGCTCAGTCGGCAGAGCACGGGAAGCTGAAAAGCCCTTGCCTAGTGTAAGCACTGCTCCGCAAGAACTACAACACCGCTGTGTTGTCAACATTGTTCTGGTCCTAAATCCAAAACACAGCTCTGTACCAGCTACTGGGAAGAAAATTAAAAATATACCAGCCAAAACCGGGACAGATGCGCCCGAAGGAGGCTGTGACGCCGTGGGAAGCCCGCGCTGGAGCAGGTTTGCTGGCAGGACTTGTGACCCCGTGGGGGACCCACGCTGGAGCAGTCAGTTCCGGAAGGACTGTGCCCCGTGGTGAGGACCCACGCTGGAGCAGACGCCCGTGGGAGGGACCCCACGCTGGAGCAGGGCAAGAGCGTGAGGAGGACGGAGCGGCAGAGACAATGTGCGATGAACTGGCCGCAAGCCCCATTCCCCGTCCCCCTGCGCCACTCGGGCGGAGGAGGTGGAGAATTTGGGAGGGAAGTTGAGCCTGGGGAGAAGGGAGGGGTGGGGGGAAGGGGTTTATAGATTTGTTCTTATCTCTCATTATCCTACTTCCTTGTTAATTGGCAATAAATTTATTTAATTTCCCCGACTCGAGCCTGTTTTGCCCGTGATGGTACTTGCGGAGTGATCTCCCTGCCCTGACCTCCACCCACGAGCCTTTTGTCGTGTTTTCTCCCCCTTGAGGAGGGCAGTGACGGAGCGGCTGGGTGGGCACCAGCGCCCAGCCAAGCTCAACCCACCCCAGTGTCACCGCCGGCTGCACCGGAGCCATCGGCATCATCCTCCGGTCACGGCGGTGCACATCGTCCCCCACCACCGGCTCCCCGCTGCCCTCCACGCCCTCCCTGCCCCCTGCCCGGTGGGGGCAGCAGACCCCGGTTCGGAGCGTGGCTGGGAGCGGCCCCTGCCCGGCACAGAGCCCTGTGTGTGCCTGGGCTGCGTGTCCGGGGCTCCTTTCCGGGCTCCACCCTGGGGGTCCATCGCAGGGGTCCATCGCGGGGACCCCTGTGGGGACAGCCCATCCCCAGGTGCGCGGGACGTGGGCAGGGGCATGGGCAGGGCTCGGCTCAGCCCCCCGTCCCCGAGCCCCCAGCCCCAGCGCTGACGGCCCTTGTGCAGCCCATGGGGCCACTGGTCCCGCATCCCCGGGGCTGGCGGGGAGCCCTCTCCTGTGACGGGCTCAGGCACCGGGGGCCAGGGCAGGGCTGGGGGGCGAGTGGGCAGGGGCTGGCAGCGCCTGGAAAGCTGGAGGCGATGGTGTGGGGTGACATGCGGGGGCTTTAATGACAGGCGTGTCCCTGGGAGCCTGGCGGACCACGGTGGGGGTGGGTGACGACGGCGCCCATGGGTGTCCCCGGGGTGCAGCTGTGGCCAGGCTCACGGGACCCTCCTGCAGTAGTAGATGGTCCTGGCTATGACACCTGGGGGAGAAGCGATGATGAGCGGCTGCGCCCGTCGCCGCACCCAGCCCCGGCTGTGGGGACCGAGAGCTGGGACCCCTCGGCCATGGGGCCAGCCGGCACCACCGCTACCGCCACCAACATAGGCACCGGCACCTCTGCCCAGTGCCACCTCCTCCTGCCAAGCCGCCTGCACTGCCAGCCGGCCCGGGGGCTCCTCTTGCGTCTCCTCTGCCGGGGCGGTGACAAGCGGACCCGCCGGCACATGGTGGTGGTGACGCGGGGCCGGTGGTGACGCTGGGCGGCCACCCTCCTCCTGCGGGCTGGGGCCGGCCCGTAGCCATGGCGCCTGTGTGCAGCCGGGCGGCACCGTGGGGACATTGTGATGCCGCTGGTGATGCTGGCCCTGTAACGCGCCTCTGTCACAAAGGGCCTCGCCCCGGCACCCCTATAAAAGCGGGGTGGGGGCGCAGAGCCAACCCGCGGCAGGGCAGGGCGGCTGGCCACCCCACTCGGCCAGCCCCAGCATGGCCCGGTCCCGGCGCAGCAGGTCCCGTAGCAGAAGCCGGCGCCGCCGCCGCAGCCTGGGCCACCAGAGACGCCCTCGCCGCCGATATGGCAGGAGCCGCCGCCGGCCTGCGGCACGCAGCCGCAGGTATGGAAGCAGCCGCCGGCGGCCTGGGGCACGCAGCCGCCGGTCCGGAAGGAGCCGGCGGCGGCGTGGGGGACACAGCCTTCGCCGCTGAGTAGACGCCAGCACTGGGCGTCTGCGGAGCCAGTGTCCCCGAGACCCCCGGCCGCCGCAGCACCGCGGCCCTGGCTCCATCAATAAAGCTGGAATGATTGAATGAGAGGTGTGCGTGTCCTTGGTGTCCCTGTGCGCCGGCTGCATGTCCCCTGGTGTCGTGTCCCACGGGTGGGCGTCCGTGTCTGCTGGGGGTGGGGGGGGGTGTCCCATGGGTGCGCGTGTCCAGGACCAGCACACATCTCCGGGGATGGAGATGCCCCAGCCTGACTGCTCCTGTGCTGGCTCTGACCCCCATCTCCACGTCCCCAACCCGCCTCCACGTCCCCAACCCATCTCCATGTCCCAGCCCATCTCCATGTCCCAACCCATCTTCTCGTCCCCAGCCCATCTCCATGTCCCAGCCCATCTTCATGTCCCAGTCCACCTCCACGTCCCCAGCCCATCTCCATGCCTCCCGGGCACTAGAATCAGAGAATCGTAGAAGCATTACGGTTGGAAAAGACCTCTAAGACCATCGAGTCCCACCGTCGACCCAACACCACCATGCCCACTACACCATGGCCCTAAGCGCCTCATCTACACGTCTTTTAAATACCTCCAGGGGTGGGGACTCAACCACTTCCCTGGGCAGCCTCTTCCAATGTTTAACCACTCTTCCAGTAAAGACATTTTTCCTCACGTCCATTCCAAACCTCCCCTGGCGCAACTTGAGGCCGTTTCCTCTCAAGGTCAAGCAGGACCTGCCTCTCATGAATCCGTGCTGGCTAGGCCGGATCCCCTGGTTGTCCCGCTCATGCCTTGTGAGCGCCCTCAAGATGAACCGCTCCATCATCTTCCCCGGCACCGAGGTCAGGCTGACAGGCCTGTAGTTCCCCGGATCCTCCTTCCGGCCCTTCTTGTAGATGGGCGTCACATTGGCAAGCCTCCAGTCGCCCGGGACCTCCCCCGTTAACCAGGACTGCTGATGAATGATGGAGAGCGGCTTGGCAAGCTCCTCCGCCAGCTCCCTCAGCACTCTCGGGTGGATCCCATCCGGCCCCATAGACTTGTGAGCGTCCAGGTGGTGTAGCAGGTCATTGACTGCTTCTTCTTGGATTACGGGGGGTTCATCCTGCTCGCCGTCCCTGTCTTCCAGCTCGGGGGGCCGAGTACCCTGAGGATAACTGGTCTGCCTGTTAAAGACTGAGGCAAAGAAGGCATTGAGGACCTCAGCCTTCTCCTCATCCTCGGTGACAATGTTCCCCCCCGCATCCAGTAAGGGATGGAGATTCTCCTTGGCTCTCTTCTTGTCATTAATATATTTGTAAAAGCTTTTTTTGTTGTCTTTAACGACAGCGGCCAGATTGCGTTCTAGCTGGGCTTTTGCCTTTCTCATTTCTTCTCTGCACGACCTAACGAGATCCCTGTACTCTTCTTGAGTCGCCTGCCCCTTCTTCCACAAGCGGTAAACTCTCCTTTTTTTCCTGAGTCCCAGCAAGACCTCCCCGTTCAGCCAGGCCGGTCGTCTTCCCCGCCCGTTCTTCTTACCGCGTACAGGGACAGCCTGCTCCTGCGCCTTTAAGGCTTCCTTCTTGAAGAGCGTCCAGCCTTCCTGGACCCCTTTGCCCTTCAGGACCGTCTCCCAAAATTAAATTGCTTATTAACCTCGGACAAAACCAAAACAATATTCCCGAGAAGTACCAAGAGCAGTATCTTAACTACCCAAGGATGTTCAAGATACTGAAAAGTGACTGTGATGGAGGAGGAAACACCATAGAAGAAGGTAGCGGCGCTGCCATGCTGTACCTCCTCCATAAAAAACCTCTCAGAGGAAGAACTGTAATTGCTAATTGTCCCCACGCAGTGGTACCCGAAGGACAGGAATGGCTTCAGTGCAAAGCTCAAATACCAGGTTAAGCTCAAGGCCGGTGCTTTAATAACAAACCTCCCGGGCAAAACATCACTAATCACCGCAGGCCACAGCAAACTGCAAAACCCAACACTAATCTTTAACGTGTACAGCCAAGAAAAGGGCATGGCGCAGATCACACAAACCAATATCGAGAACAGATGAATCAATGTTGTGACCCGCAACTGCTAACGGGTATAAATTCCTTAATGCGCTCTGGTTAATCTGTCGTTATCTCAAACCCTTCGGGCCCCACGTTGGGCGCCAAAAAGGACTGTCGCGGTTCAACCTCAGCCGGCAACTGAGCCCCACGCAGCCGCTCGCTGGGTGGGATGGGGGAGAGAATGGGAGGAGTAAAAGAGAGAAAACTCGTGGGTTGAGATAAGAACAGTTTAAGAGTTGAAATAAAATAAAAGAGTAACAATAACAACAACAATGATAATAAAAGAATATACAAAGCAAGCGATGCACGATGCAGTTGCTCACCACCCGCCGACCGATGCCCAGCCAGTCCCTGAGCAGCGGCCCCCCCGGCCAGCTTCCCCCAGTTTAGGTACTGAGCATGATGTCCCATGGTATGGAATGTCCCTCTGGCCGGTTTGGGTCAGCTGTCCTGGCTGTGCCCCCTCCCAGCTTCTTGCGCACCTCCAGCCTGCTCAGTCGGCAGAGCACGGGAAGCTGAAAAGCCCTTGCCTAGTGTAAGCACTGCTCCGCAAGAACTACAACACCGCTGTGTTGTCAACATTGTTCTGGTCCTAAATCCAAAACACAGCTCTGTACCAGCTACTGGGAAGAAAATTAAAAATATACCAGCCAAAACCGGGACAGATGCGCCCGAAGGAGGCTGTGACCCCGTGGGAAGCCCGCGCTGGAGCAGGTTTGCTGGCAGGACTTGTGACCCCGTGGGGGACCCACGCTGGAGCAGTCAGTTCCGGAAGGACTGTGCCCCGTGGTGAGGACCCACGCTGGAGCAGACGCCCGTGGGAGGGACCCCACGCTGGAGCAAGGCAAGAGCGTGAGGAGGACGGAGCGGCAGAGACAATGTGCGATGAACTGGCCGCAAGCCCCATTCCCCGTCCCCCTGCGCCGCTCGGGCGGAGGAGGTGGAGAATTTGGGAGGGAAGTTGAGCCTGGGGAGAAGGGAGGGGTGGGGGGAAGGGGTTTATAGATTTGTTCTTATCTCTCATTATCCTACTTCCTTGTTAATTGGCAATAAATTTATTTAATTTCCCCGACTCGAGCCTGTTTTGCCCGTGATGGTACTTGCGGAGTGATCTCCCTGCCCTGACCTCCACCCACGAGCCTTTTGTCGTGTTTTCTCCCCCTTGAGGAGGGCAGTGACGGAGCGGCTGGGTGGGCACCAGCGCCCAGCCAAGCTCAACCCACCCCAGTGTCACCGCCGGCTGCACCGGGGCCATCGGCATCATCCTCCGGTCACGGCGGTGCACATCGTCCCCCACCACCGGCTCCCCGCTGCCCTCCACGCCCTCCCTGCCCCCTGCCCGGTGGGGGCAGCAGACCCCGGTTGGGAGCGTGGCTGGGAGCGGCCCCTGCCCGGCACAGAGCCCTGTGTGTGCCTGGGCTGCGTGTCCGGGGCTCCTTTCCGGGCTCCACCCTGGGGGTCCATCGCGGGGGTCCATCGCGGGGACCCCTGTGGGGACAGCCCATCCCCAGGTGCGCGGGACGTGGGCAGGGGCATGGGCAGGGCTCGGCTCAGCCCCCCGTCCCCGAGCCCCCAGCCCCAGCGCTGACGGCCCTTGTGCAGCCCATGGGGCCACTGGTCCCGCATCCCCGGGGCTGGCGGGGAGCCCTCTCCTGTGACGGGCTCAGGCACCGGGGGCCGGGGCAGGGCTGGGGGGCGAGTGGGCAGGGGCTGGCAGCGCCTGGAAAGCTGGAGGCGATGGTGTGGGGTGACATGCGGGGGCTTTAATGACAGGCGTGTCCCTGGGAGCCTGGCGGACCACGGTGGGGGTGGGTGACGACGGTGCCCATGGGTGTCCCCGGGGTGCAGCTGTGGCCAGGCTCACGGGACCCTCCTGCAGTAGTAGATGGTCCTGGCTATGACACCTGGGGGAGAAGCGATGATGAGCGGCTGCGCCCGTCGCCGCACCCAGCCCCGGCTGTGGGGACTGAGAGCTGGGACCCCTCGGCCATGGGGCCAGCCGGCACCACCGCTACCGCCACCAACATAGGCACCGGCACCTCTGGGCACTGCCCAGTGCCACCTCCTCCTGCCAAGCCGCCTGCACTGCCAGCCGGCCCGGGGGCTCCTCTTGCGTCTCCTCTGCCGGGGCGGTGACAAGCGGACCCGCCGGCACATGGTGGTGGTGACGCGGGGCCGGTGGTGACGCTGGGCGGCCACCCTCCTCCTGCGGGCTGGGGCCGGCCCGTAGCCATGGCGCCTGTGTGCAGCCGGGCGGCACCGTGGGGACATTGTGATGCCGCTGGTGATGCTGGCCCTGTAACGCGCCTCTGTCACAAAGGGCCTCGCCCCGGCACCCCTATAAAAGCGGGGTGGGGGCGCAGAGCCAACCCGCGGCAGGGCAGGGCGGCTGGCCACCCCACTCGGCCAGCCCCAGCATGGCCCGGTCCCGGCGCAGCAGGTCCCGCAGCAGAAGCCGGCGCCGCCGCCGCAGCCTGGGCCACCAGAGACGCCCTCGCCGCCGATATGGCAGGAGCCGCCGCCGGCCTGCGGCACGCAGCCGCAGGTATGGAAGCAGCCGCCGGTGGCCTGGGGCACGCAGCCGCCGGTCCGGAAGGAGCCGGCGGCGGCGTGGGGGACACAGCCTTCGCCGCTGAGTAGACGCCAGCACTGGGCGTCTGCGGAGCCAGTGTCCCCGAGACCCCCGGCCGCCGCAGCACCGCGGCCCTGGCTCCATCAATAAAGCTGGAATGATTGAATGAGAGGTGTGCGTGTCCTTGGTGTCCCTGTGTGCCGGCTGCATGTCCCCTGGTGTCGTGTCCCACGGGTGGGCGTCCGTGTCTGCTGGGGGGGGGGGGGGGTGTCCCATGGGTGCGCGTGTCCAGGACCAGCACACATCTCCGGGGATGGAGATGCCCCAGCCTGACTGCTCCTGTGCTGGCTCTGACCCCCATCTCCACGTCCCCAACCCGCCTCCACGTCCCCAACCCATCTCCATGTCCCAGCCCATCTCCATGTCCCAACCCATCTTCTCGTCCCCAGCCCATCTCCATGTCCCAGCCCATCTTCATGTCCCAGTCCACCTCCACGTCCCCAGCCCATCTCCATGCCTCCTGGGCACTAGAATCAGAGAATCGTAGAAGCATTACGGTTGGAAAAGACCTCTAAGACCATCGAGTCCCACCGTCGACCCAACACCACCATGCCCACTACACCATGGCCCTAAGCGCCTCATCTACACGTCTTTTAAATACCTCCAGGGGTGGGGACTCAACCACTTCCCTGGGCAGCCTCTTCCAATGTTTAACCACTCTTCCAGTAAAGACATTTTTCCTCACGTCCATTCCAAACCTCCCCTGGCGCAACTTGAGGCCGTTTCCTCTCAAGGTCAAGCAGGACCTGCCTCTCATGAATCCGTGCTGGCTAGGCCGGATCCCCTGGTTGTCCCGCTCATGCCTTGTGAGCGCCCTCAAGATGAACCGCTCCATCATCTTCCCCGGCACCGAGGTCAGGCTGACAGGCCTGTAGTTCCCCGGATCCTCCTTCCGGCCCTTCTTGTAGATGGGCGTCACATTGGCAAGCCTCCAGTCGCCCGGGACCTCCCCCGTTAACCAGGACTGCTGATGAATGATGGAGAGCGGCTTGGCAAGCTCCTCCGCCAGCTCCCTCAGCACTCTCGGGTGGATCCCATCCGGCCCCATAGACTTGTGAGCGTCCAGGTGGTGTAGCAGGTCATTGACTGCTTCTTCTTGGATTACGGGGGGTTCATCCTGCTCGCCGTCCCTGTCTTCCAGCTCGGGGGGCCGAGTACCCTGAGGATAACTGGTCTGCCTGTTAAAGACTGAGGCAAAGAAGGCATTGAGGACCTCAGCCTTCTCCTCATCCTCGGTGACAATGTTCCCCCCCGCATCCAGTAAGGGATGGAGATTCTCCTTGGCTCTCTTCTTGTCATTAATATATTTGTAAAAGCTTTTTTTGTTGTCTTTAACGACAGCGGCCAGATTGCGTTCTAGCTGGGCTTTTGCCTTTCTCATTTCTTCTCTGCACGACCTAACGAGATCCCTGTACTCTTCTTGAGTCGCCTGCCCCTTCTTCCACAAGCGGTAAACTCTCCTTTTTTTCCTGAGTCCCAGCAAGACCTCCCCGTTCAGCCAGGCCGGTCGTCTTCCCCGCCCGTTCTTCTTACCGCGTACAGGGACAGCCTGCTCCTGCGCCTTTAAGGCTTCCTTCTTGAAGAGCGTCCAGCCTTCCTGGACCCCTTTGCCCTTCAGGACCGTCTCCCAAAATTAAATTGCTTATTAACCTCGGACAAAACCGAAACAATATTCCCGAGAAGTACCAAGAGCAGTATCTTAACTACCCAAGGATGTTCAAGATACTGAAAAGTGACTGTGATGGAGGAGGAAACACCATAGAAGAAGGTAGCGGCGCTGCCATGCTGTACCTCCTCCATAAAAAACCTCTCAGAGGAAGAACTGTAATTGCTAATTGTCCCCACGCAGTGGTACCCGAAGGACAGGAATGGCTTCAGTGCAAAGCTCAAATACCAGGTTAAGCTCAAGGCCGGTGCTTTAATAACAAACCTCCCGGGCAAAACATCACTAATCACCGCAGGCCACAGCAAACTGCAAAACCCAACACTAATCTTTAACGTGTACAGCCAAGAAAAGGGCATGGCGCAGATCACACAAACCAATATCGAGAACAGATGAATCAATGTTGTGACCCGCAACTGCTAACGGGTATAAATTCCTTAATGCGCTCTGGTTAATCTGTCGTTATCTCAAACCCTTCGGGCCCCACGTTGGGCGCCAAAAAGGACTGTCGCGGTTCAACCTCAGCCGGCAACTGAGCCCCACGCAGCCGCTCGCTGGGTGGGATGGGGGAGAGAATGGGAGGAGTAAAAGAGAGAAAACTCGTGGGTTGAGATAAGAACAGTTTAAGAGTTGAAATAAAATAAAAGAGTAACAATAACAACAACAATGATAATAAAAGAATATACAAAGCAAGCGATGCACGATGCAGTTGCTCACCACCCGCCGACCGATGCCCAGCCAGTCCCTGAGCAGCGGCCCCCCCGGCCAGCTTCCCCCAGTTTAGGTACTGAGCATGATGTCCCATGGTATGGAATGTCCCTCTGGCCGGTTTGGGTCAGCTGTCCTGGCTGTGCCCCCTCCCAGCTTCTTGCGCACCTCCAGCCTGCTCAGTCGGCAGAGCACGGGAAGCTGAAAAGCCCTTGCCTAGTGTAAGCACTGCTCCGCAAGAACTACAACACCGCTGTGTTGTCAACATTGTTCTGGTCCTAAATCCAAAACACAGCTCTGTACCAGCTACTGGGAAGAAAATTAAAAATATACCAGCCAAAACCGGGACAGATGCGCCCGAAGGAGGCTGTGACGCCGTGGGAAGCCCGCGCTGGAGCAGGTTTGCTGGCAGGACTTGTGACCCCGTGGGGGACCCACGCTGGAGCAGTCAGTTCCGGAAGGACTGTGCCCCGTGGTGAGGACCCATGCTGGAGCAGACGCCCGTGGGAGGGACCCCACGCTGGAGCAGGGCAAGAGCGTGAGGAGGACGGAGCGGCAGAGACAATGTGCGATGAACTGGCCGCAAGCCCCATTCCCCGTCCCCCTGCGCCACTCGGGCGGAGGAGGTGGAGAATTTGGGAGGGAAGTTGAGCCTGGGGAGAAGGGAGGGGTGGGGGGAAGGGGTTTATAGATTTGTTCTTATCTCTCATTATCCTACTTCCTTGTTAATTGGCAATAAATTTATTTAATTTCCCCGACTCGAGCCTGTTTTGCCCGTGATGGTACTTGCGGAGTGATCTCCCTGCCCTGACCTCCACCCACGAGCCTTTTGTCGTGTTTTCTCCCCCTTGAGGAGGGCAGTGACGGAGCGGCTGGGTGGGCACCAGCGCCCAGCCAAGCTCAACCCACCCCAGTGTCACCGCCGGCTGCACCGGGGCCATCGGCATCATCCTCCGGTCACGGCGGTGCACATCGTCCCCCACCACCGGCTCCCCGCTGCCCTCCACGCCCTCCCTGCCCCCTGCCCGGTGGGGGCAGCAGACCCCGGTTCGGAGCGTGGCTGGGAGCGGCCCCTGCCCGGCACAGAGCCCTGTGTGTGCCTGGGCTGCGTGTCCGGGGCTCCTTTCCGGGCTCCACCCTGGGGGTCCATCGCGGGGGTCCATCGCGGGGACCCCTGTGGGGACAGCCCATCCCCAGGTGCGCGGGACGTGGGCAGGGGCATGGGCAGGGCTCGGCTCAGCCCCCCGTCCCCGAGCCCCCAGCCCCAGCGCTGACGGCCCTTGTGCAGCCCATGGGGCCACTGGTCCCGCATCCCCGGGGCTGGCGGGGAGCCCTCTCCTGTGACGGGCTCAGGCACCGGGGGCCGGGGCAGGGCTGGGGGGCGAGTGGGCAGGGGCTGGCAGCGCCTGGAAAGCTGGAGGCGATGGTGTGGGGTGACATGCGGGGGCTTTAATGACAGGCATGTCCCTGGGAGCCTGGCGGACCACGGTGGGGGTGGGTGACGACGGCGCCCATGGGTGTCCCCGGGGTGCAGCTGTGGCCAGGCTCACGGGACCCTCCTGCAGTAGTAGATGGTCCTGGCTATGACACCTGGGGGAGAAGCGATGATGAGCGGCTGCGCCCGTCGCCGCACCCAGCCCCGGCTGTGGGGACCGAGAGCTGGGACCCCTCGGCCATGGGGCCAGCCGGCACCACCGCTACCGCCACCAACATAGGCACCGGCACCTCTGGGCACTGCCCAGTGCCACCTCCTCCTGCCAAGCCGCCTGCACTGCCAGCCGGCCCGGGGGCTCCTCTTGCGTCTCCTCTGCCGGGGCGGTGACAAGCGGACCCGCCGGCACATGGTGGTGGTGACGCGGGGCCGGTGGTGACGCTGGGCGGCCACCCTCTTCCTGCGGGCTGGGGCCGGCCCGTAGCCATGGCGCCTGTGTGCAGCCGGGCGGCACCGTGGGGACATTGTGATGCCGCTGGTGATGCTGGCCCTGTAACGCGCCTCTGTCACAAAGGGCCTCGCCCCGGCACCCCTATAAAAGCGGGGTGGGGGCGCAGAGCCAACCCGCGGCAGGGCAGGGCGGCTGGCCACCCCACTCGGCCAGCCCCAGCATGGCCCGGTCCCGGCGCAGCAGGTCCCGTAGCAGAAGCCGGCGCCGCCGCCGCAGCCTGGGCCACCAGAGACGCCCTCGCCGCCGATATGGTAGGAGCCGCCGGCCTGCGGCACGCAGCCGCAGGTATGGAAGCAGCCGCCGGCGGCCTGGGGCACGCAGCCGCCGGTCCGGAAGGAGCCGGCGGCGGCGTGGGGGACACAGCCTTCGCCGCTGAGTAGACGCCAGCACTGGGCGTCTGCGGAGCCAGTGTCCCCGAGACCCCCGGCCGCCGCAGCACCGCGGCCCTGGCTCCATCAATAAAGCTGGAATGATTGAATGAGAGGTGTGCGTGTCCTTGGTGTCCCTGTGCGCCGGCTGCGTGTCCCCTGGTGTCGTGTCCCACGGGTGGGCGTCCGTGTCTGCTGGGGGGGGGGGGGGTGTCCCATGGGTGCGCGTGTCCAGGACCAGCACACATCTCCGGGGATGGAGATGCCCCAGCCTGACTGCTCCTGTGCTGGCTCTGACCCCCATCTCCATGTCCCCAACCCGCCTCCACGTCCCCAACCCATCTCCATGTCCCAGCCCATCTCCATGTCCCAACCCATCTTCTCGTCCCCAGCCCATCTCCATGTCCCAGCCCATCTTCATGTCCCAGTCCACCTCCACGTCCCCAGCCCATCTCCATGCCTCCTGGGCACTAGAATCAGAGAATCGTAGAAGCATTACGGTTGGAAAAGACCTCTAAGACCATCGAGTCCCACCGTCGACCCAACACCACCATGCCCACTACACCATGGCCCTAAGCGCCTCATCTACACGTCTTTTAAATACCTCCAGGGGTGGGGACTCAACCACTTCCCTGGGCAGCCTCTTCCAATGTTTAACCACTCTTCCAGTAAAGACATTTTTCCTCACGTCCATTCCAAACCTCCCCTGGCGCAACTTGAGGCCGTTTCCTCTCAAGGTCAAGCAGGACCTGCCTCTCATGAATCCGTGCTGGCTAGGCCAGATCCCCTGGTTGTCCCGCTCATGCCTTGTGAGCGCCCTCAAGATGAACCGCTCCATCATCTTCCCCGGCACCGAGGTCAGGCTGACAGGCCTGTAGTTCCCCGGATCCTCCTTCCGGCCCTTCTTGTAGATGGGCGTCACATTGGCAAGCCTCCAGTCGCCCGGGACCTCCCCCGTTAACCAGGACTGCTGATGAATGATGGAGAGCGGCTTGGCAAGCTCCTCCGCCAGCTCCCTCAGCACTCTCGGGTGGATCCCATCCGGCCCCATAGACTTGTGAGCGTCCAGGTGGTGTAGCAGGTCATTGACTGCTTCCTCTTGGATTACGGGGGGTTCATCCTGCTCGCCGTCCCTGTCTTCCAGCTCGGGGGGCCGAGTACCCTGAGGATAACTGGTCTGCCTGTTAAAGACTGAGGCAAAGAAGGCATTGAGGACCTCAGCCTTCTCCTCATCCTCGGTGACAATGTTCCCCCCCGCATCCAGTAAGGGATGGAGATTCTCCTTGGCTCTCTTCTTGTCATTAATATATTTGTAAAAGCTTTTTTTGTTGTCTTTAACGACAGCGGCCAGATTGCGTTCTAGCTGGGCTTTTGCCTTTCTCATTTCTTCTCTGCACGACCTAACGAGATCCCTGTACTCTTCTTGAGTCGCCTGCCCCTTCTTCCACAAGCGGTAAACTCTCCTTTTTTTCCTGAGTCCCAGCAAGACCTCCCCGTTCAGCCAGGCCGGTCGTCTTCCCCGCCCGTTCTTCTTACCGCGTACAGGGACAGCCTGCTCCTGCGCCTTTAAGGCTTCCTTCTTGAAGAGCGTCCAGCCTTCCTGGACCCCTTTGCCCTTCAGGACCGTCTCCCAAAATTAAATTGCTTATTAACCTCGGACAAAACCGAAACAATATTCCCGAGAAGTACCAAGAGCAGTATCTTAACTACCCAAGGATGTTCAAGATACTGAAAAGTGACTGTGATGGAGGAGGAAACACCATAGAAGAAGGTAGCGGCGCTGCCATGCTGTACCTCCTCCATAAAAAACCTCTCAGAGGAAGAACTGTAATTGCTAATTGTCCCCACGCAGTGGTACCCGAAGGACAGGAATGGCTTCAGTGCAAAGCTCAAATACCAGGTTAAGCTCAAGGCCGGTGCTTTAATAACAAACCTCCCGGGCAAAACATCACTAATCACCGCAGGCCACAGCAAACTGCAAAACCCAACACTAATCTTTAACGTGTACAGCCAAGAAAAGGGCATGGCGCAGATCACACAAACCAATATCGAGAACAGATGAATCAATGTTGTGACCCGCAACTGCTAACGGGTATAAATTCCTTAATGCGCTCTGGTTAATCTGTCGTTATCTCAAACCCTTCGGGCCCCACGTTGGGCGCCAAAAAGGACTGTCGCGGTTCAACCTCAGCCGGCAACTGAGCCCCACGCAGCCGCTCGCTGGGTGGGATGGGGGAGAGAATGGGAGGAGTAAAAGAGAGAAAACTCGTGGGTTGAGATAAGAACAGTTTAAGAGTTGAAATAAAATAAAAGAGTAACAATAATAGCAACAATGATAAGAAAAGAATATACAAAGCAAGCGATGCACGATGCAGTTGCTCACCACCCGCCGACCGATGCCCAGCCAGTCCCTGAGCAGCGGCCCCCCCGGCCAGCTTCCCCCAGTTTAGGTACTGAGCATGATGTCCCATGGTATGGAATGTCCCTCTGGCCGGTTTGGGTCAGCTGTCCTGGCTGTGCCCCCTCCCAGCTTCTTGCGCACCTCCAGCCTGCTCAGTCGGCAGAGCACGGGAAGCTGAAAAGCCCTTGCCTAGTGTAAGCACTGCTCCGCAAGAACTACAACACCGCTGTGTTGTCAACATTGTTCTGGTCCTAAATCCAAAACACAGCTCTGTACCAGCTACTGGGAAGAAAATTAAAAATATACCAGCCAAAACCGGGACAGATGCGCCCGAAGGAGGCTGTGACGCCGTGGGAAGCCCGCGCTGGAGCAGGTTTGCTGGCAGGACTTGTGACCCCGTGGGGGACCCACGCTGGAGCAGTCAGTTCCGGAAGGACTGTGCCCCGTGGTGAGGACCCACGCTGGAGCAGACGCCCGTGGGAGGGACCCCACGCTGGAGCAGGGCAAGAGCGTGAGGAGGACGGAGCGGCAGAGACAATGTGCGATGAACTGGCCGCAAGCCCCATTCCCCGTCCCCCTGCGCCACTCGGGCGGAGGAGGTGGAGAATTTGGGAGGGAAGTTGAGCCTGGGGAGAAGGGAGGGGTGGGGGGAAGGGGTTTATAGATTTGTTCTTATCTCTCATTATCCTACTTCCTTGTTAATTGGCAATAAATTTATTTAATTTCCCCGACTCGAGCCTGTTTTGCCCGTGATGGTACTTGCGGAGTGATCTCCCTGCCCTGACCTCCACCCACGAGCCTTTTGTCGTGTTTTCTCCCCCTTGAGGAGGGCAGTGACGGAGCGGCTGGGTGGGCACCAGCGCCCAGCCAAGCTCAACCCACCCCAGTGTCACCGCCGGCTGCACCGGGGCCATCGGCATCATCCTCCGGTCACGGCGGTGCACATCGTCCCCCACCACCGGCTCCCCGCTGCCCTCCACGCCCTCCCTGCCCCCTGCCCGGTGGGGGCAGCAGACCCCGGTTGGGAGCGTGGCTGGGAGCGGCCCCTGCCCGGCACAGAGCCCTGTGTGTGCCTGGGCTGCGTGTCCGGGGCTCCTTTCCGGGCTCCACCCTGGGGGTCCATCGCGGGGGTCCATCGCGGGGACCCCTGTGGGGACAGCCCATCCCCAGGTGCGCGGGACGTGGGCAGGGGCATGGGCAGGGCTCGGCTCAGCCCCCCGTCCCCGAGCCCCCAGCCCCAGCGCTGACGGCCCTTGTGCAGCCCATGGGGCCACTGGTCCCGCATCCCCGGGGCTGGCGGGGAGCCCTCTCCTGTGACGGGCTCAGGCACCGGGGGCCGGGGCAGGGCTGGGGGGCGAGTGGGCAGGGGCTGGCAGCGCCTGGAAAGCTGGAGGCGATGGTGTGGGGTGACATGCGGGGGCTTTAATGACAGGCGTGTCCCTGGGAGCCTGGCGGACCACGGTGGGGGTGGGTGACGACGGCGCCCATGGGTGTCCCCGGGGTGCAGCTGTGGCCAGGCTCACGGGACCCTCCTGCAGTAGTAGATGGTCCTGGCTATGACACCTGGGGGAGAAGCGATGATGAGCGGCTGCGCCCGTCGCCGCACCCAGCCCCGGCTGTGGGGACCGAGAGCTGGGACCCCTCGGCCATGGGGCCAGCCGGCACCACCGCTACCGCCACCAACATAGGCACCGGCACCTCTGGGCACTGCCCAGTGCCACCTCCTCCTGCCAAGCCGCCTGCACTGCCAGCCGGCCCGGGGGCTCCTCTTGCGTCTCCTCTGCCGGGGCGGTGACAAGCGGACCCGCCGGCACATGGTGGTGGTGACGCGGGGCCGGTGGTGACGCTGGGCGGCCACCCTCTTCCTGCGGGCTGGGGCCGGCCCGTAGCCATGGCGCCTGTGTGCAGCCGGGCGGCACCGTGGGGACATTGTGATGCCGCTGGTGATGCTGGCCCTGTAACGCGCCTCTGTCACAAAGGGCCTCGCCCCGGCACCCCTATAAAAGCGGGGTGGGGGCGCAGAGCCAACCCGCGGCAGGGCAGGGCGGCTGGCCACCCCACTCGGCCAGCCCCAGCATGGCCCGGTCCCGGCGCAGCAGGTCCCGCAGCAGAAGCCGGCGCCGCCGCCGCAGCCTGGGCCACCAGAGACGCCCTCGCCGCCGATATGGTAGGAGCCGCCGGCCTGCGGCACGCAGCCGCAGGTATGGAAGCAGCCGCCGGCGGCCTGGGGCACGCAGCCGCCGGTCCGGAAGGAGCCGGCGGCGGCGTGGGGGACACAGCCTTCGCCGCTGAGTAGACGCCAGCACTGGGCGTCTGCGGAGCCAGTGTCCCCGAGACCCCCGGCCGCCGCAGCACCGCGGCCCTGGCTCCATCAATAAAGCTGGAATGATTGAATGAGAGGTGTGCGTGTCCTTGGTGTCCCTGTGCGCCGGCTGCGTGTCCCCTGGTGTCGTGTCCCACGGGTGGGCGTCCGTGTCTGCTGGGGGGGGGGGGGGGTGTCCCATGGGTGCGCGTGTCCAGGACCAGCACACATCTCCGGGGATGGAGATGCCCCAGCCTGACTGCTCCTGTGCTGGCTCTGACCCCCATCTCCACGTCCCCAACCCGCCTCCACGTCCCCAACCCATCTCCATGTCCCAGCCCATCTCCATGTCCCAACCCATCTTCTCGTCCCCAGCCCATCTCCATGTCCCAGCCCATCTTCATGTCCCAGTCCACCTCCACGTCCCCAGCCCATCTCCATGCCTCCTGGGCACTAGAATCAGAGAATCGTAGAAGCATTACGGTTGGAAAAGACCTCTAAGACCATCGAGTCCCACCGTCGACCCAACACCACCATGCCCACTACACCATGGCCCTAAGCGCCTCATCTACACGTCTTTTAAATACCTCCAGGGGTGGGGACTCAACCACTTCCCTGGGCAGCCTCTTCCAATGTTTAACCACTCTTCCAGTAAAGACATTTTTCCTCACGTCCATTCCAAACCTCCCCTGGCGCAACTTGAGGCCCTTTCCTCTCAAGGTCAAGCAGGACCTGCCTCTCATGAATCCGTGCTGGCTAGGCCGGATCCCCTGGTTGTCCCGCTCATGCCTTGTGAGCGCCCTCAAGATGAACCGCTCCATCATCTTCCCCGGCACCGAGGTCAGGCTGACAGGCCTGTAGTTCCCCGGATCCTCCTTCCGGCCCTTCTTGTAGATGGGCGTCACATTGGCAAGCCTCCAGTCGCCCGGGACCTCCCCCGTTAACCAGGACTGCTGATGAATGATGGAGAGCGGCTTGGCAAGCTCCTCCGCCAGCTCCCTCAGCACTCTCGGGTGGATCCCATCCGGCCCCATAGACTTGTGAGCGTCCAGGTGGTGTAGCAGGTCATTGACTGCTTCCTCTTGGATTACGGGGGGTTCATCCTGCTCGCCGTCCCTGTCTTCCAGCTCGGGGGGCCGAGTACCCTGAGGATAACTGGTCTGCCTGTTAAAGACTGAGGCAAAGAAGGCATTGAGGACCTCAGCCTTCTCCTCATCCTCGGTGACAATGTTCCCCCCCGCATCCAGTAAGGGATGGAGATTCTCCTTGGCTCTCTTCTTGTCATTAATATATTTGTAAAAGCTTTTTTTGTTGTCTTTAACGACAGCGGCCAGATTGCGTTCTAGCTGGGCTTTTGCCTTTCTCATTTCTTCTCTGCACGACCTAACGAGATCCCTGTACTCTTCTTGAGTCGCCTGCCCCTTCTTCCACAAGCGGTAAACTCTCCTTTTTTTCCTGAGTCCCAGCAAGACCTCCCCGTTCAGCCAGGCCGGTTGTCTTCCCCGCCCGTTCTTCTTACCGCGTACAGGGACAGCCTGCTCCTGCGCCTTTAAGGCTTCCTTCTTGAAGAGCGTCCAGCCTTCCTGGACCCCTTTGCCCTTCAGGACCGTCTCCCAAAATTAAATTGCTTATTAACCTCGGACAAAACCGAAACAATATTCCCGAGAAGTACCAAGAGCACTATCTTAACTACCCAAGGATGTTCAAGATACTGAAAAGTGACTGTGATGGAGGAGGAAACACCATAGAAGAAGGTAGCGGCACTGCCATGCTGTACCTCCTCCATAAAAAACCTCTCAGAGGAAGAACTGTAATTGCTAATTGTCCCCACGCAGTGGTACCCGAAGGACAGGAATGGCTTCAGTGCAAAGCTCAAATACCAGGTTAAGCTCAAGGCCGGTGCTTTAATAACAAACCTCCCGGGCAAAACATCACTAATCACCGCAGGCCACAGCAAACTGCAAAACCCAACACTAATCTTTAACGTGTACAGCCAAGAAAAGGGCATGGCGCAGATCACACAAACCAATATCGAGAACAGATGAATCAATGTTGTGACCCGCAACTGCTAACGGGTATAAATTCCTTAATGCGCTCTGGTTAATCTGTCGTTATCTCAAACCCTTCGGGCCCCACGTTGGGCGCCAAAAAGGACTGTCGCGGTTCAACCTCAGCCGGCAACTGAGCCCCACGCAGCCGCTCGCTGGGTGGGATGGGGGAGAGAATGGGAGGAGTAAAAGAGAGAAAACTCGTGGGTTGAGATAAGAACAGTTTAAGAGTTGAAATAAAATAAAAGAGTAACAATAATAGCAACAATGATAAGAAAAGAATATACAAAGCAAGCGATGCACGATGCAGTTGCTCACCACCCGCCGACCGATGCCCAGCCAGTCCCTGAGCAGCGGCCCCCCCGGCCAGCTTCCCCCAGTTTAGGTACTGAGCATGATGTCCCATGGTATGGAATGTCCCTCTGGCCGGTTTGGGTCAGCTGTCCTGGCTGTGCCCCCTCCCAGCTTCTTGCGCACCTCCAGCCTGCTCAGTCGGCAGAGCACGGGAAGCTGAAAAGCCCTTGCCTAGTGTAAGCACTGCTCCGCAAGAACTACAACACCGCTGTGTTGTCAACATTGTTCTGGTCCTAAATCCAAAACACAGCTCTGTACCAGCTACTGGGAAGAAAATTAAAAATATACCAGCCAAAACCGGGACAGATGCGCCCGAAGGAGGCTGTGACGCCGTGGGAAGCCCGCGCTGGAGCAGGTTTGCTGGCAGGACTTGTGACCCCGTGGGGGACCCACGCTGGAGCAGTCAGTTCCGGAAGGACTGTGCCCCGTGGTGAGGACCCACGCTGGAGCAGACGCCCGTGGGAGGGACCCCACGCTGGAGCAGGGCAAGAGCGTGAGGAGGACGGAGCGGCAGAGACAATGTGCGATGAACTGGCCGCAAGCCCCATTCCCCGTCCCCCTGCGCCACTCGGGCGGAGGAGGTGGAGAATTTGGGAGGGAAGTTGAGCCTGGGGAGAAGGGAGGGGTGGGGGGAAGGGGTTTATAGATTTGTTCTTATCTCTCATTATCCTACTTCCTTGTTAATTGGCAATAAATTTATTTAATTTCCCCGACTCGAGCCTGTTTTGCCCGTGATGGTACTTGCGGAGTGATCTCCCTGCCCTGACCTCCACCCACGAGCCTTTTGTCGTGTTTTCTCCCCCTTGAGGAGGGCAGTGACGGAGCGGCTGGGTGGGCACCAGCGCCCAGCCAAGCTCAACCCACCCCAGTGTCACCGCCGGCTGCACCGGGGCCATCGGCATCATCCTCCGGTCACGGCGGTGCACATCGTCCCCCACCACCGGCTCCCCGCTGCCCTCCACGCCCTCCCTGCCCCCTGCCCGGTGGGGGCAGCAGACCCCGGTTGGGAGCGTGGCTGGGAGCGGCCCCTGCCCGGCACAGAGCCCTGTGTGTGCCTGGGCTGTGTGTCCGGGGCTCCTTTCCGGGCTCCACCCTGGGGGTCCATCGCGGGGGTCCATCGCGGGGACCCCTGTGGGGACAGCCCATCCCCAGGTGCGCGGGACGTGGGCAGGGGCATGGGCAGGGCTCGGCTCAGCCCCCCGTCCCCGAGCCCCCAGCCCCAGCGCTGACGGCCCTTGTGCAGCCCATGGGGCCACTGGTCCCGCATCCCCGGGGCTGGCGGGGAGCCCTCTCCTGTGACGGGCTCAGGCACCGGGGGCCGGGGCAGGGCTGGGGGGCGAGTGGGCAGGGGCTGGCAGCGCCTGGAAAGCTGGAGGCGATGGTGTGGGGTGACATGCGGGGGCTTTAATGACAGGCGTGTCCCTGGGAGCCTGGCGGACCACGGTGGGGGTGGGTGACGACGGCGCCCATGGGTGTCCCCGGGGTGCAGCTGTGGCCAGGCTCACGGGACCCTCCTGCAGTAGTAGATGGTCCTGGCTATGACACCTGGGGGAGAAGCGATGATGAGCGGCTGCGCCCGTCGCCGCACCCAGCCCCGGCTGTGGGGACCGAGAGCTGGGACCCCTCGGCCATGGGGCCAGCCGGCACCACCGCTACCGCCACCAACATAGGCACCGGCACCTCTGGGCACTGCCCAGTGCCACCTCCTCCTGCCAAGCCGCCTGCACTGCCAGCCGGCCCGGGGGCTCCTCTTGCGTCTCCTCTGCCGGGGCGGTGACAAGCGGACCCGCCGGCACATGGTGGTGGTGACGCGGGGCCGGTGGTGACGCTGGGCGGCCACCCTCTTCCTGCGGGCTGGGGCCGGCCCGTAGCCATGGCGCCTGTGTGCAGCCGGGCGGCACCGTGGGGACATTGTGATGCCGCTGGTGATGCTGGCCCTGTAACGCGCCTCTGTCACAAAGGGCCTCGCCCCGGCACCCCTATAAAAGCGGGGTGGGGGCGCAGAGCCAACCCGCGGCAGGGCAGGGCGGCTGGCCACCCCACTCGGCCAGCCCCAGCATGGCCCGGTCCCGGCGCAGCAGGTCCCGCAGCAGAAGCCGGCGCCGCCGCCGCAGCCTGGGCCACCAGAGACGCCCTCGCCGCCGATATGGTAGGAGCCGCCGGCCTGCGGCACGCAGCCGCAGGTATGGAAGCAGCCGCCGGCGGCCTGGGGCACGCAGCCGCCGGTCCGGAAGGAGCCGGCGGCGGCGTGGGGGACACAGCCTTCGCCGCTGAGTAGACGCCAGCACTGGGCGTCTGCGGAGCCAGTGTCCCCGAGACCCCCGGCCGCCGCAGCACCGCGGCCCTGGCTCCATCAATAAAGCTGGAATGATTGAATGAGAGGTGTGCGTGTCCTTGGTGTCCCTGTGCGCCGGCTGCGTGTCCCCTGGTGTCGTGTCCCACGGGTGGGCGTCCGTGTCTGCTGGGGGGGGGGGGGGGTGTCCCATGGGTGCGCGTGTCCAGGACCAGCACACATCTCCGGGGATGGAGATGCCCCAGCCTGACTGCTCCTGTGCTGGCTCTGACCCCCATCTCCACGTCCCCAACCCGCCTCCACGTCCCCAACCCATCTCCATGTCCCAGCCCATCTCCATGTCCCAACCCATCTTCTCGTCCCCAGCCCATCTCCATGTCCCAGCCCATCTTCATGTCCCAGTCCACCTCCACGTCCCCAGCCCATCTCCATGCCTCCTGGGCACTAGAATCAGAGAATCGTAGAAGCATTACGGTTGGAAAAGACCTCTAAGACCATCGAGTCCCACCGTCGACCCAACACCACCATGCCCACTACACCATGGCCCTAAGCGCCTCATCTACACGTCTTTTAAATACCTCCAGGGGTGGGGACTCAACCACTTCCCTGGGCAGCCTCTTCCAATGTTTAACCACTCTTCCAGTAAAGACATTTTTCCTCACGTCCATTCCAAACCTCCCCTGGCGCAACTTGAGGCCGTTTCCTCTCAAGGTCAAGCAGGACCTGCCTCTCATGAATCCGTGCTGGCTAGGCCGGATCCCCTGGTTGTCCCGCTCATGCCTTGTGAGCGCCCTCAAGATGAACCGCTCCATCATCTTCCCCGGCACCGAGGTCAGGCTGACAGGCCTGTAGTTCCCCGGATCCTCCTTCCGGCCCTTCTTGTAGATGGGCGTCACATTGGCAAGCCTCCAGTCGCCCGGGACCTCCCCCGTTAACCAGGACTGCTGATGAATGATGGAGAGCGGCTTGGCAAGCTCCTCCGCCAGCTCCCTCAGCACTCTCGGGTGGATCCCATCCGGCCCCATAGACTTGTGAGCGTCCAGGTGGTGTAGCAGGTCATTGACTGCTTCCTCTTGGATTACGGGGGGTTCATCCTGCTCGCCGTCCCTGTCTTCCAGCTCGGGGGGCCGAGTACCCTGAGGATAACTGGTCTGCCTGTTAAAGACTGAGGCAAAGAAGGCATTGAGGACCTCAGCCTTCTCCTCATCCTCGGTGACAATGTTCCCCCCCGCATCCAGTAAGGGATGGAGATTCTCCTTGGCTCTCTTCTTGTCATTAATATATTTGTAAAAGCTTTTTTTGTTGTCTTTAACGACAGCGGCCAGATTGCGTTCTAGCTGGGCTTTTGCCTTTCTCATTTCTTCTCTGCACGACCTAACGAGATCCCTGTACTCTTCTTGAGTCGCCTGCCCCTTCTTCCACAAGCGGTAAACTCTCCTTTTTTTCCTGAGTCCCAGCAAGACCTCCCCGTTCAGCCAGGCCGGTCGTCTTCCCCGCCCGTTCTTCTTACCGCGTACAGGGACAGCCTGCTCCTGCGCCTTTAAGGCTTCCTTCTTGAAGAGCGTCCAGCCTTCCTGGACCCCTTTGCCCTTCAGGACCGTCTCCCAAAATTAAATTGCTTATTAACCTCGGACAAAACCGAAACAATATTCCCGAGAAGTACCAAGAGCAGTATCTTAACTACCCAAGGATGTTCAAGATACTGAAAAGTGACTGTGATGGAGGAGGAAACACCATAGAAGAAGGTAGCGGCGCTGCCATGCTGTACCTCCTCCATAAAAAACCTCTCAGAGGAAGAACTGTAATTGCTAATTGTCCCCACGCAGTGGTACCCGAAGGACAGGAATGGCTTCAGTGCAAAGCTCAAATACCAGGTTAAGCTCAAGGCCGGTGCTTTAATAACAAACCTCCCGGGCAAAACATCACTAATCACCGCAGGCCACAGCAAACTGCAAAACCCAACACTAATCTTTAACGTGTACAGCCAAGAAAAGGGCATGGCGCAGATCACACAAACCAATATCGAGAACAGATGAATCAATGTTGTGACCCGCAACTGCTAACGGGTATAAATTCCTTAATGCGCTCTGGTTAATCTGTCGTTATCTCAAACCCTTCGGGCCCCACGTTGGGCGCCAAAAAGGACTGTCGCGGTTCAACCTCAGCCGGCAACTGAGCCCCACGCAGCCGCTCGCTGGGTGGGATGGGGGAGAGAATGGGAGGAGTAAAAGAGAGAAAACTCGTGGGTTGAGATAAGAACAGTTTAAGAGTTGAAATAAAATAAAAGAGTAACAATAACAACAACAATGATAATAAAAGAATATACAAAGCAAGCGATGCACGATGCAGTTGCTCACCACCCGCCGACCGATGCCCAGCCAGTCCCTGAGCAGCGGCCCCCCCGGCCAGCTTCCCCCAGTTTAGGTACTGAGCATGATGTCCCATGGTATGGAATGTCCCTCTGGCCGGTTTGGGTCAGCTGTCCTGGCTGTGCCCCCTCCCAGCTTCTTGCGCACCTCCAGCCTGCTCAGTCGGCAGAGCACGGGAAGCTGAAAAGCCCTTGCCTAGTGTAAGCACTGCTCCGCAAGAACTACAACATCGCTGTGTTGTCAACATTGTTCTGGTCCTAAATCCAAAACACAGCTCTGTACCAGCTACTGGGAAGAAAATTAAAAATATACCAGCCAAAACCGGGACAGATGCGCCCGAAGGAGGCTGTGACCCCGTGGGAAGCCCGCGCTGGAGCAGGTTTGCTGGCAGGACTTGTGACCCCGTGGGGGACCCACGCTGGAGCAGTCAGTTCCGGAAGGACTGTGCCCCGTGGTGAGGACCCACGCTGGAGCAGACGCCCGTGGGAGGGACCCCACGCTGGAGCAGGGCAAGAGCGTGAGGAGGACGGAGCGGCAGAGACAATGTGCGATGAACTGGCCGCAAGCCCCATTCCCCGTCCCCCTGCGCCACTCGGGCGGAGGAGGTGGAGAATTTGGGAGGGAAGTTGAGCCTGGGGAGAAGGGAGGGGTGGGGGGAAGGGGTTTATAGATTTGTTCTTATCTCTCATTATCCTACTTCCTTGTTAATTGGCAATAAATTTATTTAATTTCCCCGACTCGAGCCTGTTTTGCCCGTGATGGTACTTGCGGAGTGATCTCCCTGCCCTGACCTCCACCCACGAGCCTTTTGTCGTGTTTTCTCCCCCTTGAGGAGGGCAGTGACGGAGCGGCTGGGTGGGCACCAGCGCCCAGCCAAGCTCAACCCACCCCAGTGTCACCGCCGGCTGCACCGGGGCCATCGGCATCATCCTCCGGTCACGGCGGTGCACATCGTCCCCCACCACCGGCTCCCCGCTGCCCTCCACGCCCTCCCTGCCCCCTGCCCGGTGGGGGCAGCAGACCCCGGTTGGGAGCGTGGCTGGGAGCGGCCCCTGCCCGGCACAGAGCCCTGTGTGTGCCTGGGCTGTGTGTCCGGGGCTCCTTTCCGGGCTCCACCCTGGGGGTCCATCGCGGGGGTCCATCGCGGGGACCCCTGTGGGGACAGCCCATCCCCAGGTGCGCGGGACGTGGGCAGGGGCATGGGCAGGGCTCGGCTCAGCCCCCCGTCCCCGAGCCCCCAGCCCCAGCGCTGACGGCCCTTGTGCAGCCCATGGGGCCACTGGTCCCGCATCCCCGGGGCTGGCGGGGAGCCCTCTCCTGTGACGGGCTCAGGCACCGGGGGCCGGGGCAGGGCTGGGGGGCGAGTGGGCAGGGGCTGGCAGCGCCTGGAAAGCTGGAGGCGATGGTGTGGGGTGACATGCGGGGGCTTTAATGACAGGCGTGTCCCTGGGAGCCTGGCGGACCACGGTGGGGGTGGGTGACGACGGCGCCCATGGGTGTCCCCGGGGTGCAGCTGTGGCCAGGCTCACGGGACCCTCCTGCAGTAGTAGATGGTCCTGGCTATGACACCTGGGGGAGAAGCGATGATGAGCGGCTGCGCCCGTCGCCGCACCCAGCCCCGGCTGTGGGGACTGAGAGCTGGGACCCCTCGGCCATGGGGCCAGCCGGCACCACCGCTACCGCCACCAACATAGGCACCGGCACCTCTGGGCACTGCCCAGTGCCACCTCCTCCTGCCAAGCCGCCTGCACTGCCAGCCGGCCCGGGGGCTCCTCTTGCGTCTCCTCTGCCGGGGCGGTGACAAGCGGACCCGCCGGCACATGGTGGTGGTGACGCGGGGCCGGTGGTGACGCTGGGCGGCCACCCTCTTCCTGCGGGCTGGGGCCGGCCCGTAGCCATGGCGCCTGTGTGCAGCCGGGCGGCACCGTGGGGACATTGTGATGCCGCTGGTGATGCTGGCCCTGTAACGCGCCTCTGTCACAAAGGGCCTCGCCCCGGCACCCCTATAAAAGCGGGGTGGGGGCGCAGAGCCAACCCGCGGCAGGGCAGGGCGGCTGGCCACCCCACTCGGCCAGCCCCAGCATGGCCCGGTCCCGGCGCAGCAGGTCCCGTAGCAGAAGCCGGCGCCGCCGCCGCAGCCTGGGCCACCAGAGACGCCCTCGCCGCCGATATGGTAGGAGCCGCTGGCCTGCGGCACGCAGCCGCAGGTATGGAAGCAGCCGCCGGCGGCCTGGGGCACGCAGCCGCCGGTCCGGAAGGAGCCGGCGGCGGCGTGGGGGACACAGCCTTCGCCGCTGAGTAGACGCCAGCACTGGGCGTCTGCGGAGCCAGTGTCCCCGAGACCCCCGGCCGCCGCAGCACCGCGGCCCTGGCTCCATCAATAAAGCTGGAATGATTGAATGAGAGGTGTGCGTGTCCTTGGTGTCCCTGTGCGCCGGCTGCATGTCCCCTGGTGTCGTGTCCCACGGGTGGGCGTCCGTGTCTGCTGGGGGGGGGGGGGGGTGTCCCATGGGTGCGCGTGTCCAGGACCAGCACACATCTCCGGGGATGGAGATGCCCCAGCCTGACTGCTCCTGTGCTGGCTCTGACCCCCATCTCCACGTCCCCAACCCGCCTCCACGTCCCCAACCCATCTCCATGTCCCAGCCCATCTCCATGTCCCAACCCATCTTCTCGTCCCCAGCCCATCTCCATGTCCCAGCCCATCTTCATGTCCCAGTCCACCTCCACGTCCCCAGCCCATCTCCATGCCTCCTGGGCACTAGAATCAGAGAATCGTAGAAGCATTACGGTTGGAAAAGACCTCTAAGACCATCGAGTCCCACCGTCGACCCAACACCACCATGCCCACTACACCATGGCCCTAAGCGCCTCATCTACACGTCTTTTAAATACCTCCAGGGGTGGGGACTCAACCACTTCCCTGGGCAGCCTCTTCCAATGTTTAACCACTCTTCCAGTAAAGACATTTTTCCTCACGTCCATTCCAAACCTCCCCTGGCGCAACTTGAGGCCGTTTCCTCTCAAGGTCAAGCAGGACCTGCCTCTCATGAATCCGTGCTGGCTAGGCCGGATCCCCTGGTTGTCCCGCTCATGCCTTGTGAGCGCCCTCAAGATGAACCGCTCCATCATCTTCCCCGGCACCGAGGTCAGGCTGACAGGCCTGTAGTTCCCCGGATCCTCCTTCCGGCCCTTCTTGTAGATGGGCGTCACATTGGCAAGCCTCCAGTCGCCCGGGACCTCCCCCGTTAACCAGGACTGCTGATGAATGATGGAGAGCGGCTTGGCAAGCTCCTCCGCCAGCTCCCTCAGCACTCTCGGGTGGATCCCATCCGGCCCCATAGACTTGTGAGCGTCCAGGTGGTGTAGCAGGTCATTGACTGCTTCCTCTTGGATTACGGGGGGTTCATCCTGCTCGCCGTCCCTGTCTTCCAGCTCGGGGGGCCGAGTACCCTGAGGATAACTGGTCTGCCTGTTAAAGACTGAGGCAAAGAAGGCATTGAGGACCTCAGCCTTCTCCTCATCCTCGGTGACAATGTTCCCCCCCGCATCCAGTAAGGGATGGAGATTCTCCTTGGCTCTCTTCTTGTCATTAATATATTTGTAAAAGCTTTTTTTGTTGTCTTTAACGACAGCGGCCAGATTGCGTTCTAGCTGGGCTTTTGCCTTTCTCATTTCTTCTCTGCACGACCTAACGAGATCCCTGTACTCTTCTTGAGTCGCCTGCCCCTTCTTCCACAAGCGGTAAACTCTCCTTTTTTTCCTGAGTCCCAGCAAGACCTCCCCGTTCAGCCAGGCCGGTCGTCTTCCCCGCCCGTTCTTCTTACCGCGTACAGGGACAGCCTGCTCCTGCGCCTTTAAGGCTTCCTTCTTGAAGAGCGTCCAGCCTTCCTGGACCCCTTTGCCCTTCAGGACCGTCTCCCAAAATTAAATTGCTTATTAACCTCGGACAAAACCAAAACAATATTCCCGAGAAGTACCAAGAGCAGTATCTTAACTACCCAAGGATGTTCAAGATACTGAAAAGTGACTGTGATGGAGGAGGAAACACCATAGAAGAAGGTAGCGGCGCTGCCATGCTGTACCTCCTCCATAAAAAACCTCTCAGAGGAAGAACTGTAATTGCTAATTGTCCCCACGCAGTGGTACCCGAAGGACAGGAATGGCTTCAGTGCAAAGCTCAAATACCAGGTTAAGCTCAAGGCCGGTGCTTTAATAACAAACCTCCCGGGCAAAACATCACTAATCACCGCAGGCCACAGCAAACTGCAAAACCCAACACTAATCTTTAACGTGTACAGCCAAGAAAAGGGCATGGCGCAGATCACACAAACCAATATCGAGAACAGATGAATCAATGTTGTGACCCGCAACTGCTAACGGGTATAAATTCCTTAATGCGCTCTGGTTAATCTGTCGTTATCTCAAACCCTTCGGGCCCCACGTTGGGCGCCAAAAAGGACTGTCGCGGTTCAACCTCAGCCGGCAACTGAGCCCCACGCAGCTGCTCGCTGGGTGGGATGGGGGAGAGAATGGGAGGAGTAAAAGAGAGAAAACTCGTGGGTTGAGATAAGAACAGTTTAAGAGTTGAAATAAAATAAAAGAGTAACAATAATAGCAACAATGATAAGAAAAGAATATACAAAGCAAGCGATGCACGATGCAGTTGCTCACCACCCGCCGACCGATGCCCAGCCAGTCCCTGAGCAGCGGCCCCCCCGGCCAGCTTCCCCCAGTTTAGGTACTGAGCATGATGTCCCATGGTATGGAATGTCCCTCTGGCCGGTTTGGGTCAGCTGTCCTGGCTGTGCCCCCTCCCAGCTTCTTGCGCACCTCCAGCCTGCTCAGTCGGCAGAGCACGGGAAGCTGAAAAGCCCTTGCCTAGTGTAAGCACTGCTCCGCAAGAACTACAACACCGCTGTGTTGTCAACATTGTTCTGGTCCTAAATCCAAAACACAGCTCTGTACCAGCTACTGGGAAGAAAATTAAAAATATACCAGCCAAAACCGGGACAGATGCGCCCGAAGGAGGCTGTGACGCCGTGGGAAGCCCGCGCTGGAGCAGGTTTGCTGGCAGGACTTGTGACCCCGTGGGGGACCCACGCTGGAGCAGTCAGTTCCGGAAGGACTGTGCCCCGTGGTGAGGACCCACGCTGGAGCAGACGCCCGTGGGAGGGACCCCACGCTGGAGCAGGGCAAGAGCGTGAGGAGGACGGAGCGGCAGAGACAATGTGCGATGAACTGGCCGCAAGCCCCATTCCCCGTCCCCCTGCGCCACTCGGGCGGAGGAGGTGGAGAATTTGGGAGGGAAGTTGAGCCTGGGGAGAAGGGAGGGGTGGGGGGAAGGGGTTTATAGATTTGTTCTTATCTCTCATTATCCTACTTCCTTGTTAATTGGCAATAAATTTATTTAATTTCCCCGACTCGAGCCTGTTTTGCCCGTGATGGTACTTGCGGAGTGATCTCCCTGCCCTGACCTCCACCCACGAGCCTTTTGTCGTGTTTTCTCCCCCTTGAGGAGGGCAGTGACGGAGCGGCTGGGTGGGCACCAGCGCCCAGCCAAGCTCAACCCACCCCAGTGTCACCGCCGGCTGCACCGGGGCCATCGGCATCATCCTCCGGTCACGGCGGTGCACATCGTCCCCCACCACCGGCTCCCCGCTGCCCTCCACGCCCTCCCTGCCCCCTGCCCGGTGGGGGCAGCAGACCCCGGTTGGGAGCGTGGCTGGGAGCGGCCCCTGCCCGGCACAGAGCCCTGTGTGTGCCTGGGCTGTGTGTCCGGGGCTCCTTTCCGGGCTCCACCCTGGGGGTCCATCGCGGGGGTCCATCGCGGGGACCCCTGTGGGGACAGCCCATCCCCAGGTGCGCGGGACGTGGGCAGGGGCATGGGCAGGGCTCGGCTCAGCCCCCCGTCCCCGAGCCCCCAGCCCCAGCGCTGACGGCCCTTGTGCAGCCCATGGGGCCACTGGTCCCGCATCCCCGGGGCTGGCGGGGAGCCCTCTCCTGTGACGGGCTCAGGCACCGGGGGCCGGGGCAGGGCTGGGGGGCGAGTGGGCAGGGGCTGGCAGCGCCTGGAAAGCTGGAGGCGATGGTGTGGGGTGACATGCGGGGGCTTTAATGACAGGCGTGTCCCTGGGAGCCTGGCGGACCACGGTGGGGGTGGGTGACGACGGCGCCCATGGGTGTCCCCGGGGTGCAGCTGTGGCCAGGCTCACGGGACCCTCCTGCAGTAGTAGATGGTCCTGGCTATGACACCTGGGGGAGAAGCGATGATGAGCGGCTGCGCCCGTCGCCGCACCCAGCCCCGGCTGTGGGGACCGAGAGCTGGGACCCCTCGGCCATGGGGCCAGCCGGCACCACCGCTACCGCCACCAACATAGGCACCGGCACCTCTGGGCACTGCCCAGTGCCACCTCCTCCTGCCAAGCCGCCTGCACTGCCAGCCGGCCCGGGGGCTCCTCTTGCGTCTCCTCTGCCGGGGCGGTGACAAGCGGACCCGCCGGCACATGGTGGTGGTGACGCGGGGCCGGTGGTGACGCTGGGCGGCCACCCTCTTCCTGCGGGCTGGGGCCGGCCCGTAGCCATGGCGCCTGTGTGCAGCCGGGCGGCACCGTGGGGACATTGTGATGCCGCTGGTGATGCTGGCCCTGTAACGCGCCTCTGTCACAAAGGGCCTCGCCCCGGCACCCCTATAAAAGCGGGGTGGGGGCGCAGAGCCAACCCGCGGCAGGGCAGGGCGGCTGGCCACCCCACTCGGCCAGCCCCAGCATGGCCCGGTCCCGGCGCAGCAGGTCCCGTAGCAGAAGCCGGCGCCGCCGCCGCAGCCTGGGCCACCAGAGACGCCCTCGCCGCCGATATGGTAGGAGCCGCTGGCCTGCGGCACGCAGCCGCAGGTATGGAAGCAGCCGCCGGCGGCCTGGGGCACGCAGCCGCCGGTCCGGAAGGAGCCGGCGGCGGCGTGGGGGACACAGCCTTCGCCGCTGAGTAGACGCCAGCACTGGGCGTCTGCGGAGCCAGTGTCCCCGAGACCCCCGGCCGCCGCAGCACCGCGGCCCTGGCTCCATCAATAAAGCTGGAATGATTGAATGAGAGGTGTGCGTGTCCTTGGTGTCCCTGTGCGCCGGCTGCGTGTCCCCTGGTGTCGTGTCCCACGGGTGGGCGTCCGTGTCTGCTGGGGGGGGGGGGGGGTGTCCCATGGGTGCGCGTGTCCAGGACCAGCACACATCTCCGGGGATGGAGATGCCCCAGCCTGACTGCTCCTGTGCTGGCTCTGACCCCCATCTCCACGTCCCCAACCCGCCTCCACGTCCCCAACCCATCTCCATGTCCCAGCCCATCTCCATGTCCCAACCCATCTTCTCGTCCCCAGCCCATCTCCATGTCCCAGCCCATCTTCATGTCCCAGTCCACCTCCACGTCCCCAGCCCATCTCCATGCCTCCTGGGCACTAGAATCAGAGAATCGTAGAAGCATTACGGTTGGAAAAGACCTCTAAGACCATCGAGTCCCACCGTCGACCCAACACCACCATGCCCACTACACCATGGCCCTAAGCGCCTCATCTACACGTCTTTTAAATACCTCCAGGGGTGGGGACTCAACCACTTCCCTGGGCAGCCTCTTCCAATGTTTAACCACTCTTCCAGTAAAGACATTTTTCCTCACGTCCATTCCAAACCTCCCCTGGCGCAACTTGAGGCCGTTTCCTCTCAAGGTCAAGCAGGACCTGCCTCTCATGAATCCGTGCTGGCTAGGCCGGATCCCCTGGTTGTCCCGCTCAT
The DNA here is from genome assembly GCF_965638725.1 of Aptenodytes patagonicus. Taxonomy (NCBI): domain Eukaryota; kingdom Metazoa; phylum Chordata; class Aves; order Sphenisciformes; family Spheniscidae; genus Aptenodytes; species Aptenodytes patagonicus. Next base: position 295,494 of record NW_027472011.1, read on the forward strand.
GCCTTGTGAGCGCCCTCAAGATGAACCGCTCCATCATCTTCCCCGGCACCGAGGTCAGGCTGACAGGCCTGTAGTTCCCCGGATCCTCCTTCCGGCCCTTCTTGTAGATGGGCGTCACATTGGCAAGCCTCCAGTCGCCCGGGACCTCCCCCGTTAACCAGGACTGCTGATGAATGATGGAGAGCGGCTTGGCAAGCTCCTCCGCCAGCTCCCTCAGCACTCTCGGGTGGATCCCATCCGGCCCCATAGACTTGTGAGCGTCCAGGTGGTGTAGCAGGTCATTGACTGCTTCCTCTTGGATTACGGGGGGTTCATCCTGCTCGCCGTCCCTGTCTTCCAGCTCGGGGGGCCGAGTACCCTGAGGATAACTGGTCTGCCTGTTAAAGACTGAGGCAAAGAAGGCATTGAGGACCTCAGCCTTCTCCTCATCCTCGGTGACAATGTTCCCCCCCGCATCCAGTAAGGGATGGAGATTCTCCTTGGCTCTCTTCTTGTCATTAATATATTTGTAAAAGCTTTTTTTGTTGTCTTTAACGACAGCGGCCAGATTGCGTTCTAGCTGGGCTTTTGCCTTTCTCATTTCTTCTCTGCACGACCTAACGAGATCCCTGTACTCTTCTTGAGTCGCCTGCCCCTTCTTCCACAAGCGGTAAACTCTCCTTTTTTTCCTGAGTCCCAGCAAGACCTCCCCGTTCAGCCAGGCCGGTTGTCTTCCCCGCCCGTTCTTCTTACCGCGTACAGGGACAGCCTGCTCCTGCGCCTTTAAGGCTTCCTTCTTGAAGAGCGTCCAGCCTTCCTGGACCCCTTTGCCCTTCAGGACCGTCTCCCAAAATTAAATTGCTTATTAACCTCGGACAAAACCGAAACAATATTCCCGAGAAGTACCAAGAGCACTATCTTAACTACCCAAGGATGTTCAAGATACTGAAAAGTGACTGTGATGGAGGAGGAAACACCATAGAAGAAGGTAGCGGCGCTGCCATGCTGTACCTCCTCCATAAAAAACCTCTCAGAGGAAGAACTGTAATTGCTAATTGTCCCCACGCAGTGGTACCCGAAGGACAGGAATGGCTTCAGTGCAAAGCTCAAATACCAGGTTAAGCTCAAGGCCGGTGCTTTAATAACAAACCTCCCGGGCAAAACATCACTAATCACCGCAGGCCACAGCAAACTGCAAAACCCAACACTAATCTTTAACGTGTACAGCCAAGAAAAGGGCATGGCGCAGATCACACAAACCAATATCGAGAACAGATGAATCAATGTTGTGACCCGCAACTGCTAACGGGTATAAATTCCTTAATGCGCTCTGGTTAATCTGTCGTTATCTCAAACCCTTCGGGCCCCACGTTGGGCGCCAAAAAGGACTGTCGCGGTTCAACCTCAGCCGGCAACTGAGCCCCACGCAGCCGCTCGCTGGGTGGGATGGGGGAGAGAATGGGAGGAGTAAAAGAGAGAAAACTCGTGGGTTGAGATAAGAACAGTTTAAGAGTTGAAATAAAATAAAAGAGTAACAATAATAGCAACAATGATAAGAAAAGAATATACAAAGCAAGCGATGCACGATGCAGTTGCTCACCACCCGCCGACCGATGCCCAGCCAGTCCCTGAGCAGCGGCCCCCCCGGCCAGCTTCCCCCAGTTTAGGTACTGAGCATGATGTCCCATGGTATGGAATGTCCCTCTGGCCGGTTTGGGTCAGCTGTCCTGGCTGTGCCCCCTCCCAGCTTCTTGCGCACCTCCAGCCTGCTCAGTCGGCAGAGCACGGGAAGCTGAAAAGCCCTTGCCTAGTGTAAGCACTGCTCCGCAAGAACTACAACATCGCTGTGTTGTCAACATTGTTCTGGTCCTAAATCCAAAACACAGCTCTGTACCAGCTACTGGGAAGAAAATTAAAAATATACCAGCCAAAACCGGGACAGATGCGCCCGAAGGAGGCTGTGACGCCGTGGGAAGCCCGCGCTGGAGCAGGTTTGCTGGCAGGACTTGTGACCCCGTGGGGGACCCACGCTGGAGCAGTCAGTTCCGGAAGGACTGTGCCCCGTGGTGAGGACCCACGCTGGAGCAGACGCCCGTGGGAGGGACCCCACGCTGGAGCAGGGCAAGAGCGTGAGGAGGACGGAGCGGCAGAGACAATGTGCGATGAACTGGCCGCAAGCCCCATTCCCCGTCCCCCTGCGCCACTCGGGCGGAGGAGGTGGAGAATTTGGGAGGGAAGTTGAGCCTGGGGAGAAGGGAGGGGTGGGGGGAAGGGGTTTATAGATTTGTTCTTATCTCTCATTATCCTACTTCCTTGTTAATTGGCAATAAATTTATTTAATTTCCCCGACTCGAGCCTGTTTTGCCCGTGATGGTACTTGCGGAGTGATCTCCCTGCCCTGACCTCCACCCACGAGCCTTTTGTCGTGTTTTCTCCCCCTTGAGGAGGGCAGTGACGGAGCGGCTGGGTGGGCACCAGCGCCCAGCCAAGCTCAACCCACCCCAGTGTCACCGCCGGCTGCACCGGGGCCATCGGCATCATCCTCCGGTCACGGCGGTGCACATCGTCCCCCACCACCGGCTCCCCGCTGCCCTCCACGCCCTCCCTGCCCCCTGCCCGGTGGGGGCAGCAGACCCCGGTTGGGAGCGTGGCTGGGAGCGGCCCCTGCCCGGCACAGAGCCCTGTGTGTGCCTGGGCTGTGTGTCCGGGGCTCCTTTCCGGGCTCCACCCTGGGGGTCCATCGCGGGGGTCCATCGCGGGGACCCCTGTGGGGACAGCCCATCCCCAGGTGCGCGGGACGTGGGCAGGGGCATGGGCAGGGCTCGGCTCAGCCCCCCGTCCCCGAGCCCCCAGCCCCAGCGCTGACGGCCCTTGTGCAGCCCATGGGGCCACTGGTCCCGCATCCCCGGGGCTGGCGGGGAGCCCTCTCCTGTGACGGGCTCAGGCACCGGGGGCCGGGGCAGGGCTGGGGGGCGAGTGGGCAGGGGCTGGCAGCGCCTGGAAAGCTGGAGGCGATGGTGTGGGGTGACATGCGGGGGCTTTAATGACAGGCGTGTCCCTGGGAGCCTGGCGGACCACGGTGGGGGTGGGTGACGACGGCGCCCATGGGTGTCCCCGGGGTGCAGCTGTGGCCAGGCTCACGGGACCCTCCTGCAGTAGTAGATGGTCCTGGCTATGACACCTGGGGGAGAAGCGATGATGAGCGGCTGCGCCCGTCGCCGCACCCAGCCCCGGCTGTGGGGACCGAGAGCTGGGACCCCTCGGCCATGGGGCCAGCCGGCACCACCGCTACCGCCACCAACATAGGCACCGGCACCTCTGGGCACTGCCCAGTGCCACCTCCTCCTGCCAAGCCGCCTGCACTGCCAGCCGGCCCGGGGGCTCCTCTTGCGTCTCCTCTGCCGGGGCGGTGACAAGCGGACCCGCCGGCACATGGTGGTGGTGACGCGGGGCCGGTGGTGACGCTGGGCGGCCACCCTCTTCCTGCGGGCTGGGGCCGGCCCGTAGCCATGGCGCCTGTGTGCAGCCGGGCGGCACCGTGGGGACATTGTGATGCCGCTGGTGATGCTGGCCCTGTAACGCGCCTCTGTCACAAAGGGCCTCGCCCCGGCACCCCTATAAAAGCGGGGTGGGGGCGCAGAGCCAACCCGCGGCAGGGCAGGGCGGCTGGCCACCCCACTCGGCCAGCCCCAGCATGGCCCGGTCCCGGCGCAGCAGGTCCCGTAGCAGAAGCCGGCGCCGCCGCCGCAGCCTGGGCCACCAGAGACGCCCTCGCCGCCGATATGGTAGGAGCCGCTGGCCTGCGGCACGCAGCCGCAGGTATGGAAGCAGCCGCCGGCGGCCTGGGGCACGCAGCCGCCGGTCCGGAAGGAGCCGGCGGCGGCGTGGGGGACACAGCCTTCGCCGCTGAGTAGACGCCAGCACTGGGCGTCTGCGGAGCCAGTGTCCCCGAGACCCCCGGCCGCCGCAGCACCGCGGCCCTGGCTCCATCAATAAAGCTGGAATGATTGAATGAGAGGTGTGCGTGTCCTTGGTGTCCCTGTGCGCCGGCTGCGTGTCCCCTGGTGTCGTGTCCCACGGGTGGGCGTCCGTGTCTGCTGGGGGGGGGGGGGGGTGTCCCATGGGTGCGCGTGTCCAGGACCAGCACACATCTCCGGGGATGGAGATGCCCCAGCCTGACTGCTCCTGTGCTGGCTCTGACCCCCATCTCCACGTCCCCAACCCGCCTCCACGTCCCCAACCCATCTCCATGTCCCAGCCCATCTCCATGTCCCAACCCATCTTCTCGTCCCCAGCCCATCTCCATGTCCCAGCCCATCTTCATGTCCCAGTCCACCTCCACGTCCCCAGCCCATCTCCATGCCTCCCGGGCACTAGAATCAGAGAATCGTAGAAGCATTACGGTTGGAAAAGACCTCTAAGACCATCGAGTCCCACCGTCGACCCAACACCACCATGCCCACTACACCATGGCCCTAAGCGCCTCATCTACACGTCTTTTAAATACCTCCAGGGGTGGGGACTCAACCACTTCCCTGGGCAGCCTCTTCCAATGTTTAACCACTCTTCCAGTAAAGACATTTTTCCTCACGTCCATTCCAAACCTCCCCTGGCGCAACTTGAGGCCGTTTCCTCTCAAGGTCAAGCAGGACCTGCCTCTCATGAATCCGTGCTGGCTAGGCCGGATCCCCTGGTTGTCCCGCTCATGCCTTGTGAACGCCCTCAAGATGAACCGCTCCATCATCTTCCCCGGCACCGAGGTCAGGCTGACAGGCCTGTAGTTCCCCGGATCCTCCTTCCGGCCCTTCTTGTAGATGGGCGTCACATTGGCAAGCCTCCAGTCGCCCGGGACCTCCCCCGTTAACCAGGACTGCTGATGAATGATGGAGAGCGGCTTGGCAAGCTCCTCCGCCAGCTCCCTCAGCACTCTCGGGTGGATCCCATCCGGCCCCATAGACTTGTGAGCGTCCAGGTGGTGTAGCAGGTCATTGACTGCTTCCTCTTGGATTACGGGGGGTTCATCCTGCTCGCCGTCCCTGTCTTCCAGCTCGGGGGGCCGAGTACCCTGAGGATAACTGGTCTGCCTGTTAAAGACTGAGGCAAAGAAGGCATTGAGGACCTCAGCCTTCTCCTCATCCTCGGTGACAATGTTCCCCCCCGCATCCAGTAAGGGATGGAGATTCTCCTTGGCTCTCTTCTTGTCATTAATATATTTGTAAAAGCTTTTTTTGTTGTCTTTAACGACAGCGGCCAGATTGCGTTCTAGCTGGGCTTTTGCCTTTCTCATTTCTTCTCTGCACGACCTAACGAGATCCCTGTACTCTTCTTGAGTCGCCTGCCCCTTCTTCCACAAGCGGTAAACTCTCCTTTTTTTCCTGAGTCCCAGCAAGACCTCCCCGTTCAGCCAGGCCGGTCGTCTTCCCCGCCCGTTCTTCTTACCGCGTACAGGGACAGCCTGCTCCTGCGCCTTTAAGGCTTCCTTCTTGAAGAGCGTCCAGCCTTCCTGGACCCCTTTGCCCTTCAGGACCGTCTCCCAAAATTAAATTGCTTATTAACCTCGGACAAAACCGAAACAATATTCCCGAGAAGTACCAAGAGCAGTATCTTAACTACCCAAGGATGTTCAAGATACTGAAAAGTGACTGTGATGGAGGAGGAAACACCATAGAAGAAGGTAGCGGCGCTGCCATGCTGTACCTCCTCCATAAAAAACCTCTCAGAGGAAGAACTGTAATTGCTAATTGTCCCCACGCAGTGGTACCCGAAGGACAGGAATGGCTTCAGTGCAAAGCTCAAATACCAGGTTAAGCTCAAGGCCGGTGCTTTAATAACAAACCTCCCGGGCAAAACATCACTAATCACCGCAGGCCACAGCAAACTGCAAAACCCAACACTAATCTTTAACGTGTACAGCCAAGAAAAGGGCATGGCGCAGATCACACAAACCAATATCGAGAACAGATGAATCAATGTTGTGACCCGCAACTGCTAACGGGTATAAATTCCTTAATGCGCTCTGGTTAATCTGTCGTTATCTCAAACCCTTCGGGCCCCACGTTGGGCGCCAAAAAGGACTGTCGCGGTTCAACCTCAGCCGGCAACTGAGCCCCACGCAGCCGCTCGCTGGGTGGGATGGGGGAGAGAATGGGAGGAGTAAAAGAGAGAAAACTCGTGGGTTGAGATAAGAACAGTTTAAGAGTTGAAATAAAATAAAAGAGTAACAATAATAGCAACAATGATAAGAAAAGAATATACAAAGCAAGCGATGCACGATGCAGTTGCTCACCACCCGCCGACCGATGCCCAGCCAGTCCCTGAGCAGCGGCCCCCCCGGCCAGCTTCCCCCAGTTTAGGTACTGAGCATGATGTCCCATGGTATGGAATGTCCCTCTGGCCGGTTTGGGTCAGCTGTCCTGGCTGTGCCCCCTCCCAGCTTCTTGCGCACCTCCAGCCTGCTCAGTCGGCAGAGCACGGGAAGCTGAAAAGCCCTTGCCTAGTGTAAGCACTGCTCCGCAAGAACTACAACATCGCTGTGTTGTCAACATTGTTCTGGTCCTAAATCCAAAACACAGCTCTGTACCAGCTACTGGGAAGAAAATTAAAAATATACCAGCCAAAACCGGGACAGATGCGCCCGAAGGAGGCTGTGACGCCGTGGGAAGCCCGCGCTGGAGCAGGTTTGCTGGCAGGACTTGTGACCCCGTGGGGGACCCACGCTGGAGCAGTCAGTTCCGGAAGGACTGTGCCCCGTGGTGAGGACCCACGCTGGAGCAGACGCCCGTGGGAGGGACCCCACGCTGGAGCAGGGCAAGAGCGTGAGGAGGACGGAGCGGCAGAGACAATGTGCGATGAACTGGCCGCAAGCCCCATTCCCCGTCCCCCTGCGCCACTCGGGCGGAGGAGGTGGAGAATTTGGGAGGGAAGTTGAGCCTGGGGAGAAGGGAGGGGTGGGGGGAAGGGGTTTATAGATTTGTTCTTATCTCTCATTATCCTACTTCCTTGTAGGCAATAAATTTATTTAATTTCCCCGACTCGAGCCTGTTTTGCCCGTGATGGTACTTGCGGAGTGATCTCCCTGCCCTGACCTCCACCCACGAGCCTTTTGTCGTGTTTTCTCCCCCTTGAGGAGGGCAGTGACGGAGCGGCTGGGTGGGCACCAGCGCCCAGCCAAGCTCAACCCACCCCAGTGTCACCGCCGGCTGCACCGGGGCCATCGGCATCATCCTCCGGTCACGGCGGTGCACATCGTCCCCCACCACCGGCTCCCCGCTGCCCTCCACGCCCTCCCTGCCCCCTGCCCGGTGGGGGCAGCAGACCCCGGTTCGGAGCGTGGCTGGGAGCGGCCCCTGCCCGGCACAGAGCCCTGTGTGTGCCTGGGCTGCGTGTCCGGGGCTCCTTTCCGGGCTCCACCCTGGGGGTCCATCGCGGGGGTCCATCGCGGGGACCCCTGTGGGGACAGCCCATCCCCAGGTGCGCGGGACGTGGGCAGGGGCATGGGCAGGGCTCGGCTCAGCCCCCCGTCCCTGAGCCCCCAGCCCCAGCGCTGACGGCCCTTGTGCAGCCCATGGGGCCACTGGTCCCGCATCCCCGGGGCTGGCGGGGAGCCCTCTCCTGTGACGGGCTCAGGCACCGGGGGCCGGGGCAGGGCTGGGGGGCGAGTGGGCAGGGGCTGGCAGCGCCTGGAAAGCTGGAGGCGATGGTGTGGGGTGACATGCGGGGGCTTTAATGACAGGCGTGTCCCTGGGAGCCTGGCGGACCACGGTGGGGGTGGGTGACGACGGCGCCCATGGGTGTCCCCGGGGTGCAGCTGTGGCCAGGCTCACGGGACCCTCCTGCAGTAGTAGATGGTCCTGGCTATGACACCTGGGGGAGAAGCGATGATGAGCGGCTGCGCCCGTCGCCGCACCCAGCCCCGGCTGTGGGGACCGAGAGCTGGGACCCCTCGGCCATGGGGCCAGCCGGCACCACCGCTACCGCCACCAACATAGGCACCGGCACCTCTGGGCACTGCCCAGTGCCACCTCCTCCTGCCAAGCCGCCTGCACTGCCAGCCGGCCCGGGGGCTCCTCTTGCGTCTCCTCTGCCGGGGCGGTGACAAGCGGACCCGCCGGCACATGGTGGTGGTGACGCGGGGCCGGTGGTGACGCTGGGCGGCCACCCTCTTCCTGCGGGCTGGGGCCGGCCCGTAGCCATGGCGCCTGTGTGCAGCCGGGCGGCACCGTGGGGACATTGTGATGCCGCTGGTGATGCTGGCCCTGTAACGCGCCTCTGTCACAAAGGGCCTCGCCCCGGCACCCCTATAAAAGCGGGGTGGGGGCGCAGAGCCAACCCGCGGCAGGGCAGGGCGGCTGGCCACCCCACTCGGCCAGCCCCAGCATGGCCCGGTCCCGGCGCAGCAGGTCCCGTAGCAGAAGCCGGCGCCGCCGCCGCAGCCTGGGCCACCAGAGACGCCCTCGCCGCCGATATGGTAGGAGCCGCCGGCCTGCGGCACGCAGCCGCAGGTATGGAAGCAGCCGCCGGCGGCCTGGGGCACGCAGCCGCCGGTCCGGAAGGAGCCGGCGGCGGCGTGGGGGACACAGCCTTCGCCGCTGAGTAGACGCCAGCACTGGGCGTCTGCGGAGCCAGTGTCCCCGAGACCCCCGGCCGCCGCAGCACCGCGGCCCTGGCTCCATCAATAAAGCTGGAATGATTGAATGAGAGGTGTGCGTGTCCTTGGTGTCCCTGTGCGCCGGCTGCGTGTCCCCTGGTGTCGTGTCCCACGGGTGGGCGTCCGTGTCTGCTGGGGGGGGGGGGGGGTGTCCCATGGGTGCGCGTGTCCAGGACCAGCACACATCTCCGGGGATGGAGATGCCCCAGCCTGACTGCTCCTGTGCTGGCTCTGACCCCCATCTCCACGTCCCCAACCCGCCTCCACGTCCCCAACCCATCTCCATGTCCCAGCCCATCTCCATGTCCCAACCCATCTTCTCGTCCCCAGCCCATCTCCATGTCCCAGCCCATCTTCATGTCCCAGTCCACCTCCACGTCCCCAGCCCATCTCCATGCCTCCTGGGCACTAGAATCAGAGAATCGTAGAAGCATTACGGTTGGAAAAGACCTCTAAGACCATCGAGTCCCACCGTCGACCCAACACCACCATGCCCACTACACCATGGCCCTAAGCGCCTCATCTACACGTCTTTTAAATACCTCCAGGGGTGGGGACTCAACCACTTCCCTGGGCAGCCTCTTCCAATGTTTAACCACTCTTCCAGTAAAGACATTTTTCCTCACGTCCATTCCAAACCTCCCCTGGCGCAACTTGAGGCCGTTTCCTCTCAAGGTCAAGCAGGACCTGCCTCTCATGAATCCGTGCTGGCTAGGCCGGATCCCCTGGTTGTCCCGCTCATGCCTTGTGAGCGCCCTCAAGATGAACCGCTCCATCATCTTCCCCGGCACCGAGGTCAGGCTGACAGGCCTGTAGTTCCCCGGATCCTCCTTCCGGCCCTTCTTGTAGATGGGCGTCACATTGGCAAGCCTCCAGTCGCCCGGGACCTCCCCCGTTAACCAGGACTGCTGATGAATGATGGAGAGCGGCTTGGCAAGCTCCTCCGCCAGCTCCCTCAGCACTCTCGGGTGGATCCCATCCGGCCCCATAGACTTGTGAGCGTCCAGGTGGTGTAGCAGGTCATTGACTGCTTCCTCTTGGATTACGGGGGGTTCATCCTGCTCGCCGTCCCTGTCTTCCAGCTCGGGGGGCCGAGTACCCTGAGGATAACTGGTCTGCCTGTTAAAGACTGAGGCAAAGAAGGCATTGAGGACCTCAGCCTTTTCCTCATCCTCGGTGACAATGTTCCCCCCCGCATCCAGTAAGGGATGGAGATTCTCCTTGGCTCTCTTCTTGTCATTAATATATTTGTAAAAGCTTTTTTTGTTGTCTTTAACGACAGCGGCCAGATTGCGTTCTAGCTGGGCTTTTGCCTTTCTCATTTCTTCTCTGCACGACCTAACGAGATCCCTGTACTCTTCTTGAGTCGCCTGCCCCTTCTTCCACAAGCGGTAAACTCTCCTTTTTTTCCTGAGTCCCAGCAAGACCTCCCCGTTCAGCCAGGCCGGTCGTCTTCCCCGCCCGTTCTTCTTACCGCGTACAGGGACAGCCTGCTCCTGCGCCTTTAAGGCTTCCTTCTTGAAGAGCGTCCAGCCTTCCTGGACCCCTTTGCCCTTCAGGACCGTCTCCCAAAATTAAATTGCTTATTAACCTCGGACAAAACCGAAACAATATTCCCGAGAAGTACCAAGAGCAGTATCTTAACTACCCAAGGATGTTCAAGATACTGAAAAGTGACTGTGATGGAGGAGGAAACACCATAGAAGAAGGTAGCGGCGCTGCCATGCTGTACCTCCTCCATAAAAAACCTCTCAGAGGAAGAACTGTAATTGCTAATTGTCCCCACGCAGTGGTACCCGAAGGACAGGAATGGCTTCAGTGCAAAGCTCAAATACCAGGTTAAGCTCAAGGCCGGTGCTTTAATAACAAACCTCCCGGGCAAAACATCACTAATCACCGCAGGCCACAGCAAACTGCAAAACCCAACACTAATCTTTAACGTGTACAGCCAAGAAAAGGGCATGGCGCAGATCACACAAACCAATATCGAGAACAGATGAATCAATGTTGTGACCCGCAACTGCTAACGGGTATAAATTCCTTAATGCGCTCTGGTTAATCTGTCGTTATCTCAAACCCTTCGGGCCCCACGTTGGGCGCCAAAAAGGACTGTCGCGGTTCAACCTCAGCCGGCAACTGAGCCCCACGCAGCCGCTCGCTGGGTGGGATGGGGGAGAGAATGGGAGGAGTAAAAGAGAGAAAACTCGTGGGTTGAGATAAGAACAGTTTAAGAGTTGAAATAAAATAAAAGAGTAACAATAATAGCAACAATGATAATAAAAGAATATACAAAGCAAGCGATGCACGATGCAGTTGCTCACCACCCGCCGACCGATGCCCAGCCAGTCCCTGAGCAGCGGCCCCCCCGGCCAGCTTCCCCCAGTTTAGGTACTGAGCATGATGTCCCATGGTATGGAATGTCCCTCTGGCCGGTTTGGGTCAGCTGTCCTGGCTGTGCCCCCTCCCAGCTTCTTGCGCACCTCCAGCCTGCTCAGTCGGCAGAGCACGGGAAGCTGAAAAGCCCTTGCCTAGTGTAAGCACTGCTCCGCAAGAACTACAACATCGCTGTGTTGTCAACATTGTTCTGGTCCTAAATCCAAAACACAGCTCTGTACCAGCTACTGGGAAGAAAATTAAAAATATACCAGCCAAAACCGGGACAGATGCGCCCGAAGGAGGCTGTGACGCCGTGGGAAGCCCGCGCTGGAGCAGGTTTGCTGGCAGGACTTGTGACCCCGTGGGGGACCCACGCTGGAGCAGTCAGTTCCGGAAGGACTGTGCCCCGTGGTGAGGACCCACGCTGGAGCAGACGCCCGTGGGAGGGACCCCACGCTGGAGCAGGGCAAGAGCGTGAGGAGGACGGAGCGGCAGAGACAATGTGCGATGAACTGGCCGCAAGCCCCATTCCCCGTCCCCCTGCGCCACTCGGGCGGAGGAGGTGGAGAATTTGGGAGGGAAGTTGAGCCTGGGGAGAAGGGAGGGGTGGGGGGAAGGGGTTTATAGATTTGTTCTTATCTCTCATTATCCTACTTCCTTGTTAATTGGCAATAAATTTATTTAATTTCCCCGACTCGAGCCTGTTTTGCCCGTGATGGTACTTGCGGAGTGATCTCCCTGCCCTGACCTCCACCCACGAGCCTTTTGTCGTGTTTTCTCCCCCTTGAGGAGGGCAGTGACGGAGCGGCTGGGTGGGCACCAGCGCCCAGCCAAGCTCAACCCACCCCAGTGTCACCGCCGGCTGCACCGGGGCCATCGGCATCATCCTCCGGTCACGGCGGTGCACATCGTCCCCCACCACCGGCTCCCCGCTGCCCTCCACGCCCTCCCTGCCCCCTGCCCGGTGGGGGCAGCAGACCCCGGTTGGGAGCGTGGCTGGGAGCGGCCCCTGCCCGGCACAGAGCCCTGTGTGTGCCTGGGCTGCGTGTCCGGGGCTCCTTTCCGGGCTCCACCCTGGGGGTCCATCGCGGGGGTCCATCGCGGGGACCCCTGTGGGGACAGCCCATCCCCAGGTGCGCGGGACGTGGGCAGGGGCATGGGCAGGGCTCGGCTCAGCCCCCCGTCCCTGAGCCCCCAGCCCCAGCGCTGACGGCCCTTGTGCAGCCCATGGGGCCACTGGTCCCGCATCCCCGGGGCTGGCGGGGAGCCCTCTCCTGTGACGGGCTCAGGCACCGGGGGCCGGGGCAGGGCTGGGGGGCGAGTGGGCAGGGGCTGGCAGCGCCTGGAAAGCTGGAGGCGATGGTGTGGGGTGACATGCGGGGGCTTTAATGACAGGCGTGTCCCTGGGAGCCTGGCGGACCACGGTGGGGGTGGGTGACGACGGCGCCCATGGGTGTCCCCGGGGTGCAGCTGTGGCCAGGCTCACGGGACCCTCCTGCAGTAGTAGATGGTCCTGGCTATGACACCTGGGGGAGAAGCGATGATGAGCGGCTGCGCCCGTCGCCGCACCCAGCCCCGGCTGTGGGGACCGAGAGCTGGGACCCCTCGGCCATGGGGCCAGCCGGCACCACCGCTACCGCCACCAACATAGGCACCGGCACCTCTGGGCACTGCCCAGTGCCACCTCCTCCTGCCAAGCCGCCTGCACTGCCAGCCGGCCCGGGGGCTCCTCTTGCGTCTCCTCTGCCGGGGCGGTGACAAGCGGACCCGCCGGCACATGGTGGTGGTGACGCGGGGCCGGTGGTGACGCTGGGCGGCCACCCTCCTCCTGCGGGCTGGGGCCGGCCCGTAGCCATGGCGCCTGTGTGCAGCCGGGCGGCACCGTGGGGACATTGTGATGCCGCTGGTGATGCTGGCCCTGTAACGCGCCTCTGTCACAAAGGGCCTCGCCCCGGCACCCCTATAAAAGCGGGGTGGGGGCGCAGAGCCAACCCGCGGCAGGGCAGGGCGGCTGGCCACCCCACTCGGCCAGCCCCAGCATGGCCCGGTCCCGGCGCAGCAGGTCCCGCAGCAGAAGCCGGCGCCGCCGCCGCAGCCTGGGCCACCAGAGACGCCCTCGCCGCCGATATGGCAGGAGCCGCCGCCGGCCTGCGGCACGCAGCCGCAGGTATGGAAGCAGCCGCCGGCGGCCTGGGGCACGCAGCCGCCGGTCCGGAAGGAGCCGGCGGCGGCGTGGGGGACACAGCCTTCGCCGCTGAGTAGACGCCAGCACTGGGCGTCTGCGGAGCCAGTGTCCCCGAGACCCCCGGCCGCCGCAGCACCGCGGCCCTGGCTCCATCAATAAAGCTGGAATGATTGAATGAGAGGTGTGCGTGTCCTTGGTGTCCCTGTGCGCCGGCTGCATGTCCCCTGGTGTCGTGTCCCACGGGTGGGCGTCCGTGTCTGCTGGGGGGGGGGGGGTGTCCCATGGGTGCGCGTGTCCAGGACCAGCACACATCTCCGGGGATGGAGATGCCCCAGCCTGACTGCTCCTGTGCTGGCTCTGACCCCCATCTCCACGTCCCCAACCCGCCTCCACGTCCCCAACCCATCTCCATGTCCCAGCCCATCTCCATGTCCCAACCCATCTTCTCGTCCCCAGCCCATCTCCATGTCCCAGCCCATCTTCATGTCCCAGTCCACCTCCACGTCCCCAGCCCATCTCCATGCCTCCCGGGCACTAGAATCAGAGAATCGTAGAAGCATTACGGTTGGAAAAGACCTCTAAGACCATCGAGTCCCACCGTCGACCCAACACCACCATGCCCACTACACCATGGCCCTAAGCGCCTCATCTACACGTCTTTTAAATACCTCCAGGGGTGGGGACTCAACCACTTCCCTGGGCAGCCTCTTCCAATGTTTAACCACTCTTCCAGTAAAGACATTTTTCCTCACGTCCATTCCAAACCTCCCCTGGCGCAACTTGAGGCCGTTTCCTCTCAAGGTCAAGCAGGACCTGCCTCTCATGAATCCATGCTGGCTAGGCCGGATCCCCTGGTTGTCCCGCTCATGCCTTGTGAGCGCCCTCAAGATGAACCGCTCCATCATCTTCCCCGGCACCGAGGTCAGGCTGACAGGCCTGTAGTTCCCCGGATCCTCCTTCCGGCCCTTCTTGTAGATGGGCGTCACATTGGCAAGCCTCCAGTCGCCCGGGACCTCCCCCGTTAACCAGGACTGCTGATGAATGATGGAGAGCGGCTTGGCAAGCTCCTCCGCCAGCTCCCTCAGCACTCTCGGGTGGATCCCATCCGGCCCCATAGACTTGTGAGCGTCCAGGTGGTGTAGCAGGTCATTGACTGCTTCCTCTTGGATTACGGGGGGTTCATCCTGCTCGCCGTCCCTGTCTTCCAGCTCGGGGGGCCGAGTACCCTGAGGATAACTGGTCTGCCTGTTAAAGACTGAGGCAAAGAAGGCATTGAGGACCTCAGCCTTCTCCTCATCCTCGGTGACAATGTTCCCCCCCGCATCCAGTAAGGGATGGAGATTCTCCTTGGCTCTCTTCTTGTCATTAATATATTTGTAAAAGCTTTTTTTGTTGTCTTTAACGACAGCGGCCAGATTGCGTTCTAGCTGGGCTTTTGCCTTTCTCATTTCTTCTCTGCACGACCTAACGAGATCCCTGTACTCTTCTTGAGTCGCCTGCCCCTTCTTCCACAAGCGGTAAACTCTCCTTTTTTTCCTGAGTCCCAGCAAGACCTCCCCGTTCAGCCAGGCCGGTCGTCTTCCCCGCCCGTTCTTCTTACCGCGTACAGGGACAGCCTGCTCCTGCGCCTTTAAGGCTTCCTTCTTGAAGAGCGTCCAGCCTTCCTGGACCCCTTTGCCCTTCAGGACCGTCTCCCAAAATTAAATTGCTTATTAACCTCGGACAAAACCGAAACAATATTCCCGAGAAGTACCAAGAGCAGTATCTTAACTACCCAAGGATGTTCAAGATACTGAAAAGTGACTGTGATGGAGGAGGAAACACCATAGAAGAAGGTAGCGGCGCTGCCATGCTGTACCTCCTCCATAAAAAACCTCTCAGAGGAAGAACTGTAATTGCTAATTGTCCCCACGCAGTGGTACCCGAAGGACAGGAATGGCTTCAGTGCAAAGCTCAAATACCAGGTTAAGCTCAAGGCCGGTGCTTTAATAACAAACCTCCCGGGCAAAACATCACTAATCACCGCAGGCCACAGCAAACTGCAAAACCCAACACTAATCTTTAACGTGTACAGCCAAGAAAAGGGCATGGTGCAGATCACACAAACCAATATCGAGAACAGATGAATCAATGTTGTGACCCGCAACTGCTAACGGGTATAAATTCCTTAATGCGCTCTGGTTAATCTGTCGTTATCTCAAACCCTTCGGGCCCCACGTTGGGCGCCAAAAAGGACTGTCGCGGTTCAACCTCAGCCGGCAACTGAGCCCCACGCAGCCGCTCGCTGGGTGGGATGGGGGAGAGAATGGGAGGAGTAAAAGAGAGAAAACTCGTGGGTTGAGATAAGAACAGTTTAAGAGTTGAAATAAAATAAAAGAGTAACAATAACAACAACAATGATAAGAAAAGAATATACAAAGCAAGCGATGCATGATGCAGTTGCTCACCACCCGCCGACCGATGCCCAGCCAGTCCCTGAGCAGCGGCCCCCCTGGCCAGCTTCCCCCAGTTTAGGTACTGAGCATGATGTCCCATGGTATGGAATGTCCCTCTGGCCGGTTTGGGTCAGCTGTCCTGGCCGTGCCCCCTCCCAGCTTCTTGCGCACCTCCAGCCTGCTCAGTCGGCAGAGCACGGGAAGCTGAAAAGCCCTTGCCTAGTGTAAGCACTGCTCCGCAAGAACTACAACATTGCTGTGTTGTCAACATTGTTCTGGTCCTAAATCCAAAACACAGCTCTGTACCAGCTACTGGGAAGAAAATTAAAAATATACCGGCCAAAACCGGGACAGATGCGCCCGAAGGAGGCTGTGACCCCGTGGGAAGCCCGCGCTGGAGCAGGTTTGCTGGCAGGACTTGTGACCCCGTGGGGGACCCACGCTGGAGCAGTCAGTTCCGGAAGGACTGTGCCCCGTGGTGAGGACCCACGCTGGAGCAGACGCCCGTGGGAGGGACCCCACGCTGGAGCAAGGCAAGAGCGTGAGGAGGACGGAGCGGCAGAGACAATGTGCGATGAACTGGCCGCAAGCCCCATTCCCCGTCCCCCTGCGCCGCTCGGGCGGAGGAGGTGGAGAATTTGGGAGGGAAGTTGAGCCTGGGGAGAAGGGAGGGGTGGGGGGAAGGGGTTTATAGATTTGTTCTTATCTCTCATTATCCTACTTCCTTGTTAATTGGCAATAAATTTATTTAATTTCCCCGACTCGAGCCTGTTTTGCCCGTGATGGTACTTGCGGAGTGATCTCCCTGCCCTGACCTCCACCCACGAGCCTTTTGTCGTGTTTTCTCCCCCTTGAGGAGGGCAGTGACGGAGCGGCTGGGTGGGCACCAGCGCCCAGCCAAGCTCAACCCACCCCAGTGTCACCGCCGGCTGCACCGGGGCCATCGGCATCATCCTCCGGTCACGGCGGTGCACATCGTCCCCCACCACCGGCTCCCCGCTGCCCTCCACGCCCTCCCTGCCCCCTGCCCGGTGGGGGCAGCAGACCCCGGTTCGGAGCGTGGCTGGGAGCGGCCCCTGCCCGGCACAGAGCCCTGTGTGTGCCTGGGCTGCGTGTCCGGGGCTCCTTTCCGGGCTCCACCCTGGGGGTCCATCGCGGGGGTCCATCGCGGGGACCCCTGTGGGGACAGCCCATCCCCAGGTGCGCGGGACGTGGGCAGGGGCATGGGCAGGGCTCGGCTCAGCCCCCCGTCCCCGAGCCCCCAGCCCCAGCGCTGACGGCCCTTGTGCAGCCCATGGGGCCACTGGTCCCGCATCCCCGGGGCTGGCGGGGAGCCCTCTCCTGTGACGGGCTCAGGCACCGGGGGCCGGGGCAGGGCTGGGGGGCGAGTGGGCAGGGGCTGGCAGCGCCTGGAAAGCTGGAGGCGATGGTGTGGGGTGACATGCGGGGGCTTTAATGACAGGCGTGTCCCTGGGAGCCTGGCGGACCACGGTGGGGGTGGGTGACGACGGCGCCCATGGGTGTCCCCGGGGTGCAGCTGTGGCCAGGCTCACGGGACCCTCCTGCAGTAGTAGATGGTCCTGGCTATGACACCTGGGGGAGAAGCGATGATGAGCGGCTGCGCCCGTCGCCGCACCCAGCCCCGGCTGTGGGGACCGAGAGCTGGGACCCCTCGGCCATGGGGCCAGCCGGCACCACCGCTACCGCCACCAACATAGGCACCGGCACCTCTGCCCAGTGCCACCTCCTCCTGCCAAGCCGCCTGCACTGCCAGCCGGCCCGGGGGCTCCTCTTGCGTCTCCTCTGCCGGGGCGGTGACAAGCGGACCCGCCGGCACATGGTGGTGGTGACGCGGGGCCGGTGGTGACGCTGGGCGGCCACCCTCCTCCTGCGGGCTGGGGCCGGCCCGTAGCCATGGCGCCTGTGTGCAGCCGGGCGGCACCGTGGGGACATTGTGATGCCGCTGGTGATGCTGGCCCTGTAACGCGCCTCTGTCACAAAGGGCCTCGCCCCGGCACCCCTATAAAAGCGGGGTGGGGGCGCAGAGCCAACCCGCGGCAGGGCAGGGCGGCTGGCCACCCCACTCGGCCAGCCCCAGCATGGCCCGGTCCCGGCGCAGCAGGTCCCGTAGCAGAAGCCGGCGCCGCCGCCGCAGCCTGGGCCACCAGAGACGCCCTCGCCGCCGATATGGTAGGAGCCGCCGGCCTGCGGCACGCAGCCGCAGGTATGGAAGCAGCCGCCGGCGGCCTGGGGCACGCAGCCGCCGGTCCGGAAGGAGCCGGCGGCGGCGTGGGGGACACAGCCTTCGCCGCTGAGTAGACGCCAGCACTGGGCGTCTGCGGAGCCAGTGTCCCCGAGACCCCCGGCCGCCGCAGCACCGCGGCCCTGGCTCCATCAATAAAGCTGGAATGATTGAATGAGAGGTGTGCGTGTCCTTGGTGTCCCTGTGCGCCGGCTGCGTGTCCCCTGGTGTCGTGTCCCACGGGTGGGCGTCCGTGTCTGCTGGGGGGGGGGGGGGGTGTCCCATGGGTGCGCGTGTCCAGGACCAGCACACATCTCCGGGGATGGAGATGCCCCAGCCTGACTGCTCCTGTGCTGGCTCTGACCCCCATCTCCACGTCCCCAACCCGCCTCCACGTCCCCAACCCATCTCCATGTCCCAGCCCATCTCCATGTCCCAACCCATCTTCTCGTCCCCAGCCCATCTCCATGTCCCAGCCCATCTTCATGTCCCAGTCCACCTCCACGTCCCCAGCCCATCTCCATGCCTCCCGGGCACTAGAATCAGAGAATCGTAGAAGCATTACGGTTGGAAAAGACCTCTAAGACCATCGAGTCCCACCGTCGACCCAACACCACCATGCCCACTACACCATGGCCCTAAGCGCCTCATCTACACGTCTTTTAAATACCTCCAGGGGTGGGGACTCAACCACTTCCCTGGGCAGCCTCTTCCAATGTTTAACCACTCTTCCAGTAAAGACATTTTTCCTCACGTCCATTCCAAACCTCCCCTGGCGCAACTTGAGGCCGTTTCCTCTCAAGGTCAAGCAGGACCTGCCTCTCATGAATCCGTGCTGGCTAGGCCGGATCCCCTGGTTGTCCCGCTCATGCCTTGTGAGCGCCCTCAAGATGAACCGCTCCATCATCTTCCCCGGCACCGAGGTCAGGCTGACAGGCCTGTAGTTCCCCGGATCCTCCTTCCGGCCCTTCTTGTAGATGGGCGTCACATTGGCAAGCCTCCAGTCGCCCGGGACCTCCCCCGTTAACCAGGACTGCTGATGAATGATGGAGAGCGGCTTGGCAAGCTCCTCCGCCAGCTCCCTCAGCACTCTCGGGTGGATCCCATCCGGCCCCATAGACTTGTGAGCGTCCAGGTGGTGTAGCAGGTCATTGACTGCTTCCTCTTGGATTACGGGGGGTTCATCCTGCTCGCCGTCCCTGTCTTCCAGCTCGGGGGGCCGAGTACCCTGAGGATAACTGGTCTGCCTGTTAAAGACTGAGGCAAAGAAGGCATTGAGGACCTCAGCCTTCTCCTCATCCTCGGTGACAATGTTCCCCCCCGCATCCAGTAAGGGATGGAGATTCTCCTTGGCTCTCTTCTTGTCATTAATATATTTGTAAAAGCTTTTTTTGTTGTCTTTAACGACAGCGGCCAGATTGCGTTCTAGCTGGGCTTTTGCCTTTCTCATTTCTTCTCTGCACGACCTAACGAGATCCCTGTACTCTTCTTGAGTCGCCTGCCCCTTCTTCCACAAGCGGTAAACTCTCCTTTTTTTCCTGAGTCCCAGCAAGACCTCCCCGTTCAGCCAGGCCGGTCGTCTTCCCCGCCCGTTCTTCTTACCGCGTACAGGGACAGCCTGCTCCTGCGCCTTTAAGGCTTCCTTCTTGAAGAGCGTCCAGCCTTCCTGGACCCCTTTGCCCTTCAGGACCGTCTCCCAAAATTAAATTGCTTATTAACCTCGGACAAAACCAAAACAATATTCCCGAGAAGTACCAAGAGCAGTATCTTAACTACCCAAGGATGTTCAAGATACTGAAAAGTGACTGTGATGGAGGAGGAAACACCATAGAAGAAGGTAGCGGCGCTGCCATGCTGTACCTCCTCCATAAAAAACCTCTCAGAGGAAGAACTGTAATTGCTAATTGTCCCCACGCAGTGGTACCCGAAGGACAGGAATGGCTTCAGTGCAAAGCTCAAATACCAGGTTAAGCTCAAGGCCGGTGCTTTAATAACAAACCTCCCGGGCAAAACATCACTAATCACCGCAGGCCACAGCAAACTGCAAAACCCAACACTAATCTTTAACGTGTACAGCCAAGAAAAGGGCATGGCGCAGATCACACAAACCAATATCGAGAACAGATGAATCAATGTTGTGACCCGCAACTGCTAACGGGTATAAATTCCTTAATGCGCTCTGGTTAATCTGTCGTTATCTCAAACCCTTCGGGCCCCACGTTGGGCGCCAAAAAGGACTGTCGCGGTTCAACCTCAGCCGGCAACTGAGCCCCACGCAGCCGCTCGCTGGGTGGGATGGGGGAGAGAATGGGAGGAGTAAAAGAGAGAAAACTCGTGGGTTGAGATAAGAACAGTTTAAGAGTTGAAATAAAATAAAAGAGTAACAATAACAACAACAATGATAAGAAAAGAATATACAAAGCAAGCGATGCATGATGCAGTTGCTCACCACCCGCCGACCGATGCCCAGCCAGTCCCTGAGCAGCGGCCCCCCTGGCCAGCTTCCCCCAGTTTAGGTACTGAGCATGATGTCCCATGGTATGGAATGTCCCTCTGGCCGGTTTGGGTCAGCTGTCCTGGCCGTGCCCCCTCCCAGCTTCTTGCGCACCTCCAGCCTGCTCAGTCGGCAGAGCACGGGAAGCTGAAAAGCCCTTGCCTAGTGTAAGCACTGCTCCGCAAGAACTACAACATTGCTGTGTTGTCAACATTGTTCTGGTCCTAAATCCAAAACACAGCTCTGTACCAGCTACTGGGAAGAAAATTAAAAATATACCGGCCAAAACCGGGACAGATGCGCCCGAAGGAGGCTGTGACCCCGTGGGAAGCCCGCGCTGGAGCAGGTTTGCTGGCAGGACTTGTGACCCCGTGGGGGACCCACGCTGGAGCAGTCAGTTCCGGAAGGACTGTGCCCCGTGGTGAGGACCCACGCTGGAGCAGACGCCCGTGGGAGGGACCCCACGCTGGAGCAAGGCAAGAGCGTGAGGAGGACGGAGCGGCAGAGACAATGTGCGATGAACTGGCCGCAAGCCCCATTCCCCGTCCCCCTGCGCCGCTCGGGCGGAGGAGGTGGAGAATTTGGGAGGGAAGTTGAGCCTGGGGAGAAGGGAGGGGTGGGGGGAAGGGGTTTATAGATTTGTTCTTATCTCTCATTATCCTACTTCCTTGTTAATTGGCAATAAATTTATTTAATTTCCCCGACTCGAGCCTGTTTTGCCCGTGATGGTACTTGCGGAGTGATCTCCCTGCCCTGACCTCCACCCACGAGCCTTTTGTCGTGTTTTCTCCCCCTTGAGGAGGGCAGTGACGGAGCGGCTGGGTGGGCACCAGCGCCCAGCCAAGCTCAACCCACCCCAGTGTCACCGCCGGCTGCACCGGGGCCATCGGCATCATCCTCCGGTCACGGCGGTGCACATCGTCCCCCACCACCGGCTCCCCGCTGCCCTCCACGCCCTCCCTGCCCCCTGCCCGGTGGGGGCAGCAGACCCCGGTTCGGAGCGTGGCTGGGAGCGGCCCCTGCCCGGCACAGAGCCCTGTGTGTGCCTGGGCTGCGTGTCCGGGGCTCCTTTCCGGGCTCCACCCTGGGGGTCCATCGCGGGGGTCCATCGCGGGGACCCCTGTGGGGACAGCCCATCCCCAGGTGCGCGGGACGTGGGCAGGGGCATGGGCAGGGCTCGGCTCAGCCCCCCGTCCCCGAGCCCCCAGCCCCAGCGCTGACGGCCCTTGTGCAGCCCATGGGGCCACTGGTCCCGCATCCCCGGGGCTGGCGGGGAGCCCTCTCCTGTGACGGGCTCAGGCACCGGGGGCCGGGGCAGGGCTGGGGGGCGAGTGGGCAGGGGCTGGCAGCGCCTGGAAAGCTGGAGGCGATGGTGTGGGGTGACATGCGGGGGCTTTAATGACAGGCGTGTCCCTGGGAGCCTGGCGGACCACGGTGGGGGTGGGTGACGACGGCGCCCATGGGTGTCCCCGGGGTGCAGCTGTGGCCAGGCTCACGGGACCCTCCTGCAGTAGTAGATGGTCCTGGCTATGACACCTGGGGGAGAAGCGATGATGAGCGGCTGCGCCCGTCGCCGCACCCAGCCCCGGCTGTGGGGACCGAGAGCTGGGACCCCTCGGCCATGGGGCCAGCCGGCACCACCGCTACCGCCACCAACATAGGCACCGGCACCTCTGGGCACTGCCCAGTGCCACCTCCTCCTGCCAAGCCGCCTGCACTGCCAGCCGGCCCGGGGGCTCCTCTTGCGTCTCCTCTGCCGGGGCGGTGACAAGCGGACCCGCCGGCACATGGTGGTGGTGACGCGGGGCCGGTGGTGACGCTGGGCGGCCACCCTCCTCCTGCGGGCTGGGGCCGGCCCGTAGCCATGGCGCCTGTGTGCAGCCGGGCGGCACCGTGGGGACATTGTGATGCCGCTGGTGATGCTGGCCCTGTAACGCGCCTCTGTCACAAAGGGCCTCGCCCCGGCACCCCTATAAAAGCGGGGTGGGGGCGCAGAGCCAACCCGCGGCAGGGCAGGGCGGCTGGCCACCCCACTCGGCCAGCCCCAGCATGGCCCGGTCCCGGCGCAGCAGGTCCCGTAGCAGAAGCCGGCGCCGCCGCCGCAGCCTGGGCCACCAGAGACGCCCTCGCCGCCGATATGGTAGGAGCCGCCGGCCTGCGGCACGCAGCCGCAGGTATGGAAGCAGCCGCCGGCGGCCTGGGGCACGCAGCCGCCGGTCCGGAAGGAGCCGGCGGCGGCGTGGGGGACACAGCCTTCGCCGCTGAGTAGACGCCAGCACTGGGCGTCTGCGGAGCCAGTGTCCCCGAGACCCCCGGCCGCCGCAGCACCGCGGCCCTGGCTCCATCAATAAAGCTGGAATGATTGAATGAGAGGTGTGCGTGTCCTTGGTGTCCCTGTGCGCCGGCTGCGTGTCCCCTGGTGTCGTGTCCCACGGGTGGGCGTCCGTGTCTGCTGGGGGGGGGGGGGGGTGTCCCATGGGTGCGCGTGTCCAGGACCAGCACACATCTCCGGGGATGGAGATGCCCCAGCCTGACTGCTCCTGTGCTGGCTCTGACCCCCATCTCCACGTCCCCAACCCGCCTCCACGTCCCCAACCCATCTCCATGTCCCAGCCCATCTCCATGTCCCAACCCATCTTCTCGTCCCCAGCCCATCTCCATGTCCCAGCCCATCTTCATGTCCCAGTCCACCTCCACGTCCCCAGCCCATCTCCATGCCTCCCGGGCACTAGAATCAGAGAATCGTAGAAGCATTACGGTTGGAAAAGACCTCTAAGACCATCGAGTCCCACCGTCGACCCAACACCACCATGCCCACTACACCATGGCCCTAAGCGCCTCATCTACACGTCTTTTAAATACCTCCAGGGGTGGGGACTCAACCACTTCCCTGGGCAGCCTCTTCCAATGTTTAACCACTCTTCCAGTAAAGACATTTTTCCTCACGTCCATTCCAAACCTCCCCTGGCGCAACTTGAGGCCGTTTCCTCTCAAGGTCAAGCAGGACCTGCCTCTCATGAATCCGTGCTGGCTAGGCCGGATCCCCTGGTTGTCCCGCTCATGCCTTGTGAGCGCCCTCAAGATGAACCGCTCCATCATCTTCCCCGGCACCGAGGTCAGGCTGACAGGCCTGTAGTTCCCCGGATCCTCCTTCCGGCCCTTCTTGTAGATGGGCGTCACATTGGCAAGCCTCCAGTCGCCCGGGACCTCCCCCGTTAACCAGGACTGCTGATGAATGATGGAGAGCGGCTTGGCAAGCTCCTCCGCCAGCTCCCTCAGCACTCTCGGGTGGATCCCATCCGGCCCCATAGACTTGTGAGCGTCCAGGTGGTGTAGCAGGTCATTGACTGCTTCCTCTTGGATTACGGGGGGTTCATCCTGCTCGCCGTCCCTGTCTTCCAGCTCGGGGGGCCGAGTACCCTGAGGATAACTGGTCTGCCTGTTAAAGACTGAGGCAAAGAAGGCATTGAGGACCTCAGCCTTCTCCTCATCCTCGGTGACAATGTTCCCCCCCGCATCCAGTAAGGGATGGAGATTCTCCTTGGCTCTCTTCTTGTCATTAATATATTTGTAAAAGCTTTTTTTGTTGTCTTTAACGACAGCGGCCAGATTGCGTTCTAGCTGGGCTTTTGCCTTTCTCATTTCTTCTCTGCACGACCTAACGAGATCCCTGTACTCTTCTTGAGTCGCCTGCCCCTTCTTCCACAAGCGGTAAACTCTCCTTTTTTTCCTGAGTCCCAGCAAGACCTCCCCGTTCAGCCAGGCCGGTCGTCTTCCCCGCCCGTTCTTCTTACCGCGTACAGGGACAGCCTGCTCCTGCGCCTTTAAGGCTTCCTTCTTGAAGAGCGTCCAGCCTTCCTGGACCCCTTTGCCCTTCAGGACCGTCTCCCAAAATTAAATTGCTTATTAACCTCGGACAAAACCGAAACAATATTCCCGAGAAGTACCAAGAGCAGTATCTTAACTACCCAAGGATGTTCAAGATACTGAAAAGTGACTGTGATGGAGGAGGAAACACCATAGAAGAAGGTAGCGGCGCTGCCATGCTGTACCTCCTCCATAAAAAACCTCTCAGAGGAAGAACTGTAATTGCTAATTGTCCCCACGCAGTGGTACCCGAAGGACAGGAATGGCTTCAGTGCAAAGCTCAAATACCAGGTTAAGCTCAAGGCCGGTGCTTTAATAACAAACCTCCCGGGCAAAACATCACTAATCACCGCAGGCCACAGCAAACTGCAAAACCCAACACTAATCTTTAACGTGTACAGCCAAGAAAAGGGCATGGCGCAGATCACACAAACCAATATCGAGAACAGATGAATCAATGTTGTGACCCGCAACTGCTAACGGGTATAAATTCCTTAATGCGCTCTGGTTAATCTGTCGTTATCTCAAACCCTTCGGGCCCCACGTTGGGCGCCAAAAAGGACTGTCGCGGTTCAACCTCAGCCGGCAACTGAGCCCCACGCAGCCGCTCGCTGGGTGGGATGGGGGAGAGAATGGGAGGAGTAAAAGAGAGAAAACTCGTGGGTTGAGATAAGAACAGTTTAAGAGTTGAAATAAAATAAAAGAGTAACAATAACAACAACAATGATAAGAAAAGAATATACAAAGCAAGCGATGCATGATGCAGTTGCTCACCACCCGCCGACCGATGCCCAGCCAGTCCCTGAGCAGCGGCCCCCCTGGCCAGCTTCCCCCAGTTTAGGTACTGAGCATGATGTCCCATGGTATGGAATGTCCCTCTGGCCGGTTTGGGTCAGCTGTCCTGGCCGTGCCCCCTCCCAGCTTCTTGTGCACCTCCAGCCTGCTCAGTCGGCAGAGCACGGGAAGCTGAAAAGCCCTTGCCTAGTGTAAGCACTGCTCCGCAAGAACTACAACATCGCTGTGTTGTCAACATTGTTCTGGTCCTAAATCCAAAACACAGCTCTGTACCAGCTACTGGGAAGAAAATTAAAAATATACCAGCCAAAACCGGGACAGATGCGCCCGAAGGAGGCTGTGACGCCGTGGGAAGCCCGCGCTGGAGCAGGTTTGCTGGCAGGACTTGTGACCCCGTGGGGGACCCACGCTGGAGCAGTCAGTTCCGGAAGGACTGTGCCCCGTGGTGAGGACCCACGCTGGAGCAGACGCCCGTGGGAGGGACCCCACGCTGGAGCAAGGCAAGAGCGTGAGGAGGACGGAGCGGCAGAGACAATGTGCGATGAACTGGCCGCAAGCCCCATTCCCCGTCCCCCTGCGCCGCTCGGGCGGAGGAGGTGGAGAATTTGGAAGGGAAGTTGAGCCTGGGGAGAAGGGAGGGGTGGGGGGAAGGGGTTTATAGATTTGTTCTTATCTCTCATTATCCTACTTCCTTGTTAATTGGCAATAAATTTATTTAATTTCCCCGACTCGAGCCTGTTTTGCCCGTGATGGTACTTGCGGAGTGATCTCCCTGCCCTGACCTCCACCCACGAGCCTTTTGTCGTGTTTTCTCCCCCTTGAGGAGGGCAGTGACGGAGCGGCTGGGTGGGCACCAGCGCCCAGCCAAGCTCAACCCACCCCAGTGTCACCGCCGGCTGCACCGGGGCCATCGGCATCATCCTCCGGTCACGGCGGTGCACATCGTCCCCCACCACCGGCTCCCCGCTGCCCTCCACGCCCTCCCTGCCCCCTGCCCGGTGGGGGCAGCAGACCCCGGTTGGGAGCGTGGCTGGGAGCGGCCCCTGCCCGGCACAGAGCCCTGTGTGTGCCTGGGCTGCGTGTCCGGGGCTCCTTTCCGGGCTCCACCCTGGGGGTCCATCGCGGGGGTCCATCGCGGGGACCCCTGTGGGGACAGCCCATCCCCAGGTGCGCGGGACGTGGGCAGGGGCATGGGCAGGGCTCGGCTCAGCCCCCCGTCCCCGAGCCCCCAGCCCCAGCGCTGACGGCCCTTGTGCAGCCCATGGGGCCACTGGTCCCGCATCCCCGGGGCTGGCGGGGAGCCCTCTCCTGTGACGGGCTCAGGCACCGGGGGCCGGGGCAGGGCTGGGGGGCGAGTGGGCAGGGGCTGGCAGCGCCTGGAAAGCTGGAGGCGATGGTGTGGGGTGACATGCGGGGGCTTTAATGACAGGCGTGTCCCTGGGAGCCTGGCGGACCACGGTGGGGGTGGGTGACGACGGCGCCCATGGGTGTCCCCGGGGTGCAGCTGTGGCCAGGCTCACGGGACCCTCCTGCAGTAGTAGATGGTCCTGGCTATGACACCTGGGGGAGAAGCGATGATGAGCGGCTGCGCCCGTCGCCGCACCCAGCCCCGGCTGTGGGGACCGAGAGCTGGGACCCCTCGGCCATGGGGCCAGCCGGCACCACCGCTACCGCCACCAACATAGGCACCGGCACCTCTGGGCACTGCCCAGTGCCACCTCCTCCTGCCAAGCCGCCTGCACTGCCAGCCGGCCCGGGGGCTCCTCTTGCGTCTCCTCTGCCGGGGCGGTGACAAGCGGACCCGCCGGCACATGGTGGTGGTGACGCGGGGCCGGTGGTGACGCTGGGCGGCCACCCTCCTCCTGCGGGCTGGGGCCGGCCCGTAGCCATGGCGCCTGTGTGCAGCCGGGCGGCACCGTGGGGACATTGTGATGCCGCTGGTGATGCTGGCCCTGTAACGCGCCTCTGTCACAAAGGGCCTCGCCCCGGCACCCCTATAAAAGCGGGGTGGGGGCGCAGAGCCAACCCGCGGCAGGGCAGGGCGGCTGGCCACCCCACTCGGCCAGCCCCAGCATGGCCCGGTCCCGGCGCAGCAGGTCCCGTAGCAGAAGCCGGCGCCGCCGCCGCAGCCTGGGCCACCAGAGACGCCCTCGCCGCCGATATGGTAGGAGCCGCCGGCCTGCGGCACGCAGCCGCAGGTATGGAAGCAGCCGCCGGCGGCCTGGGGCACGCAGCCGCCGGTCCGGAAGGAGCCGGCGGCGGCGTGGGGGACACAGCCTTCGCCGCTGAGTAGACGCCAGCACTGGGCGTCTGCGGAGCCAGTGTCCCCGAGACCCCCGGCCGCCGCAGCACCGCGGCCCTGGCTCCATCAATAAAGCTGGAATGATTGAATGAGAGGTGTGCGTGTCCTTGGTGTCCCTGTGCGCCGGCTGCGTGTCCCCTGGTGTCGTGTCCCACGGGTGGGCGTCCGTGTCTGCTGGGGGGGGGGGGGGGTGTCCCATGGGTGCGCGTGTCCAGGACCAGCACACATCTCCGGGGATGGAGATGCCCCAGCCTGACTGCTCCTGTGCTGGCTCTGACCCCCATCTCCACGTCCCCAACCCGCCTCCACGTCCCCAACCCATCTCCATGTCCCAGCCCATCTCCATGTCCCAACCCATCTTCTCGTCCCCAGCCCATCTCCATGTCCCAGCCCATCTTCATGTCCCAGTCCACCTCCACGTCCCCAGCCCATCTCCATGCCTCCCGGGCACTAGAATCAGAGAATCGTAGAAGCATTACGGTTGGAAAAGACCTCTAAGACCATCGAGTCCCACCGTCGACCCAACACCACCATGCCCACTACACCATGGCCCTAAGCGCCTCATCTACACGTCTTTTAAATACCTCCAGGGGTGGGGACTCAACCACTTCCCTGGGCAGCCTCTTCCAATGTTTAACCACTCTTCCAGTAAAGACATTTTTCCTCACGTCCATTCCAAACCTCCCCTGGCGCAACTTGAGGCCGTTTCCTCTCAAGGTCAAGCAGGACCTGCCTCTCATGAATCCGTGCTGGCTAGGCCGGATCCCCTGGTTGTCCCGCTCATGCCTTGTGAGCGCCCTCAAGATGAACCGCTCCATCATCTTCCCCGGCACCGAGGTCAGGCTGACAGGCCTGTAGTTCCCCGGATCCTCCTTCCGGCCCTTCTTGTAGATGGGCGTCACATTGGCAAGCCTCCAGTCGCCCGGGACCTCCCCCGTTAACCAGGACTGCTGATGAATGATGGAGAGCGGCTTGGCAAGCTCCTCCGCCAGCTCCCTCAGCACTCTCGGGTGGATCCCATCCGGCCCCATAGACTTGTGAGCGTCCAGGTGGTGTAGCAGGTCATTGACTGCTTCCTCTTGGATTACGGGGGGTTCATCCTGCTCGCCGTCCCTGTCTTCCAGCTCGGGGGGCCGAGTACCCTGAGGATAACTGGTCTGCCTGTTAAAGACTGAGGCAAAGAAGGCATTGAGGACCTCAGCCTTCTCCTCATCCTCGGTGACAATGTTCCCCCCCGCATCCAGTAAGGGATGGAGATTCTCCTTGGCTCTCTTCTTGTCATTAATATATTTGTAAAAGCTTTTTTTGTTGTCTTTAACGACAGCGGCCAGATTGCGTTCTAGCTGGGCTTTTGCCTTTCTCATTTCTTCTCTGCACGACCTAACGAGATCCCTGTACTCTTCTTGAGTCGCCTGCCCCTTCTTCCACAAGCGGTAAACTCTCCTTTTTTTCCTGAGTCCCAGCAAGACCTCCCCGTTCAGCCAGGCCGGTCGTCTTCCCCGCCCGTTCTTCTTACCGCGTACAGGGACAGCCTGCTCCTGCGCCTTTAAGGCTTCCTTCTTGAAGAGCGTCCAGCCTTCCTGGACCCCTTTGCCCTTCAGGACCGTCTCCCAAAATTAAATTGCTTATTAACCTCGGACAAAACCGAAACAATATTCCCGAGAAGTACCAAGAGCAGTATCTTAACTACCCAAGGATGTTCAAGATACTGAAAAGTGACTGTGATGGAGGAGGAAACACCATAGAAGAAGGTAGCGGCGCTGCCATGCTGTACCTCCTCCATAAAAAACCTCTCAGAGGAAGAACTGTAATTGCTAATTGTCCCCACGCAGTGGTACCCGAAGGACAGGAATGGCTTCAGTGCAAAGCTCAAATACCAGGTTAAGCTCAAGGCCGGTGCTTTAATAACAAACCTCCCGGGCAAAACATCACTAATCACCGCAGGCCACAGCAAACTGCAAAACCCAACACTAATCTTTAACGTGTACAGCCAAGAAAAGGGCATGGCGCAGATCACACAAACCAATATCGAGAACAGATGAATCAATGTTGTGACCCGCAACTGCTAACGGGTATAAATTCCTTAATGCGCTCTGGTTAATCTGTCGTTATCTCAAACCCTTCGGGCCCCACGTTGGGCGCCAAAAAGGACTGTCGCGGTTCAACCTCAGCCGGCAACTGAGCCCCACGCAGCCGCTCGCTGGGTGGGATGGGGGAGAGAATGGGAGGAGTAAAAGAGAGAAAACTCGTGGGTTGAGATAAGAACAGTTTAAGAGTTGAAATAAAATAAAAGAGTAACAATAACAACAACAATGATAAGAAAAGAATATACAAAGCAAGCGATGCATGATGCAGTTGCTCACCACCCGCCGACCGATGCCCAGCCAGTCCCTGAGCAGCGGCCCCCCTGGCCAGCTTCCCCCAGTTTAGGTACTGAGCATGATGTCCCATGGTATGGAATGTCCCTCTGGCCGGTTTGGGTCAGCTGTCCTGGCCGTGCCCCCTCCCAGCTTCTTGCGCACCTCCAGCCTGCTCAGTCGGCAGAGCACGGGAAGCTGAAAAGCCCTTGCCTAGTGTAAGCACTGCTCCGCAAGAACTACAACATTGCTGTGTTGTCAACATTGTTCTGGTCCTAAATCCAAAACACAGCTCTGTACCAGCTACTGGGAAGAAAATTAAAAATATACCGGCCAAAACCGGGACAGATGCGCCCGAAGGAGGCTGTGACGCCGTGGGAAGCCCGCGCTGGAGCAGGTTTGCTGGCAGGACTTGTGACCCCGTGGGGGACCCACGCTGGAGCAGTCAGTTCCGGAAGGACTGTGCCCCGTGGTGAGGACCCACGCTGGAGCAGACGCCCGTGGGAGGGACCCCACGCTGGAGCAAGGCAAGAGCGTGAGGAGGACGGAGCGGCAGAGACAATGTGCGATGAACTGGCCGCAAGCCCCATTCCCCGTCCCCCTGCGCCGCTCGGGCGGAGGAGGTGGAGAATTTGGGAGGGAAGTTGAGCCTGGGGAGAAGGGAGGGGTGGGGGGAAGGGGTTTATAGATTTGTTCTTATCTCTCATTATCCTACTTCCTTGTTAATTGGCAATAAATTTATTTAATTTCCCCGACTCGAGCCTGTTTTGCCCGTGATGGTACTTGCGGAGTGATCTCCCTGCCCTGACCTCCACCCACGAGCCTTTTGTCGTGTTTTCTCCCCCTTGAGGAGGGCAGTGACGGAGCGGCTGGGTGGGCACCAGCGCCCAGCCAAGCTCAACCCACCCCAGTGTCACCGCCGGCTGCACCGGGGCCATCGGCATCATCCTCCGGTCACGGCGGTGCACATCGTCCCCCACCACCGGCTCCCCGCTGCCCTCCACGCCCTCCCTGCCCCCTGCCCGGTGGGGGCAGCAGACCCCGGTTCGGAGCGTGGCTGGGAGCGGCCCCTGCCCGGCACAGAGCCCTGTGTGTGCCTGGGCTGCGTGTCCGGGGCTCCTTTCCGGGCTCCACCCTGGGGGTCCATCGCGGGGGTCCATCGCGGGGACCCCTGTGGGGACAGCCCATCCCCAGGTGCGCGGGACGTGGGCAGGGGCATGGGCAGGGCTCGGCTCAGCCCCCCGTCCCCGAGCCCCCAGCCCCAGCGCTGACGGCCCTTGTGCAGCCCATGGGGCCACTGGTCCCGCATCCCCGGGGCTGGCGGGGAGCCCTCTCCTGTGACGGGCTCAGGCACCGGGGGCCGGGGCAGGGCTGGGGGGCGAGTGGGCAGGGGCTGGCAGCGCCTGGAAAGCTGGAGGCGATGGTGTGGGGTGACATGCGGGGGCTTTAATGACAGGCGTGTCCCTGGGAGCCTGGCGGACCACGGTGGGGGTGGGTGACGACGGCGCCCATGGGTGTCCCCGGGGTGCAGCTGTGGCCAGGCTCACGGGACCCTCCTGCAGTAGTAGATGGTCCTGGCTATGACACCTGGGGGAGAAGCGATGATGAGCGGCTGCGCCCGTCGCCGCACCCAGCCCCGGCTGTGGGGACCGAGAGCTGGGACCCCTCGGCCATGGGGCCAGCCGGCACCACCGCTACCGCCACCAACATAGGCACCGGCACCTCTGGGCACTGCCCAGTGCCACCTCCTCCTGCCAAGCCGCCTGCACTGCCAGCCGGCCCGGGGGCTCCTCTTGCGTCTCCTCTGCCGGGGCGGTGACAAGCGGACCCGCCGGCACATGGTGGTGGTGACGCGGGGCCGGTGGTGACGCTGGGCGGCCACCCTCCTCCTGCGGGCTGGGGCCGGCCCGTAGCCATGGCGCCTGTGTGCAGCCGGGCGGCACCGTGGGGACATTGTGATGCCGCTGGTGATGCTGGCCCTGTAACGCGCCTCTGTCACAAAGGGCCTCGCCCCGGCACCCCTATAAAAGCGGGGTGGGGGCGCAGAGCCAACCCGCGGCAGGGCAGGGCGGCTGGCCACCCCACTCGGCCAGCCCCAGCATGGCCCGGTCCCGGCGCAGCAGGTCCCGTAGCAGAAGCCGGCGCCGCCGCCGCAGCCTGGGCCACCAGAGACGCCCTCGCCGCCGATATGGTAGGAGCCGCCGGCCTGCGGCACGCAGCCGCAGGTATGGAAGCAGCCGCCGGCGGCCTGGGGCACGCAGCCGCCGGTCCGGAAGGAGCCGGCGGCGGCGTGGGGGACACAGCCTTCGCCGCTGAGTAGACGCCAGCACTGGGCGTCTGCGGAGCCAGTGTCCCCGAGACCCCCGGCCGCCGCAGCACCGCGGCCCTGGCTCCATCAATAAAGCTGGAATGATTGAATGAGAGGTGTGCGTGTCCTTGGTGTCCCTGTGCGCCGGCTGCGTGTCCCCTGGTGTCGTGTCCCACGGGTGGGCGTCCGTGTCTGCTGGGGGGGGGGGGGGTGTCCCATGGGTGCGCGTGTCCAGGACCAGCACACATCTCCGGGGATGGAGATGCCCCAGCCTGACTGCTCCTGTGCTGGCTCTGACCCCCATCTCCACGTCCCCAACCCGCCTCCACGTCCCCAACCCATCTCCATGTCCCAGCCCATCTCCATGTCCCAACCCATCTTCTCGTCCCCAGCCCATCTCCATGTCCCAGCCCATCTTCATGTCCCAGTCCACCTCCACGTCCCCAGCCCATCTCCATGCCTCCCGGGCACTAGAATCAGAGAATCGTAGAAGCATTACGGTTGGAAAAGACCTCTAAGACCATCGAGTCCCACCGTCGACCCAACACCACCATGCCCACTACACCATGGCCCTAAGCGCCTCATCTACACGTCTTTTAAATACCTCCAGGGGTGGGGACTCAACCACTTCCCTGGGCAGCCTCTTCCAATGTTTAACCACTCTTCCAGTAAAGACATTTTTCCTCACGTCCATTCCAAACCTCCCCTGGCGCAACTTGAGGCCGTTTCCTCTCAAGGTCAAGCAGGACCTGCCTCTCATGAATCCGTGCTGGCTAGGCCGGATCCCCTGGTTGTCCCGCTCATGCCTTGTGAGCGCCCTCAAGATGAACCGCTCCATCATCTTCCCCGGCACCGAGGTCAGGCTGACAGGCCTGTAGTTCCCCGGATCCTCCTTCCGGCCCTTCTTGTAGATGGGCGTCACATTGGCAAGCCTCCAGTCGCCCGGGACCTCCCCCGTTAACCAGGACTGCTGATGAATGATGGAGAGCGGCTTGGCAAGCTCCTCCGCCAGCTCCCTCAGCACTCTCGGGTGGATCCCATCCGGCCCCATAGACTTGTGAGCGTCCAGGTGGTGTAGCAGGTCATTGACTGCTTCCTCTTGGATTACGGGGGGTTCATCCTGCTCGCCGTCCCTGTCTTCCAGCTCGGGGGGCCGAGTACCCTGAGGATAACTGGTCTGCCTGTTAAAGACTGAGGCAAAGAAGGCATTGAGGACCTCAGCCTTCTCCTCATCCTCGGTGACAATGTTCCCCCCCGCATCCAGTAAGGGATGGAGATTCTCCTTGGCTCTCTTCTTGTCATTAATATATTTGTAAAAGCTTTTTTTGTTGTCTTTAACGACAGCGGCCAGATTGCGTTCTAGCTGGGCTTTTGCCTTTCTCATTTCTTCTCTGCACGACCTAACGAGATCCCTGTACTCTTCTTGAGTCGCCTGCCCCTTCTTCCACAAGCGGTAAACTCTCCTTTTTTTCCTGAGTCCCAGCAAGACCTCCCCGTTCAGCCAGGCCGGTCGTCTTCCCCGCCCGTTCTTCTTACCGCGTACAGGGACAGCCTGCTCCTGCGCCTTTAAGGCTTCCTTCTTGAAGAGCGTCCAGCCTTCCTGGACCCCTTTGCCCTTCAGGACCGTCTCCCAAAATTAAATTGCTTATTAACCTCGGACAAAACCGAAACAATATTCCCGAGAAGTACCAAGAGCAGTATCTTAACTACCCAAGGATGTTCAAGATACTGAAAAGTGACTGTGATGGAGGAGGAAACACCATAGAAGAAGGTAGCGGCGCTGCCATGCTGTACCTCCTCCATAAAAAACCTCTCAGAGGAAGAACTGTAATTGCTAATTGTCCCCACGCAGTGGTACCCGAAGGACAGGAATGGCTTCAGTGCAAAGCTCAAATACCAGGTTAAGCTCAAGGCCGGTGCTTTAATAACAAACCTCCCGGGCAAAACATCACTAATCACCGCAGGCCACAGCAAACTGCAAAACCCAACACTAATCTTTAACGTGTACAGCCAAGAAAAGGGCATGGCGCAGGTCACACAAACCAATATCGAGAACAGATGAATCAATGTTGTGACCCGCAACTGCTAACGGGTATAAATTCCTTAATGCGCTCTGGTTAATCTGTCGTTATCTCAAACCCTTCGGGCCCCACGTTGGGCGCCAAAAAGGACTGTCGCGGTTCAACCTCAGCCGGCAACTGAGCCCCACGCAGCCGCTCGCTGGGTGGGATGGGGGAGAGAATGGGAGGAGTAAAAGAGAGAAAACTCGTGGGTTGAGATAAGAACAGTTTAAGAGTTGAAATAAAATAAAAGAGTAACAATAACAACAACAATGATAAGAAAAGAATATACAAAGCAAGCGATGCATGATGCAGTTGCTCACCACCCGCCGACCGATGCCCAGCCAGTCCCTGAGCAGCGGCCCCCCTGGCCAGCTTCCCCCAGTTTAGGTACTGAGCATGATGTCCCATGGTATGGAATGTCCCTCTGGCCGGTTTGGGTCAGCTGTCCTGGCCGTGCCCCCTCCCAGCTTCTTGCGCACCTCCAGCCTGCTCAGTCGGCAGAGCACGGGAAGCTGAAAAGCCCTTGCCTAGTGTAAGCACTGCTCCGCAAGAACTACAACATTGCTGTGTTGTCAACATTGTTCTGGTCCTAAATCCAAAACACAGCTCTGTACCAGCTACTGGGAAGAAAATTAAAAATATACCAGCCAAAACCGGGACAGATGCGCCCGAAGGAGGCTGTGACCCCGTGGGAAGCCCGCGCTGGAGCAGGTTTGCTGGCAGGACTTGTGACCCCGTGGGGGACCCACGCTGGAGCAGTCAGTTCCGGAAGGACTGTGCCCCGTGGTGAGGACCCACGCTGGAGCAGACGCCCGTGGGAGGGACCCCACGCTGGAGCAAGGCAAGAGCGTGAGGAGGACGGAGCGGCAGAGACAATGTGCGATGAACTGGCCGCAAGCCCCATTCCCCGTCCCCCTGCGCCGCTCGGGCGGAGGAGGTGGAGAATTTGGGAGGGAAGTTGAGCCTGGGGAGAAGGGAGGGGTGGGGGGAAGGGGTTTATAGATTTGTTCTTATCTCTCATTATCCTACTTCCTTGTTAATTGGCAATAAATTTATTTAATTTCCCCGACTCGAGCCTGTTTTGCCCGTGATGGTACTTGCGGAGTGATCTCCCTGCCCTGACCTCCACCCACGAGCCTTTTGTCGTGTTTTCTCCCCCTTGAGGAGGGCAGTGACGGAGCGGCTGGGTGGGCACCAGCGCCCAGCCAAGCTCAACCCACCCCAGTGTCACCGCCGGCTGCACCGGGGCCATCGGCATCATCCTCCGGTCACGGCGGTGCACATCGTCCCCCACCACCGGCTCCCCGCTGCCCTCCACGCCCTCCCTGCCCCCTGCCCGGTGGGGGCAGCAGACCCCGGTTGGGAGCGTGGCTGGGAGCGGCCCCTGCCCGGCACAGAGCCCTGTGTGTGCCTGGGCTGCGTGTCCGGGGCTCCTTTCCGGGCTCCACCCTGGGGGTCCATCGCGGGGGTCCATCGCGGGGACCCCTGTGGGGACAGCCCATCCCCAGGTGCGCGGGACGTGGGCAGGGGCATGGGCAGGGCTCGGCTCAGCCCCCCGTCCCCGAGCCCCCAGCCCCAGCGCTGACGGCCCTTGTGCAGCCCATGGGGCCACTGGTCCCGCATCCCCGGGGCTGGCGGGGAGCCCTCTCCTGTGACGGGCTCAGGCACCGGGGGCCGGGGCAGGGCTGGGGGGCGAGTGGGCAGGGGCTGGCAGCGCCTGGAAAGCTGGAGGCGATGGTGTGGGGTGACATGCGGGGGCTTTAATGACAGGCGTGTCCCTGGGAGCCTGGCGGACCACGGTGGGGGTGGGTGACGACGGCGCCCATGGGTGTCCCCGGGGTGCAGCTGTGGCCAGGCTCACGGGACCCTCCTGCAGTAGTAGATGGTCCTGGCTATGACACCTGGGGGAGAAGCGATGATGAGCGGCTGCGCCCGTCGCCGCACCCAGCCCCGGCTGTGGGGACCGAGAGCTGGGACCCCTCGGCCATGGGGCCAGCCGGCACCACCGCTACCGCCACCAACATAGGCACCGGCACCTCTGGGCACTGCCCAGTGCCACCTCCTCCTGCCAAGCCGCCTGCACTGCCAGCCGGCCCGGGGGCTCCTCTTGCGTCTCCTCTGCCGGGGCGGTGACAAGCGGACCCGCCGGCACATGGTGGTGGTGACGCGGGGCCGGTGGTGACGCTGGGCGGCCACCCTCCTCCTGCGGGCTGGGGCCGGCCCGTAGCCATGGCGCCTGTGTGCAGCCGGGCGGCACCGTGGGGACATTGTGATGCCGCTGGTGATGCTGGCCCTGTAACGCGCCTCTGTCACAAAGGGCCTCGCCCCGGCACCCCTATAAAAGCGGGGTGGGGGCGCAGAGCCAACCCGCGGCAGGGCAGGGCGGCTGGCCACCCCACTCGGCCAGCCCCAGCATGGCCCGGTCCCGGCGCAGCAGGTCCCGTAGCAGAAGCCGGCGCCGCCGCCGCAGCCTGGGCCACCAGAGACGCCCTCGCCGCCGATATGGTAGCCGCCGCCGGCCTGCGGCACGCAGCCGCAGGTATGGAAGCAGCCGCTGGCGGCCTGGGGCACGCAGCCGCCGGTCCGGAAGGAGCCGGCGGCGGCGTGGGGGACACAGCCTTCGCCGCTGAGTAGACGCCAGCACTGGGCGTCTGCGGAGCCAGTGTCCCCGAGACCCCCGGCCGCCGCAGCACCGCGGCCCTGGCTCCATCAATAAAGCTGGAATGATTGAATGAGAGGTGTGCGTGTCCTTGGTGTCCCTGTGCGCCGGCTGCATGTCCCCTGGTGTCGTGTCCCACGGGTGGGCGTCCGTGTCTGCTGGGGGGGGGGGGGTGTCCCATGGGTGCGCGTGTCCAGGACCAGCACACATCTCCGGGGATGGAGATGCCCCAGCCTGACTGCTCCTGTGCTGGCTCTGACCCCCATCTCCACGTCCCCAACCCGCCTCCACGTCCCCAACCCATCTCCATGTCCCAGCCCATCTCCATGTCCCAACCCATCTTCTCGTCCCCAGCCCATCTCCATGTCCCAGCCCATCTTCATGTCCCAGTCCACCTCCACGTCCCCAGCCCATCTCCATGCCTCCCGGGCACTAGAATCAGAGAATCGTAGAAGCATTACGGTTGGAAAAGACCTCTAAGACCATCGAGTCCCACCGTCGACCCAACACCACCATGCCCACTACACCATGGCCCTAAGCGCCTCATCTACACGTCTTTTAAATACCTCCAGGGGTGGGGACTCAACCACTTCCCTGGGCAGCCTCTTCCAATGTTTAACCACTCTTCCAGTAAAGACATTTTTCCTCACGTCCATTCCAAACCTCCCCTGGCGCAACTTGAGGCCGTTTCCTCTCAAGGTCAAGCAGGACCTGCCTCTCATGAATCCGTGCTGGCTAGGCCGGATCCCCTGGTTGTCCCGCTCATGCCTTGTGAGCGCCCTCAAGATGAACCGCTCCATCATCTTCCCCGGCACCGAGGTCAGGCTGACAGGCCTGTAGTTCCCCGGATCCTCCTTCCGGCCCTTCTTGTAGATGGGCGTCACATTGGCAAGCCTCCAGTCGCCCGGGACCTCCCCCGTTAACCAGGACTGCTGATGAATGATGGAGAGCGGCTTGGCAAGCTCCTCCGCCAGCTCCCTCAGCACTCTCGGGTGGATCCCATCCGGCCCCATAGACTTGTGAGCGTCCAGGTGGTGTAGCAGGTCATTGACTGCTTCCTCTTGGATTACGGGGGGTTCATCCTGCTCGCCGTCCCTGTCTTCCAGCTCGGGGGGCCGAGTACCCTGAGGATAACTGGTCTGCCTGTTAAAGACTGAGGCAAAGAAGGCATTGAGGACCTCAGCCTTCTCCTCATCCTCGGTGACAATGTTCCCCCCCGCATCCAGTAAGGGATGGAGATTCTCCTTGGCTCTCTTCTTGTCATTAATATATTTGTAAAAGCTTTTTTTGTTGTCTTTAACGACAGCGGCCAGATTGCGTTCTAGCTGGGCTTTTGCCTTTCTCATTTCTTCTCTGCACGACCTAACGAGATCCCTGTACTCTTCTTGAGTCGCCTGCCCCTTCTTCCACAAGCGGTAAACTCTCCTTTTTTTCCTGAGTCCCAGCAAGACCTCCCCGTTCAGCCAGGCCGGTCGTCTTCCCCGCCCGTTCTTCTTACCGCGTACAGGGACAGCCTGCTCCTGCGCCTTTAAGGCTTCCTTCTTGAAGAGCGTCCAGCCTTCCTGGACCCCTTTGCCCTTCAGGACCGTCTCCCAAAATTAAATTGCTTATTAACCTCGGACAAAACCAAAACAATATTCCCGAGAAGTACCAAGAGCAGTATCTTAACTACCCAAGGATGTTCAAGATACTGAAAAGTGACTGTGATGGAGGAGGAAACACCATAGAAGAAGGTAGCGGCGCTGCCATGCTGTACCTCCTCCATAAAAAACCTCTCAGAGGAAGAACTGTAATTGCTAATTGTCCCCACGCAGTGGTACCCGAAGGACAGGAATGGCTTCAGTGCAAAGCTCAAATACCAGGTTAAGCTCAAGGCCGGTGCTTTAATAACAAACCTCCCGGGCAAAACATCACTAATCACCGCAGGCCACAGCAAACTGCAAAACCCAACACTAATCTTTAACGTGTACAGCCAAGAAAAGGGCATGGCGCAGATCACACAAACCAATATCGAGAACAGATGAATCAATGTTGTGACCCGCAACTGCTAACGGGTATAAATTCCTTAATGCGCTCTGGTTAATCTGTCGTTATCTCAAACCCTTCGGGCCCCACGTTGGGCGCCAAAAAGGACTGTCGCGGTTCAACCTCAGCCGGCAACTGAGCCCCACGCAGCCGCTCGCTGGGTGGGATGGGGGAGAGAATGGGAGGAGTAAAAGAGAGAAAACTCGTGGGTTGAGATAAGAACAGTTTAAGAGTTGAAATAAAATAAAAGAGTAACAATAACAACAACAATGATAATAAAAGAATATACAAAGCAAGCGATGCATGATGCAGTTGCTCACCACCCGCCGACCGATGCCCAGCCAGTCCCTGAGCAGCGGCCCCCCTGGCCAGCTTCCCCCAGTTTAGGTACTGAGCATGATGTCCCATGGTATGGAATGTCCCTCTGGCCGGTTTGGGTCAGCTGTCCTGGCCGTGCCCCCTCCCAGCTTCTTGCGCACCTCCAGCCTGCTCAGTCGGCAGAGCACGGGAAGCTGAAAAGCCCTTGCCTAGTGTAAGCACTGCTCCGCAAGAACTACAACATTGCTGTGTTGTCAACATTGTTCTGGTCCTAAATCCAAAACACAGCTCTGTACCAGCTACTGGGAAGAAAATTAAAAATATACCAGCCAAAACCGGGACAGATGCGCCCGAAGGAGGCTGTGACCCCGTGGGAAGCCCGCGCTGGAGCAGGTTTGCTGGCAGGACTTGTGACCCCGTGGGGGACCCACGCTGGAGCAGTCAGTTCCGGAAGGACTGTGCCCCGTGGTGAGGACCCACGCTGGAGCAGACGCCCGTGGGAGGGACCCCACGCTGGAGCAAGGCAAGAGCGTGAGGAGGACGGAGCGGCAGAGACAATGTGCGATGAACTGGCCGCAAGCCCCATTCCCCGTCCCCCTGCGCCGCTCGGGCGGAGGAGGTGGAGAATTTGGGAGGGAAGTTGAGCCTGGGGAGAAGGGAGGGGTGGGGGGAAGGGGTTTATAGATTTGTTCTTATCTCTCATTATCCTACTTCCTTGTTAATTGGCAATAAATTTATTTAATTTCCCCGACTCGAGCCTGTTTTGCCCGTGATGGTACTTGCGGAGTGATCTCCCTGCCCTGACCTCCACCCACGAGCCTTTTGTCGTGTTTTCTCCCCCTTGAGGAGGGCAGTGACGGAGCGGCTGGGTGGGCACCAGCGCCCAGCCAAGCTCAACCCACCCCAGTGTCACCGCCGGCTGCACCGGGGCCATCGGCATCATCCTCCGGTCACGGCGGTGCACATCGTCCCCCACCACCGGCTCCCCGCTGCCCTCCACGCCCTCCCTGCCCCCTGCCCGGTGGGGGCAG
This sequence comes from Aptenodytes patagonicus, assembly GCF_965638725.1. Lineage (NCBI taxonomy): Eukaryota > Metazoa > Chordata > Aves > Sphenisciformes > Spheniscidae > Aptenodytes > Aptenodytes patagonicus. The sequence continues at coordinate 335,577 of NW_027472011.1, forward strand.
CAGACCCCGGTTCGGAGCGTGGCTGGGAGCGGCCCCTGCCCGGCACAGAGCCCTGTGTGTGCCTGGGCTGCGTGTCCGGGGCTCCTTTCCGGGCTCCACCCTGGGGGTCCATCGCGGGGGTCCATCGCGGGGACCCCTGTGGGGACAGCCCATCCCCAGGTGCGCGGGACGTGGGCAGGGGCATGGGCAGGGCTCGGCTCAGCCCCCCGTCCCCGAGCCCCCAGCCCCAGCGCTGACGGCCCTTGTGCAGCCCATGGGGCCACTGGTCCCGCATCCCCGGGGCTGGCGGGGAGCCCTCTCCTGTGACGGGCTCAGGCACCGGGGGCCGGGGCAGGGCTGGGGGGCGAGTGGGCAGGGGCTGGCAGCGCCTGGAAAGCTGGAGGCGATGGTGTGGGGTGACATGCGGGGGCTTTAATGACAGGCGTGTCCCTGGGAGCCTGGCGGACCACGGTGGGGGTGGGTGACGACGGCGCCCATGGGTGTCCCCGGGGTGCAGCTGTGGCCAGGCTCACGGGACCCTCCTGCAGTAGTAGATGGTCCTGGCTATGACACCTGGGGGAGAAGCGATGATGAGCGGCTGCGCCCGTCGCCGCACCCAGCCCCGGCTGTGGGGACCGAGAGCTGGGACCCCTCGGCCATGGGGCCAGCCGGCACCACCGCTACCGCCACCAACATAGGCACCGGCACCTCTGGGCACTGCCCAGTGCCACCTCCTCCTGCCAAGCCGCCTGCACTGCCAGCCGGCCCGGGGGCTCCTCTTGCGTCTCCTCTGCCGGGGCGGTGACAAGCGGACCCGCCGGCACATGGTGGTGGTGACGCGGGGCCGGTGGTGACGCTGGGCGGCCACCCTCCTCCTGCGGGCTGGGGCCGGCCCGTAGCCATGGCGCCTGTGTGCAGCCGGGCGGCACCGTGGGGACATTGTGATGCCGCTGGTGATGCTGGCCCTGTAACGCGCCTCTGTCACAAAGGGCCTCGCCCCGGCACCCCTATAAAAGCGGGGTGGGGGCGCAGAGCCAACCCGCGGCAGGGCAGGGCGGCTGGCCACCCCACTCGGCCAGCCCCAGCATGGCCCGGTCCCGGCGCAGCAGGTCCCGCAGCAGAAGCCGGCGCCGCCGCCGCAGCCTGGGCCACCAGAGACGCCCTCGCCGCCGATATGGCAGGAGCCGCCGCCGGCCTGCGGCACGCAGCCGCAGGTATGGAAGCAGCCGCCGGCGGCCTGGGGCACGCAGCCGCCGGTCCGGAAGGAGCCGGCGGCGGCGTGGGGGACACAGCCTTCGCCGCTGAGTAGACGCCAGCACTGGGCGTCTGCGGAGCCAGTGTCCCCGAGACCCCCGGCCGCCGCAGCACCGCGGCCCTGGCTCCATCAATAAAGCTGGAATGATTGAATGAGAGGTGTGCGTGTCCTTGGTGTCCCTGTGTGCCGGCTGCGTGTCCCCTGGTGTCGTGTCCCACGGGTGGGCGTCCGTGTCTGCTGGGGGTGGGGGGGGGTGTCCCATGGGTGCGCGTGTCCAGGACCAGCACACATCTCCGGGGATGGAGATGCCCCAGCCTGACTGCTCCTGTGCTGGCTCTGACCCCCATCTCCACGTCCCCAACCCGCCTCCACGTCCCCAACCCATCTCCATGTCCCAGCCCATCTCCATGTCCCAACCCATCTTCTCGTCCCCAGCCCATCTCCATGTCCCAGCCCATCTTCATGTCCCAGTCCACCTCCATGTCCCCAGCCCATCTCCATGCCTCCCGGGCACTAGAATCAGAGAATCGTAGAAGCATTACGGTTGGAAAAGACCTCTAAGACCATCGAGTCCCACCGTCGACCCAACACCACCATGCCCACTACACCATGGCCCTAAGCGCCTCATCTACACGTCTTTTAAATACCTCCAGGGGTGGGGACTCAACCACTTCCCTGGGCAGCCTCTTCCAATGTTTAACCACTCTTCCAGTAAAGACATTTTTCCTCACGTCCATTCCAAACCTCCCCTGGCGCAACTTGAGGCCGTTTCCTCTCAAGGTCAAGCAGGACCTGCCTCTCATGAATCCGTGCTGGCTAGGCCGGATCCCCTGGTTGTCCCGCTCATGCCTTGTGAGCGCCCTCAAGATGAACCGCTCCATCATCTTCCCCGGCACCGAGGTCAGGCTGACAGGCCTGTAGTTCCCCGGATCCTCCTTCCGGCCCTTCTTGTAGATGGGCGTCACATTGGCAAGCCTCCAGTCGCCCGGGACCTCCCCCGTTAACCAGGACTGCTGATGAATGATGGAGAGCGGCTTGGCAAGCTCCTCCGCCAGCTCCCTCAGCACTCTCGGGTGGATCCCATCCGGCCCCATAGACTTGTGAGCGTCCAGGTGGTGTAGCAGGTCATTGACTGCTTCCTCTTGGATTACGGGGGGTTCATCCTGCTCGCCGTCCCTGTCTTCCAGCTCGGGGGGCCGAGTACCCTGAGGATAACTGGTCTGCCTGTTAAAGACTGAGGCAAAGAAGGCATTGAGGACCTCAGCCTTCTCCTCATCCTCGGTGACAATGTTCCCCCCCGCATCCAGTAAGGGATGGAGATTCTCCTTGGCTCTCTTCTTGTCATTAATATATTTGTAAAAGCTTTTTTTGTTGTCTTTAACGACAGCGGCCAGATTGCGTTCTAGCTGGGCTTTTGCCTTTCTCATTTCTTCTCTGCACGACCTAACGAGATCCCTGTACTCTTCTTGAGTCGCCTGCCCCTTCTTCCACAAGCGGTAAACTCTCCTTTTTTTCCTGAGTCCCAGCAAGACCTCCCCGTTCAGCCAGGCCGGTCGTCTTCCCCGCCCGTTCTTCTTACCGCGTACAGGGACAGCCTGCTCCTGCGCCTTTAAGGCTTCCTTCTTGAAGAGCGTCCAGCCTTCCTGGACCCCTTTGCCCTTCAGGACCGTCTCCCAAAATTAAATTGCTTATTAACCTCGGACAAAACCGAAACAATATTCCCGAGAAGTACCAAGAGCAGTATCTTAACTACCCAAGGATGTTCAAGATACTGAAAAGTGACTGTGATGGAGGAGGAAACACCATAGAAGAAGGTAGCGGCGCTGCCATGCTGTACCTCCTCCATAAAAAACCTCTCAGAGGAAGAACTGTAATTGCTAATTGTCCCCACGCAGTGGTACCCGAAGGACAGGAATGGCTTCAGTGCAAAGCTCAAATACCAGGTTAAGCTCAAGGCCGGTGCTTTAATAACAAACCTCCCGGGCAAAACATCACTAATCACCGCAGGCCACAGCAAACTGCAAAACCCAACACTAATCTTTAACGTGTACAGCCAAGAAAAGGGCATGGCGCAGATCACACAAACCAATATCGAGAACAGATGAATCAATGTTGTGACCCGCAACTGCTAACGGGTATAAATTCCTTAATGCGCTCTGGTTAATCTGTCGTTATCTCAAACCCTTCGGGCCCCACGTTGGGCGCCAAAAAGGACTGTCGCGGTTCAACCTCAGCCGGCAACTGAGCCCCACGCAGCCGCTCGCTGGGTGGGATGGGGGAGAGAATGGGAGGAGTAAAAGAGAGAAAACTCGTGGGTTGAGATAAGAACAGTTTAAGAGTTGAAATAAAATAAAAGAGTAACAATAACAACAACAATGATAATAAAAGAATATACAAAGCAAGCGATGCATGATGCAGTTGCTCACCACCCGCCGACCGATGCCCAGCCAGTCCCTGAGCAGCGGCCCCCCCGGCCAGCTTCCCCCAGTTTAGGTACTGAGCATGATGTCCCATGGTATGGAATGTCCCTCTGGCCGGTTTGGGTCAGCTGTCCTGGCCGTGCCCCCTCCCAGCTTCTTGCGCACCTCCAGCCTGCTCAGTCGGCAGAGCACGGGAAGCTGAAAAGCCCTTGCCTAGTGTAAGCACTGCTCCGCAAGAACTACAACATCGCTGTGTTGTCAACATTGTTCTGGTCCTAAATCCAAAACACAGCTCTGTACCAGCTACTGGGAAGAAAATTAAAAATATACCAGCCAAAACCGGGACAGATGCGCCCGAAGGAGGCTGTGACCCCGTGGGAAGCCCGCGCTGGAGCAGGTTTGCTGGCAGGACTTGTGACCCCGTGGGGGACCCACGCTGGAGCAGTCAGTTCCGGAAGGACTGTGCCCCGTGGTGAGGACCCACGCTGGAGCAGACGCCCGTGGGAGGGACCCCACGCTGGAGCAAGGCAAGAGCGTGAGGAGGACGGAGCGGCAGAGACAATGTGCGATGAACTGGCCGCAAGCCCCATTCCCCGTCCCCCTGCGCCGCTCGGGCGGAGGAGGTGGAGAATTTGGGAGGGAAGTTGAGCCTGGGGAGAAGGGAGGGGTGGGGGGAAGGGGTTTATAGATTTGTTCTTATCTCTCATTATCCTACTTCCTTGTTAATTGGCAATAAATTTATTTAATTTCCCCGACTCGAGCCTGTTTTGCCCGTGATGGTACTTGCGGAGTGATCTCCCTGCCCTGACCTCCACCCACGAGCCTTTTGTCGTGTTTTCTCCCCCTTGAGGAGGGCAGTGACGGAGCGGCTGGGTGGGCACCAGCGCCCAGCCAAGCTCAACCCACCCCAGTGTCACCGCCGGCTGCACCGGGGCCATCGGCATCATCCTCCGGTCACGGCGGTGCACATCGTCCCCCACCACCGGCTCCCCGCTGCCCTCCACGCCCTCCCTGCCCCCTGCCCGGTGGGGGCAGCAGACCCCGGTTGGGAGCGTGGCTGGGAGCGGCCCCTGCCCGGCACAGAGCCCTGTGTGTGCCTGGGCTGCGTGTCCGGGGCTCCTTTCCGGGCTCCACCCTGGGGGTCCATCGCAGGGGTCCATCGCGGGGACCCCTGTGGGGACAGCCCATCCCCAGGTGCGCGGGACGTGGGCAGGGGCATGGGCAGGGCTCGGCTCAGCCCCCCGTCCCCGAGCCCCCAGCCCCAGCGCTGACGGCCCTTGTGCAGCCCATGGGGCCACTGGTCCCGCATCCCCGGGGCTGGCGGGGAGCCCTCTCCTGTGACGGGCTCAGGCACCGGGGGCCGGGGCAGGGCTGGGGGGCGAGTGGGCAGGGGCTGGCAGCGCCTGGAAAGCTGGAGGCGATGGTGTGGGGTGACATGCGGGGGCTTTAATGACAGGCGTGTCCCTGGGAGCCTGGCGGACCACGGTGGGGGTGGGTGACGACGGCGCCCATGGGTGTCCCCGGGGTGCAGCTGTGGCCAGGCTCACGGGACCCTCCTGCAGTAGTAGATGGTCCTGGCTATGACACCTGGGGGAGAAGCGATGATGAGCGGCTGCGCCCGTCGCCGCACCCAGCCCCGGCTGTGGGGACCGAGAGCTGGGACCCCTCGGCCATGGGGCCAGCCGGCACCACCGCTACCGCCACCAACATAGGCACCGGCACCTCTGGGCACTGCCCAGTGCCACCTCCTCCTGCCAAGCCGCCTGCACTGCCAGCCGGCCCGGGGGCTCCTCTTGCGTCTCCTCTGCCGGGGCGGTGACAAGCGGACCCGCCGGCACATGGTGGTGGTGACGCGGGGCCGGTGGTGACGCTGGGCGGCCACCCTCCTCCTGCGGGCTGGGGCCGGCCCGTAGCCATGGCGCCTGTGTGCAGCCGGGCGGCACCGTGGGGACATTGTGATGCCGCTGGTGATGCTGGCCCTGTAACGCGCCTCTGTCACAAAGGGCCTCGCCCCGGCACCCCTATAAAAGCGGGGTGGGGGCGCAGAGCCAACCCGCGGCAGGGCAGGGCGGCTGGCCACCCCACTCGGCCAGCCCCAGCATGGCCCGGTCCCGGCGCAGCAGGTCCCGCAGCAGAAGCCGGCGCCGCCGCCGCAGCCTGGGCCACCAGAGACGCCCTCGCCGCCGATATGGCAGGAGCCGCCGCCGGCCTGCGGCACGCAGCCGCAGGTATGGAAGCAGCCGCCGGCGGCCTGGGGCACGCAGCCGCCGGTCCGGAAGGAGCCGGCGGCGGCGTGGGGGACACAGCCTTCGCCGCTGAGTAGACGCCAGCACTGGGCGTCTGCGGAGCCAGTGTCCCCGAGACCCCCGGCCGCCGCAGCACCGCGGCCCTGGCTCCATCAATAAAGCTGGAATGATTGAATGAGAGGTGTGCGTGTCCTTGGTGTCCCTGTGTGCCGGCTGCGTGTCCCCTGGTGTCGTGTCCCACGGGTGGGCGTCCGTGTCTGCTGGGGGGGGGGGGGGGTGTCCCATGGGTGCGCGTGTCCAGGACCAGCACACATCTCCGGGGATGGAGATGCCCCAGCCTGACTGCTCCTGTGCTGGCTCTGACCCCCATCTCCACGTCCCCAACCCGCCTCCACGTCCCCAACCCATCTCCATGTCCCAGCCCATCTCCATGTCCCAACCCATCTTCTCGTCCCCAGCCCATCTCCATGTCCCAGCCCATCTTCATGTCCCAGTCCACCTCCACGTCCCCAGCCCATCTCCATGCCTCCCGGGCACTAGAATCAGAGAATCGTAGAAGCATTACGGTTGGAAAAGACCTCTAAGACCATCGAGTCCCACCGTCGACCCAACACCACCATGCCCACTACACCATGGCCCTAAGCGCCTCATCTACACGTCTTTTAAATACCTCCAGGGGTGGGGACTCAACCACTTCCCTGGGCAGCCTCTTCCAATGTTTAACCACTCTTCCAGTAAAGACATTTTTCCTCACGTCCATTCCAAACCTCCCCTGGCGCAACTTGAGGCCGTTTCCTCTCAAGGTCAAGCAGGACCTGCCTCTCATGAATCCGTGCTGGCTAGGCCGGATCCCCTGGTTGTCCCGCTCATGCCTTGTGAGCGCCCTCAAGATGAACCGCTCCATCATCTTCCCCGGCACCGAGGTCAGGCTGACAGGCCTGTAGTTCCCCGGATCCTCCTTCCGGCCCTTCTTGTAGATGGGCGTCACATTGGCAAGCCTCCAGTCGCCCGGGACCTCCCCCGTTAACCAGGACTGCTGATGAATGATGGAGAGCGGCTTGGCAAGCTCCTCCGCCAGCTCCCTCAGCACTCTCGGGTGGATCCCATCCGGCCCCATAGACTTGTGAGCGTCCAGGTGGTGTAGCAGGTCATTGACTGCTTCCTCTTGGATTACGGGGGGTTCATCCTGCTCGCCGTCCCTGTCTTCCAGCTCGGGGGGCCGAGTACCCTGAGGATAACTGGTCTGCCTGTTAAAGACTGAGGCAAAGAAGGCATTGAAGACCTCAGCCTTCTCCTCATCCTCGGTGACAATGTTCCCCCCCGCATCCAGTAAGGGATGGAGATTCTCCTTGGCTCTCTTCTTGTCATTAATATATTTGTAAAAGCTTTTTTTGTTGTCTTTAACGACAGCGGCCAGATTGCGTTCTAGCTGGGCTTTTGCCTTTCTCATTTCTTCTCTGCACGACCTAACGAGATCCCTGTACTCTTCTTGAGTCGCCTGCCCCTTCTTCCACAAGCGGTAAACTCTCCTTTTTTTCCTGAGTCCCAGCAAGACCTCCCCGTTCAGCCAGGCCGGTCGTCTTCCCCGCCCGTTCTTCTTACCGCGTACAGGGACAGCCTGCTCCTGCGCCTTTAAGGCTTCCTTCTTGAAGAGCGTCCAGCCTTCCTGGACCCCTTTGCCCTTCAGGACCGTCTCCCAAAATTAAATTGCTTATTAACCTCGGACAAAACCGAAACAATATTCCCGAGAAGTACCAAGAGCAGTATCTTAACTACCCAAGGATGTTCAAGATACTGAAAAGTGACTGTGATGGAGGAGGAAACACCATAGAAGAAGGTAGCGGCGCTGCCATGCTGTACCTCCTCCATAAAAAACCTCTCAGAGGAAGAACTGTAATTGCTAATTGTCCCCACGCAGTGGTACCCGAAGGACAGGAATGGCTTCAGTGCAAAGCTCAAATACCAGGTTAAGCTCAAGGCCGGTGCTTTAATAACAAACCTCCCGGGCAAAACATCACTAATCACCGCAGGCCACAGCAAACTGCAAAACCCAACACTAATCTTTAACGTGTACAGCCAAGAAAAGGGCATGGCGCAGATCACACAAACCAATATCGAGAACAGATGAATCAATGTTGTGACCCGCAACTGCTAACGGGTATAAATTCCTTAATGCGCTCTGGTTAATCTGTCGTTATCTCAAACCCTTCGGGCCCCACGTTGGGCGCCAAAAAGGACTGTCGCGGTTCAACCTCAGCCGGCAACTGAGCCCCACGCAGCCGCTCGCTGGGTGGGATGGGGGAGAGAATGGGAGGAGTAAAAGAGAGAAAACTCGTGGGTTGAGATAAGAACAGTTTAAGAGTTGAAATAAAATAAAAGAGTAACAATAATAGCAACAATGATAAGAAAAGAATATACAAAGCAAGCGATGCACGATGCAGTTGCTCACCACCCGCCGACCGATGCCCAGCCAGTCCCTGAGCAGCGGCCCCCCCGGCCAGCTTCCCCCAGTTTAGGTACTGAGCATGATGTCCCATGGTATGGAATGTCCCTCTGGCCGGTTTGGGTCAGCTGTCCTGGCTGTGCCCCCTCCCAGCTTCTTGCGCACCTCCAGCCTGCTCAGTCGGCAGAGCACGGGAAGCTGAAAAGCCCTTGCCTAGTGTAAGCACTGCTCCGCAAGAACTACAACATCGCTGTGTTGTCAACATTGTTCTGGTCCTAAATCCAAAACACAGCTCTGTACCAGCTACTGGGAAGAAAATTAAAAATATACCAGCCAAAACCGGGACAGATGCGCCCGAAGGAGGCTGTGACCCCGTGGGAAGCCCGCGCTGGAGCAGGTTTGCTGGCGGGACTTGTGACCCCGTGGGGGACCCACGCTGGAGCAGTCAGTTCCGGAAGGACTGTGCCCCGTGGTGAGGACCCACGCTGGAGCAGACGCCCGTGGGAGGGACCCCACGCTGGAGCAGGGCAAGAGCGTGAGGAGGACGGAGCGGCAGAGACAATGTGCGATGAACTGGCCGCAAGCCCCATTCCCCGTCCCCCTGCGCCGCTCGGGCGGAGGAGGTGGAGAATTTGGGAGGGAAGTTGAGCCTGGGGAGAAGGGAGGGGTGGGGGGAAGGGGTTTATAGATTTGTTCTTATCTCTCATTATCCTACTTCCTTGTTAATTGGCAATAAATTTATTTAATTTCCCCGACTCGAGCCTGTTTTGCCCGTGGTGGTACTTGCGGAGTGATCTCCCTGCCCTGACCTCCACCCACGAGCCTTTTGTCGTGTTTTCTCCCCCTTGAGGAGGGCAGTGACGGAGCGGCTGGGTGGGCACCAGCGCCCAGCCAAGCTCAACCCACCCCAGTGTCACCGCCGGCTGCACCGGGGCCATCGGCATCATCCTCCGGTCACGGCGGTGCACATCGTCCCCCACCACCGGCTCCCCGCTGCCCTCCACGCCCTCCCTGCCCCCTGCCCGGTGGGGGCAGCAGACCCCGGTTGGGAGCGTGGCTGGGAGCGGCCCCTGCCCGGCACAGAGCCCTGTGTGTGCCTGGGCTGCGTGTCCGGGGCTCCTTTCCGGGCTCCACCCTGGGGGTCCATCGCGGGGGTCCATCGCGGGGACCCCTGTGGGGACAGCCCATCCCCAGGTGCGTGGGACGTGGGCAGGGGCATGGGCAGGGCTCGGCTCAGCCCCCCGTCCCCGAGCCCCCAGCCCCAGCGCTGACGGCCCTTGTGCAGCCCATGGGGCCACTGGTCCCACATCCCCGGGGCTGGCGGGGAGCCCTCTCCTGTGACGGGCTCAGGCACCGGGGGCCGGGGCAGGGCTGGGGGGCGAGTGGGCAGGGGCTGGCAGCGCCTGGAAAGCTGGAGGCGATGGTGTGGGGTGACATGCGGGGGCTTTAATGACAGGCGTGTCCCTGGGAGCCTGGCGGACCACGGTGGGGGTGGGTGACGACGGCGCCCATGGGTGTCCCCGGGGTGCAGCTGTGGCCAGGCTCACGGGACCCTCCTGCAGTAGTAGATGGTCCTGGCTATGACACCTGGGGGAGAAGCGATGATGAGCGGCTGCGCCCGTCGCCGCACCCAGCCCCGGCTGTGGGGACCGAGAGCTGGGACCCCTCGGCCATGGGGCCAGCCGGCACCACCGCTACCGCCACCAACATAGGCACCGGCACCTCTGGGCACTGCCCAGTGCCACCTCCTCCTGCCAAGCCGCCTGCACTGCCAGCCGGCCCGGGGGCTCCTCTTGCGTCTCCTCTGCCGGGGCGGTGACAAGCGGACCCGCCGGCACATGGTGGTGGTGACGCGGGGCCGGTGGTGACGCTGGGCGGCCACCCTCCTCCTGCGGGCTGGGGCCGGCCCGTAGCCATGGCGCCTGTGTGCAGCCGGGCGGCACCGTGGGGACATTGTGATGCCGCTGGTGATGCTGGCCCTGTAACGCGCCTCTGTCACAAAGGGCCTCGCCCCGGCACCCCTATAAAAGCGGGGTGGGGGCGCAGAGCCAACCCGCGGCAGGGCAGGGCGGCTGGCCACCCCACTCGGCCAGCCCCAGCATGGCCCGGTCCCGGCGCAGCAGGTCCCGTAGCAGAAGCCGGCGCCGCCGCCTGGGCCACCAGAGACGCCCTCGCCGCCGATATGGTAGGAGCCGCCGCCGGCCTGCGGCACGCAGCCGCAGGTATGGAAGCAGCCGCCGGCGGCCTGGGGCACGCAGCCGCCGGTCCGGAAGGAGCCGGCGGCGGCGTGGGGGACACAGCCTTCGCCGCTGAGTAGACGCCAGCACTGGGCGTCTGCGGAGCCAGTGTCCCCGAGACCCCCGGCCGCCGCAGCACCGCGGCCCTGGCTCCATCAATAAAGCTGGAATGATTGAATGAGAGGTGTGCGTGTCCTTGGTGTCCCTGTGCGCCGGCTGCATGTCCCCTGGTGTCGTGTCCCACGGGTGGGCGTCCGTGTCTGCTGGGGGGGGGGGGGGTGTCCCATGGGTGCGCGTGTCCAGGACCAGCACACATCTCCGGGGATGGAGATGCCCCAGCCTGACTGCTCCTGTGCTGGCTCTGACCCCCATCTCCACGTCCCCAACCCGCCTCCACGTCCCCAACCCATCTCCATGTCCCAGCCCATCTCCATGTCCCAACCCATCTTCTCGTCCCCAGCCCATCTCCATGTCCCAGCCCATCTTCATGTCCCAGTCCACCTCCACGTCCCCAGCCCATCTCCATGCCTCCCGGGCACTAGAATCAGAGAATCGTAGAAGCATTACGGTTGGAAAAGACCTCTAAGACCATCGAGTCCCACCGTCGACCCAACACCACCATGCCCACTACACCATGGCCCTAAGCGCCTCATCTACACGTCTTTTAAATACCTCCAGGGGTGGGGACTCAACCACTTCCCTGGGCAGCCTCTTCCAATGTTTAACCACTCTTCCAGTAAAGACATTTTTCCTCACGTCCATTCCAAACCTCCCCTGGCGCAACTTGAGGCCGTTTCCTCTCAAGGTCAAGCAGGACCTGCCTCTCATGAATCCGTGCTGGCTAGGCCGGATCCCCTGGTTGTCCCGCTCATGCCTTGTGAGCGCCCTCAAGATGAACCGCTCCATCATCTTCCCCGGCACCGAGGTCAGGCTGACAGGCCTGTAGTTCCCCGGATCCTCCTTCCGGCCCTTCTTGTAGATGGGCGTCACATTGGCAAGCCTCCAGTCGCCCGGGACCTCCCCCGTTAACCAGGACTGCTGATGAATGATGGAGAGCGGCTTGGCAAGCTCCTCCGCCAGCTCCCTCAGCACTCTCGGGTGGATCCCATCCGGCCCCATAGACTTGTGAGCGTCCAGGTGGTGTAGCAGGTCATTGACTGCTTCCTCTTGGATTACGGGGGGTTCATCCTGCTCGCCGTCCCTGTCTTCCAGCTCGGGGGGCCGAGTACCCTGAGGATAACTGGTCTGCCTGTTAAAGACTGAGGCAAAGAAGGCATTGAGGACCTCAGCCTTCTCCTCATCCTCGGTGACAATGTTCCCCCCCGCATCCAGTAAGGGATGGAGATTCTCCTTGGCTCTCTTCTTGTCATTAATATATTTGTAAAAGCTTTTTTTGTTGTCTTTAACGACAGCGGCCAGATTGCGTTCTAGCTGGGCTTTTGCCTTTCTCATTTCTTCTCTGCACGACCTAACGAGATCCCTGTACTCTTCTTGAGTCGCCTGCCCCTTCTTCCACAAGCGGTAAACTCTCCTTTTTTTCCTGAGTCCCAGCAAGACCTCCCCGTTCAGCCAGGCCGGTCGTCTTCCCCGCCCGTTCTTCTTACCGCGTACAGGGACAGCCTGCTCCTGCGCCTTTAAGGCTTCCTTCTTGAAGAGCGTCCAGCCTTCCTGGACCCCTTTGCCCTTCAGGACCGTCTCCCAAAATTAAATTGCTTATTAACCTCGGACAAAACCGAAACAATATTCCCGAGAAGTACCAAGAGCAGTATCTTAACTACCCAAGGATGTTCAAGATACTGAAAAGTGACTGTGATGGAGGAGGAAACACCATAGAAGAAGGTAGCGGCGCTGCCATGCTGTACCTCCTCCATAAAAAACCTCTCAGAGGAAGAACTGTAATTGCTAATTGTCCCCACGCAGTGGTACCCGAAGGACAGGAATGGCTTCAGTGCAAAGCTCAAATACCAGGTTAAGCTCAAGGCCGGTGCTTTAATAACAAACCTCCCGGGCAAAACATCACTAATCACCGCAGGCCACAGCAAACTGCAAAACCCAACACTAATCTTTAACGTGTACAGCCAAGAAAAGGGCATGGCGCAGGTCACACAAACCAATATCGAGAACAGATGAATCAATGTTGTGACCCGCAACTGCTAACGGGTATAAATTCCTTAATGCGCTCTGGTTAATCTGTCGTTATCTCAAACCCTTCGGGCCCCACGTTGGGCGCCAAAAAGGACTGTCGCGGTTCAACCTCAGCCGGCAACTGAGCCCCACGCAGCCGCTCGCTGGGTGGGATGGGGGAGAGAATGGGAGGAGTAAAAGAGAGAAAACTCGTGGGTTGAGATAAGAACAGTTTAAGAGTTGAAATAAAATAAAAGAGTAACAATAACAACAACAATGATAAGAAAAGAATATACAAAGCAAGCGATGCACGATGCAGTTGCTCACCACCCGCCGACCGATGCCCAGCCAGTCCCTGAGCAGCGGCCCCCCCGGCCAGCTTCCCCCAGTTTAGGTACTGAGCATGATGTCCCATGGTATGGAATGTCCCTTTGGCCGGTTTGGGTCAGCTGTCCTGGCTGTGCCCCCTCCCAGCTTCTTGCGCACCTCCAGCCTGCTCAGTCGGCAGAGCACGGGAAGCTGAAAAGCCCTTGCCTAGTGTAAGCACTGCTCCGCAAGAACTACAACATCGCTGTGTTGTCAACATTGTTCTGGTCCTAAATCCAAAACACAGCTCTGTACCAGCTACTGGGAAGAAAATTAAAAATATACCAGCCAAAACCGGGACAGATGCGCCCGAAGGAGGCTGTGACCCCGTGGGAAGCCCGCGCTGGAGCAGGTTTGCTGGCAGGACTTGTGACCCCGTGGGGGACCCACGCTGGAGCAGTCAGTTCCGGAAGGACTGTGCCCCGTGGTGAGGACCCACGCTGGAGCAGATGCCCGTGGGAGGGACCCCACGCTGGAGCAGGGCAAGAGCGTGAGGAGGACGGAGCGGCAGAGACAATGTGCGATGAACTGGCCGCAAGCCCCATTCCCCGTCCCCCTGCGCCGCTCGGGCGGAGGAGGTGGAGAATTTGGGAGGGAAGTTGAGCCTGGGGAGAAGGGAGGGGTGGGGGGAAGGGGTTTATAGATTTGTTCTTATCTCTCATTATCCTACTTCCTTGTTAATTGGCAATAAATTTATTTAATTTCCCCGACTCGAGCCTGTTTTGCCCGTGATGGTACTTGCGGAGTGATCTCCCTGCCCTGACCTCCACCCACGAGCCTTTTGTCGTGTTTTCTCCCCCTTGAGGAGGGCAGTGACGGAGCGGCTGGGTGGGCACCAGCGCCCAGCCAAGCTCAACCCACCCCAGTGTCACCGCCGGCTGCACCGGGGCCATCGGCATCATCCTCCGGTCACGGCGGTGCACATCGTCCCCCACCACCGGCTCCCCGCTGCCCTCCACGCCCTCCCTGCCCCCTGCCCGGTGGGGGCAGCAGACCCCGGTTGGGAGCGTGGCTGGGAGCGGCCCCTGCCCGGCACAGAGCCCTGTGTGTGCCTGGGCTGCGTGTCCGGGGCTCCTTTCCGGGCTCCACCCTGGGGGTCCATCGCGGGGGTCCATCGCGGGGACCCCTGTGGGGACAGCCCATCCCCAGGTGCGTGGGACGTGGGCAGGGGCATGGGCAGGGCTCGGCTCAGCCCCCCGTCCCCGAGCCCCCAGCCCCAGCGCTGACGGCCCTTGTGCAGCCCATGGGGCCACTGGTCCCGCATCCCCGGGGCTGGCGGGGAGCCCTCTCCTGTGACGGGCTCAGGCACCGGGGGCCGGGGCAGGGCTGGGGGGCGAGTGGGCAGGGGCTGGCAGCGCCTGGAAAGCTGGAGGCGATGGTGTGGGGTGACATGCGGGGGCTTTAATGACAGGCGTGTCCCTGGGAGCCTGGCGGACCACGGTGGGGGTGGGTGACGACGGCGCCCATGGGTGTCCCCGGGGTGCAGCTGTGGCCAGGCTCACGGGACCCTCCTGCAGTAGTAGATGGTCCTGGCTATGACACCTGGGGGAGAAGCGATGATGAGCGGCTGCGCCCGTCGCCGCACCCAGCCCCGGCTGTGGGGACCGAGAGCTGGGACCCCTCGGCCATGGGGCCAGCCGGCACCACCGCTACCGCCACCAACATAGGCACCGGCACCTCTGGGCACTGCCCAGTGCCACCTCCTCCTGCCAAGCCGCCTGCACTGCCAGCCGGCCCGGGGGCTCCTCTTGCGTCTCCTCTGCCGGGGCGGTGACAAGCGGACCCGCCGGCACATGGTGGTGGTGACGCGGGGCCGGTGGTGACGCTGGGCGGCCACCCTCCTCCTGCGGGCTGGGGCCGGCCCGTAGCCATGGCGCCTGTGTGCAGCCGGGCGGCACCGTGGGGACATTGTGATGCCGCTGGTGATGCTGGCCCTGTAACGCGCCTCTGTCACAAAGGGCCTCGCCCCGGCACCCCTATAAAAGCGGGGTGGGGGCGCAGAGCCAACCCGCGGCAGGGCAGGGCGGCTGGCCACCCCACTCGGCCAGCCCCAGCATGGCCCGGTCCCGGCGCAGCAGGTCCCGTAGCAGAAGCCGGCGCCGCCGCCGCAGCCTGGGCCACCAGAGACGCCCTCGCCGCCGATATGGTAGGAGCCGCCGGCCTGCGGCACGCAGCCGCAGGTATGGAAGCAGCCGCCGGCGGCCTGGGGCACGCAGCCGCCGGTCCGGAAGGAGCCGGCGGCGGCGTGGGGGACACAGCCTTCGCCGCTGAGTAGACGCCAGCACTGGGCGTCTGCGGAGCCAGTGTCCCCGAGACCCCCGGCCGCCGCAGCACCGCGGCCCTGGCTCCATCAATAAAGCTGGAATGATTGAATGAGAGGTGTGCGTGTCCTTGGTGTCCCTGTGCGCCGGCTGCATGTCCCCTGGTGTCGTGTCCCACGGGTGGGCGTCCGTGTCTGCTGGGGGGGGGGGGGGGTGTCCCATGGGTGCGCGTGTCCAGGACCAGCACACATCTCCGGGGATGGAGATGCCCCAGCCTGACTGCTCCTGTGCTGGCTCTGACCCCCATCTCCACGTCCCCAACCCGCCTCCACGTCCCCAACCCATCTCCATGTCCCAGCCCATCTCCATGTCCCAACCCATCTTCTCGTCCCCAGCCCATCTCCATGTCCCAGCCCATCTTCATGTCCCAGTCCACCTCCACGTCCCCAGCCCATCTCCATGCCTCCCGGGCACTAGAATCAGAGAATCGTAGAAGCATTACGGTTGGAAAAGACCTCTAAGACCATCGAGTCCCACCGTCGACCCAACACCACCATGCCCACTACACCATGGCCCTAAGCGCCTCATCTACACGTCTTTTAAATACCTCCAGGGGTGGGGACTCAACCACTTCCCTGGGCAGCCTCTTCCAATGTTTAACCACTCTTCCAGTAAAGACATTTTTCCTCACGTCCATTCCAAACCTCCCCTGGCGCAACTTGAGGCCGTTTCCTCTCAAGGTCAAGCAGGACCTGCCTCTCATGAATCCGTGCTGGCTAGGCCGGATCCCCTGGTTGTCCCGCTCATGCCTTGTGAGCGCCCTCAAGATGAACCGCTCCATCATCTTCCCCGGCACCGAGGTCAGGCTGACAGGCCTGTAGTTCCCCGGATCCTCCTTCCGGCCCTTCTTGTAGATGGGCGTCACATTGGCAAGCCTCCAGTCGCCCGGGACCTCCCCCGTTAACCAGGACTGCTGATGAATGATGGAGAGCGGCTTGGCAAGCTCCTCCGCCAGCTCCCTCAGCACTCTCGGGTGGATCCCATCCGGCCCCATAGACTTGTGAGCGTCCAGGTGGTGTAGCAGGTCATTGACTGCTTCCTCTTGGATTACGGGGGGTTCATCCTGCTCGCCGTCCCTGTCTTCCAGCTCGGGGGGCCGAGTACCCTGAGGATAACTGGTCTGCCTGTTAAAGACTGAGGCAAAGAAGGCATTGAGGACCTCAGCCTTCTCCTCATCCTCGGTGACAATGTTCCCCCCCGCATCCAGTAAGGGATGGAGATTCTCCTTGGCTCTCTTCTTGTCATTAATATATTTGTAAAAGCTTTTTTTGTTGTCTTTAACGACAGCGGCCAGATTGCGTTCTAGCTGGGCTTTTGCCTTTCTCATTTCTTCTCTGCACGACCTAACGAGATCCCTGTACTCTTCTTGAGTCGCCTGCCCCTTCTTCCACAAGCGGTAAACTCTCCTTTTTTTCCTGAGTCCCAGCAAGACCTCCCCGTTCAGCCAGGCCGGTCGTCTTCCCCGCCCGTTCTTCTTACCGCGTACAGGGACAGCCTGCTCCTGCGCCTTTAAGGCTTCCTTCTTGAAGAGCGTCCAGCCTTCCTGGACCCCTTTGCCCTTCAGGACCGTCTCCCAAAATTAAATTGCTTATTAACCTCGGACAAAACCGAAACAATATTCCCGAGAAGTACCAAGAGCAGTATCTTAACTACCCAAGGATGTTCAAGATACTGAAAAGTGACTGTGATGGAGGAGGAAACACCATAGAAGAAGGTAGCGGCGCTGCCATGCTGTACCTCCTCCATAAAAAACCTCTCAGAGGAAGAACTGTAATTGCTAATTGTCCCCACGCAGTGGTACCCGAAGGACAGGAATGGCTTCAGTGCAAAGCTCAAATACCAGGTTAAGCTCAAGGCCGGTGCTTTAATAACAAACCTCCCGGGCAAAACATCACTAATCACCGCAGGCCACAGCAAACTGCAAAACCCAACACTAATCTTTAACGTGTACAGCCAAGAAAAGGGCATGGCGCAGATCACACAAACCAATATCGAGAACAGATGAATCAATGTTGTGACCCGCAACTGCTAACGGGTATAAATTCCTTAATGCGCTCTGGTTAATCTGTCGTTATCTCAAACCCTTCGGGCCCCACGTTGGGCGCCAAAAAGGACTGTCGCGGTTCAACCTCAGCCGGCAACTGAGCCCCACGCAGCCGCTCGCTGGGTGGGATGGGGGAGAGAATGGGAGGAGTAAAAGAGAGAAAACTCGTGGGTTGAGATAAGAACAGTTTAAGAGTTGAAATAAAATAAAAGAGTAACAATAACAACAACAATGATAAGAAAAGAATATACAAAGCAAGCGATGCACGATGCAGTTGCTCACCACCCGCCGACCGATGCCCAGCCAGTCCCTGAGCAGCGGCCCCCCCGGCCAGCTTCCCCCAGTTTAGGTACTGAGCATGATGTCCCATGGTATGGAATGTCCCTTTGGCCGGTTTGGGTCAGCTGTCCTGGCTGTGCCCCCTCCCAGCTTCTTGCGCACCTCCAGCCTGCTCAGTCGGCAGAGCACGGGAAGCTGAAAAGCCCTTGCCTAGTGTAAGCACTGCTCCGCAAGAACTACAACATCGCTGTGTTGTCAACATTGTTCTGGTCCTAAATCCAAAACACAGCTCTGTACCAGCTACTGGGAAGAAAATTAAAAATATACCGGCCAAAACCGGGACAGATGCGCCCGAAGGAGGCTGTGACCCCGTGGGAAGCCCGCGCTGGAGCAGGTTTGCTGGCAGGACTTGTGACCCCGTGGGGGACCCACGCTGGAGCAGTCAGTTCCGGAAGGACTGTGCCCCGTGGTGAGGACCCACGCTGGAGCAGACGCCCGTGGGAGGGACCCCACGCCGGAGCAAGGCAAGAGCGTGAGGAGGACGGAGCGGCAGAGACAATGTGCGATGAACTGGCCGCAAGCCCCATTCCCCGTCCCCCTGCGCCGCTCGGGCGGAGGAGGTGGAGAATTTGGGAGGGAAGTTGAGCCTGGGGAGAAGGGAGGGGTGGGGGGAAGGGGTTTATAGATTTGTTCTTATCTCTCATTATCCTACTTCCTTGTTAATTGGCAATAAATTTATTTAATTTCCCCGACTCGAGCCTGTTTTGCCCGTGATGGTACTTGCGGAGTGATCTCCCTGCCCTGACCTCCACCCACGAGCCTTTTGTCGTGTTTTCTCCCCCTTGAGGAGGGCAGTGACGGAGCGGCTGGGTGGGCACCAGCGCCCAGCCAAGCTCAACCCACCCCAGTGTCACCGCCGGCTGCACCGGGGCCATCGGCATCATCCTCCGGTCACGGCGGTGCACATCGTCCCCCACCACCGGCTCCCCGCTGCCCTCCACGCCCTCCCTGCCCCCTGCCCGGTGGGGGCAGCAGACCCCGGTTGGGAGCGTGGCTGGGAGCGGCCCCTGCCCGGCACAGAGCCCTGTGTGTGCCTGGGCTGCGTGTCCGGGGCTCCTTTCCGGGCTCCACCCTGGGGGTCCATCGCGGGGGTCCATCGCGGGGACCCCTGTGGGGACAGCCCATCCCCAGGTGCGCGGGACGTGGGCAGGGGCATGGGCAGGGCTCGGCTCAGCCCCCCGTCCCCGAGCCCCCAGCCCCAGCGCTGACGGCCCTTGTGCAGCCCATGGGGCCACTGGTCCCGCATCCCCGGGGCTGGCGGGGAGCCCTCTCCTGTGACGGGCTCAGGCACCGGGGGCCGGGGCAGGGCTGGGGGGCGAGTGGGCAGGGGCTGGCAGCGCCTGGAAAGCTGGAGGCGATGGTGTGGGGTGACATGCGGGGGCTTTAATGACAGGCGTGTCCCTGGGAGCCTGGCGGACCACGGTGGGGGTGGGTGACGACGGCGCCCATGGGTGTCCCCGGGGTGCAGCTGTGGCCAGGCTCACGGGACCCTCCTGCAGTAGTAGATGGTCCTGGCTATGACACCTGGGGGAGAAGCGATGATGAGCGGCTGCGCCCGTCGCCGCACCCAGCCCCGGCTGTGGGGACCGAGAGCTGGGACCCCTCGGCCATGGGGCCAGCCGGCACCACCGCTACCGCCACCAACATAGGCACCGGCACCTCTGGGCACTGCCCAGTGCCACCTCCTCCTGCCAAGCCGCCTGCACTGCCAGCCGGCCCGGGGGCTCCTCTTGCGTCTCCTCTGCCGGGGCGGTGACAAGCGGACCCGCCGGCACATGGTGGTGGTGACGCGGGGCCGGTGGTGACGCTGGGCGGCCACCCTCCTCCTGCGGGCTGGGGCCGGCCCGTAGCCATGGTGCCTGTGTGCAGCCGGGCGGCACCGTGGGGACATTGTGATGCCGCTGGTGATGCTGGCCCTGTAACGCGCCTCTGTCACAAAGGGCCTCGCCCCGGCACCCCTATAAAAGCGGGGTGGGGGCGCAGAGCCAACCCGCGGCAGGGCAGGGCGGCTGGCCACCCCACTCGGCCAGCCCCAGCATGGCCCGGTCCCGGCGCAGCAGGTCCCGCAGCAGAAGCCGGCGCCGCCGCCGCAGCCTGGGCCACCAGAGACGCCCTCGCCGCCGATATGGCAGGAGCCGCCGCCGGCCTGCGGCACGCAGCCGCAGGTATGGAAGCAGCCGCCGGCGGCCTGGGGCACGCAGCCGCCGGTCCGGAAGGAGCCGGCGGCGGCGTGGGGGACACAGCCTTCGCCGCTGAGTAGACGCCAGCACTGGGCGTCTGCGGAGCCAGTGTCCCCGAGACCCCCGGCCGCCGCAGCACCGCGGCCCTGGCTCCATCAATAAAGCTGGAATGATTGAATGAGAGGTGTGCGTGTCCTTGGTGTCCCTGTGTGCCGGCTGCGTGTCCCCTGGTGTCGTGTCCCACGGGTGGGCGTCCGTGTCTGCTGGGGGGGGGGGGGGGTGTCCCATGGGTGCGCGTGTCCAGGACCAGCACACATCTCCGGGGATGGAGATGCCCCAGCCTGACTGCTCCTGTGCTGGCTCTGACCCCCATCTCCACGTCCCCAACCCGCCTCCACGTCCCCAACCCATCTCCATGTCCCAGCCCATCTCCATGTCCCAACCCATCTTCTCGTCCCCAGCCCATCTCCATGTCCCAGCCCATCTTCATGTCCCAGTCCACCTCCACGTCCCCAGCCCATCTCCATGCCTCCCGGGCACTAGAATCAGAGAATCGTAGAAGCATTACGGTTGGAAAAGACCTCTAAGACCATCGAGTCCCACCGTCGACCCAACACCACCATGCCCACTACACCATGGCCCTAAGCGCCTCATCTACACGTCTTTTAAATACCTCCAGGGGTGGGGACTCAACCACTTCCCTGGGCAGCCTCTTCCAATGTTTAACCACTCTTCCAGTAAAGACATTTTTCCTCACGTCCATTCCAAACCTCCCCTGGCGCAACTTGAGGCCGTTTCCTCTCAAGGTCAAGCAGGACCTGCCTCTCATGAATCCGTGCTGGCTAGGCCGGATCCCCTGGTTGTCCCGCTCATGCCTTGTGAGCGCCCTCAAGATGAACCGCTCCATCATCTTCCCCGGCACCGAGGTCAGGCTGACAGGCCTGTAGTTCCCCGGATCCTCCTTCCGGCCCTTCTTGTAGATGGGCGTCACATTGGCAAGCCTCCAGTCGCCCGGGACCTCCCCCGTTAACCAGGACTGCTGATGAATGATGGAGAGCGGCTTGGCAAGCTCCTCCGCCAGCTCCCTCAGCACTCTCGGGTGGATCCCATCCGGCCCCATAGACTTGTGAGCGTCCAGGTGGTGTAGCAGGTCATTGACTGCTTCCTCTTGGATTACGGGGGGTTCATCCTGCTCGCCGTCCCTGTCTTCCAGCTCGGGGGGCCGAGTACCCTGAGGATAACTGGTCTGCCTGTTAAAGACTGAGGCAAAGAAGGCATTGAGGACCTCAGCCTTCTCCTCATCCTCGGTGACAATGTTCCCCCCCGCATCCAGTAAGGGATGGAGATTCTCCTTGGCTCTCTTCTTGTCATTAATATATTTGTAAAAGCTTTTTTTGTTGTCTTTAACGACAGCGGCCAGATTGCGTTCTAGCTGGGCTTTTGCCTTTCTCATTTCTTCTCTGCACGACCTAACGAGATCCCTGTACTCTTCTTGAGTCGCCTGCCCCTTCTTCCACAAGCGGTAAACTCTCCTTTTTTTCCTGAGTCCCAGCAAGACCTCCCCGTTCAGCCAGGCCGGTCGTCTTCCCCGCCCGTTCTTCTTACCGCGTACAGGGACAGCCTGCTCCTGCGCCTTTAAGGCTTCCTTCTTGAAGAGCGTCCAGCCTTCCTGGACCCCTTTGCCCTTCAGGACCGTCTCCCAAAATTAAATTGCTTATTAACCTCGGACAAAACCGAAACAATATTCCCGAGAAGTACCAAGAGCAGTATCTTAACTACCCAAGGATGTTCAAGATACTGAAAAGTGACTGTGATGGAGGAGGAAACACCATAGAAGAAGGTAGCGGCGCTGCCATGCTGTACCTCCTCCATAAAAAACCTCTCAGAGGAAGAACTGTAATTGCTAATTGTCCCCACGCAGTGGTACCCGAAGGACAGGAATGGCTTCAGTGCAAAGCTCAAATACCAGGTTAAGCTCAAGGCCGGTGCTTTAATAACAAACCTCCCGGGCAAAACATCACTAATCACCGCAGGCCACAGCAAACTGCAAAACCCAACACTAATCTTTAACGTGTACAGCCAAGAAAAGGGCATGGCGCAGATCACACAAACCAATATCGAGAACAGATGAATCAATGTTGTGACCCGCAACTGCTAACGGGTATAAATTCCTTAATGCGCTCTGGTTAATCTGTCGTTATCTCAAACCCTTCGGGCCCCACGTTGGGCGCCAAAAAGGACTGTCGCGGTTCAACCTCAGCCGGCAACTGAGCCCCACGCAGCCGC